>NC_041392.1:196491956-196577293 GCF_002162155.2 Triticum dicoccoides
ATACACATGCATATCTCACTCGCACTCGATAGGCCCATCTAGAACTCTATCTCTCCCCCTCATTCTCTCTCCATCTCACACGCGCACACACACACAATCTCGTGCCCAGCTAGCCAAGTATGATGGTCTATCACTCTACTGTAGGCACACGCAGCCCCCTATATGTATATGACTAGCTAATCTTAGTCTCCATCACAAACATGTGCATGGTCTATCTCGATTTCTCTCGGGGCATCTTTCTATCGTTCATGCACTCCCTCGATGTCCCACCCATATAGTCCCCTAACGATCTCGACAGGATCTCTCTATCACAAACACACCCTCTCTCCCTCCCCATGCATCCATGCCATCCATGTGTCCCTCTCGACCTTTGTTCCATGTTGGCCAGGCCTCTATTGGACATGTGCTACAGGGGTGTCTCTCTCTATTGCAAACAATCACACACTAGCTATCTTCGTGTATCTCCTCGCCTCGCTTTTCCATCTCGGAGATGCATGCGTGATATGTTCACATAAGAAACAAAAAACACACACTCTCTCTAATTTATCATTTGTTGTCACTTCCTCTTTCACACACATACTCTTTTTGCACACTTACTCATTCTCCTTCACACGCACTTGATCTGTCTCGACTGAGGCACTCTCCTCGGTCCATAGCATATAGATTTATTGAAAAGTCAAACATCACAAAGTTTGACCATGTACGTGGAGAAAAAGAATTACATCTAGTACGGCAAACATATACCATTAGATTCACCATGATATGTAGTTTTGTATGATGTATCTTTGGTATTGTAGATATAAATAACATTTGCGTAAACCTGATCAAATTTTCCAAAGTTTGACTTCTAAAAAATTTACATGCACTGGATTATCGAGCGGATGGAATATCTCTTTCCCCCTCTCAGCTATCTGACGCACCACTCAGCCTTATCGGGGCTCCTCATTCTCTCTCAAACTTTATTGGTCAGTTTGGTTCGTGACCTAACCCTCATGCCTTGATGGCCGGTACTGCCTGGTGTGGACATGAGATGTTAAATATTTCTGCCTGGCCAGGCTTGTGTGGTGCTGAAGCATTTGGTTCATGCCTGGGCCGGGCAAAGCATCAATGTCCCATCAATCAATCCATGCATCAATTATTTAATGCTAATATCCATCCAGGTTGTTGTTAGCCTTGTGGCCACATGACCAGGCACAGCCAGGCGTTCGAAATCGGTCGCCTGGGCCAGGCTACTTGCAGTGTCTGGAGTTTAGCCAGGCTAATTAAAGTGCAAGGGAACCCAGGCCAGGCGGGCTTTCTTTTTCACAGGGTAGCAACCAAGCAAGCGTGCATGAAATCCAGCCACAACCCCAGGCCAGGCAAAAATGCTCAGGACGCAAGCCAAACTGGCCTTATGTCAGGACCAGTTTTTTGGAACATTAATTTCCCAAAAAAATGGCCCTTGTGCTCACCAGCCCCAGGATTACTATTAGCTGATGAGGCACCAACTTGATAAAGAAACTCCAAGAAAAGTACATCATATGTAGTACAAGACCATTCTGGCCTATGAGTACAACAAAATGGTTTCTAATGGTTGATGGCGGAAGCGGTTTGAGGTTCATCAGTGGCCATGGGACTCCATTTCCCACAGGAACAGTTGACCAGGGTAACTCCTATCTTCGCGAGGCTGTTATCACCATTGCGTAGGTCCCGGGGCTGTCATCGCGACGCTCCTCTCCACGCAAGAAATCTGGCCAAGACAATAGCCAGGGACAAGCCAGTGAGTACTTTGAATGTACTCGCTGCTACATCTTGAGCTTGTGTTGGTTTTCCCCGAAGAGGAAGGGATGATGCAGTAGAGTAGCATAAGTATTTCCCTCAATTTTTGAGAACCAAGGTATCAATCCAGTAGGAGGCCACGCTCAAGTCCCTCGTACCTGCACAAAACGATAGCTACTCGCAACCAACGCAATTAGGGGTTGTCAAGCCCTTCACGGTCACTTACGAGAGTGAGATCTGATAGATAGAATATTTTTGGTATTTTTGGTATAAAGATGCAAAGTAAAAAGTAAAGGCAAAGTAAATAGCAAAACAATATAAAAGTGATGGAGATTGATATGATGAGAATAGACCCGTGGGCCATAGGTTTGACTAGTGGCTTCTCTCAAGAGCATAAGTATTCTACAGTGGGTGAACAAATTACTTTTGAGCAATTGATAGAATTGAGCATAATTATGAGAATATCTAGGCATGATCATGTATATAGGCATCATGTCTGTGACAAGTATACCAAAACGATTCTGCATCTACTACTATTACTCCACTCATCGACCGCTATCCAGCATGCATCTAGAGTATTAAGTTAAAACAGAGTAACGCCTTAAGCAAGATGACATGATGTAGAGAGATAAATTCATGCAATACGAAAGAAACCCCATCTTGTTATCCTCGATGGCAATGATGCAATACATGCCTTGTTGCCCCTTCTGTCACTGGGAAAGGACACCGCAAGATCGAACCCAAAGCTAAGCACTTCTCCCATGGAAAGAACTACCAATCTAGTTGGCCAAACCAAACGGATAATTTGAAGAGACTTGCAAAGTTACCAATCATGCATAAAAAAATTTAGAGAAGATTCGAATATTATTCATAGATAGACTTGATCATAAACCCACAATTCATCGGTCTCAACAAACACACTGCAAAAAGAATATTACATCAAATAGATCTCCACACGAGAGGGGGAGAACATTGTATTAAGATCCAAAAAAGAGAGAAGAAGCCATCTAGCTACTAACTATGGACCCGTAGATCTGAGGTGAACTACTCACACTTCATCGGAGAGGCTATGGTGTTGATATAGAAGCCCTCCATGATCAATACCCCCTCCGGCAGAGCTCCAGAACAGGCCCCAAGATTGGATCTCCTGGATACAGAAAGTTACGGCGGTGGAATTAGGGTTTTGGCTCCATTTCTGATCGTTTGGGAGTACGTGGATATATATAGGAGGAAGGAGTATGTCGGTAGAGCAACAGGGGGCCCACGAGGGTGGAGGGCGCGCCTGGTGGGGGTAGGCGCGCCCCCTACCTCGCGGCCTCCTGTTTTGTTTCTTGACGTAGGGTCCAAGTCTCTCTGGTCTTTTTCGTTGACAAAATCACGTTCCCGAAGGTTTCACTTCATTTCGAACCCAAAGCTAAGCACTTCTCCCATGGCAAGAACTACCAATCTAGTTGGCCAAACCAAACGGATAAATCGAAGAGACTTGCAAAGATAACCAATCATGCATAAAAAATTCAAAGAAGATTCGAATATTATTTATAGAGAGACTTGATCATAAACCAACAATTCATCAGTCTCAACAAACACACCGCAAAAAGAAGATTACATCGAATAGATCTCCACGAGAGAGGGGGAGAACTTTGTATTGAGATTCAAAGAGAGAGAAGAAGCCATCTAGCTACTAACTATGGACCCGAAGGTCTGAAGTAAACTACTCACACTTCATCGGAGAGGCTATGGTAATGTAGAAGCCCTCCGTGATGACGGCCCTCTTCCGGCGGAGCTCCGGAACAGGCCCCAACATGGGATCTCGTGGATAAAGAAATTTGCGGCGGTGGAATTAGGTTTTTGGCTTCTGTTCTAATCGTTTGGGGGTACGTGTGTATATATAGGAGGAAGAAGTACACCGGAGGAGCAACGAGGGGCCCACGAGGCAGGGGGTGCGCCCCCCACCCTCGTGACCGCCTCTTTTGTTCCTTGGAGCAGGGTCCAAGTCTCCTGGATCACGCTCGGTGAGAAAATCACGTTCCCGAAGATTTTATTCCGTTTGGACTCCGTTTGATATTCCGTTTCTTCGAAACACTGAAATAGGCAAAAAAATAGCAATTCTAGGCTGGGCCTCCGGTTAATAGGTTAGTCCCAAAAATAATATAAAAGTGGAAAATAAATCCCAATATAGTCCAAAACAGTAGATAATATAGCATGGAGCAATCAAAAATTATAGATTCGTTGGAGACGTATCAGGCATCCCCAAGCTTAATTCCTGCTCATCCTCGAGTAGGTAAATGGTAAAAAGAGAATTTTTGATGTGGAGTGCTACTTGGCATAATTTCAATGCAAATCTTCTTAATTGTGGTATGAATATTCAGATTAGAAAGATTCAAGACAAAGGTTTATATTGACATAAGAAATAATAATACTTCAAGTATACTAACAAAGTAATTATGTCTTCTCAAAATAACATGGCCAAAGGAAGTTATCCCTACAAAATCATATAGTCTGGCTATGCTCCATCTTCCCCACACAAAGTATTTAAATCATGCACAACCCCGATGACAAGCCAAGCAATTGTTTCATACTCTAACTTTTTCAAAACTTTTTCAATATTCACGCAATACATGAGCATGAGCCATGGATATAGCACTATGGGTGGAATAGAATGGTGGTTGTGGAGAAGACAAAAGGAAAAGATAGTATCACATCAACTAGGCGTATCAACGGGCTATGGAGATGCCCATTAATAGATATCAATGTGAGTGAGTAGGGATTTCCATGCAACGGATGCACTAGAGCTATAAGTATATGAAAGCTCAAAAAGAAACTAAGTGGGTGTGCATCCAACTTGCTTGCTCATGAAGACCTAGGGCAATTTGAGGAAGCCCATCATTGGAATATACAAGCCAAGTTCTATAATCAAAGATTACCACTAGTATATGAAAGTGATAACATGAGAGACTCTCTACTATGAAGATCATGGTGCTACTTTGAAGCACAAGTGTGGTAAAAGGCTAGTAACATTGTCCCTTCTCTCTTTTTCTCTCATTTTTATTTTATTTTTTTTATTTGGGCCTTTTCTCTTTTTTTATGGCCTTCCTCTTTTTTGGGGGCTTCTTTGGCCTCTTTTATTATTTTTCGTCCGGAGTCTCATCCCGACTTGTGGGGGAATCATAGTCTCCATCATTCTTTCCTCACTGGGACAATGCTCTAATAATGATGATCATCACACTTTTATTTTTCTTACAACTCAACAATTACAACTTGATACTTAGAACAAGATATGACTCTATATGAATGCCTCCGGCGGTGTACCGGGATATGCAATGAATCAAGAGTCACAAGTATGAAAATTATGAACGGTGGCTTTGCCACAAATACTATGTCAACTACATGATCATGCTAAGCAATATGACAATGATGGATGTGTCATGATGAACTAGATGATGGAAAGTTGCATGGCAATATATCTCGGAATGGCTATGGAAATGCCATAATAGGTAGGTATGGTGGCTGTTTTGAGGAAGGTATATGGTAGGTGTATGATACCGGCGAAAGGTGTGCGGTATTAGAGAGGCTAGCAAAGGTGGAAGAGTGAGAGTGCATATGATCCATGGACTCAACATTAGTCATAAAGAACTCATATACTTATTGCAAAAATCTAGAAGCTATCAAAGCAAAGTATTATGCGCATGCTCCTAGGGGGATAGATTGGTAGGAAAAGACTATCGCTCGTCCCCGACCGCCACTCATAAGGAAGACAATCAATAAATAAATCATGCTCCGACTTCATCACATAACGGTTCACCATACGTGCATGCTACGGGAATCACAAACTTCAACACAAGTATTCTTTAAATTCACAACTACTCAACTAGCATGACTTTAATATTATCACCTCCATATCTCAAAACAATTATCATGCTTCAATCCTTTCTTAGTATTCAACACACTCAAAAGAAAGTTTCACAAATCTAGAATACCAAGCATATTATTATTAAGAAAATTACCATGCTATTAAGAGACTCTCAAAATAATTTAAGTGAAGCATGAGAGATCAATAGTTTATTTAAAACAAATCCACCACCGTGCTTTAAAAGATCTAAGTGAAGCACATAGAGCAAAATTATAAAGCTCAAAAGATATAAGTGAAGCACATAGAGCAAAACTATTTAGCTCAAAAGATATAAGTGAAGCACATAGAGTATTCTATCAAATTTTAATTCATGTATGGCTATCTCAAAAGGTGTGTACAGCAAGGATGATTGTGGCATACTAGCAAACAAAGACACAAATAATACAAGACGCTCCAAGCAAAACACATATCATGTTAGTGAATAAAAATATAGCTCCAAGTAAAGTTACCGATGGAAGTGGACAAAAAGAGGGGATGCCTTCCGGGGCATCCCCAAGCTTTGAATTTTTGGTGTCCCTGGATTATCTTGGGGGTGCCATGGGCATCCCCAAGCTTAGGCTCTTCCCACTCCTTGTTCCATAATCCATCGAATTCTTACACAAAACTTGAAAACTTCACAACACAAAACTCAAAATAGAAAACTCGTGAGCTCCGTTAGCGAAATAAAACAAAAGACCACTTCAAGGTACTGTAATGAACTCATTATTTATTTATATTGGTGTTAAACCTACTGTATTCCAACTTCTCTATGGATTATAAACTATTTTACAAGCCATAGATTCATCAAAACAAGCAAACAACACACGAAAAACAGAATCTGTCAAAAACAGAACAGTCTGTAGTAATCTGTAGCTAGAGCAAGATCTGGAACCCCACAAATTCTCAAATAAATTTCTGGACGTGAGGAATTTATCTATTAATCATCTTCAAAAATAATTAACTAAATAGCACTCTTCATATAAAAATGGCAGCAGTTCTCGTGAGCGCTAAAGTTTCTGTTTTTTACGGCAAGTTCAACAAGACTTTCCCCAAGTCTTCCCAACGGTTCTACTTGGCACAAACACTAATTAAACACAAAAAACACAACCAAAACAGAGGCTAGATAATTTATATATTAATTAACAGCAAGGAAAAATATTGGGTTGTCACCCAATAAGCGCTTTTCTTTAAAGCCTTTTTAGCTAGGCATTGATAATTTTAACGATGCTCACATGAAAGACAAGAATTGAAGCACAAAGAGAGCATCATAAAACATGTGACAGACACATCTAAGGCTAACATACTTCCTATGCATAGGCATCTTATAGGCAAACAAATTATCATCACAAGCAAAAACTAGCATATGCAAGGAAGTGGAAAGAAACAATAGCAATCTCAACATAACGGGAGGTAATTTAGTAACATGAAAATTTCTAACACCATATTTTCCTCTCTCGTAATAATTACATGTAGGATCATAAGAAAATTCAAAAAAATATCTATCACATAAGATATTTTCAACATGATCCACATGCATGCAAAGTTGACACTTCCAAAATAGTGGGATTGACATTAACTAAAGTCATGACCTCTTCAAACCCACTTTTATCAAAAACTTCATAAGATTGAACATTATCCAAATATGTGGGATCTAAAGTTGACACTCTTCCAAACCCACTTTCAGTATTATTGGAAACACTATTATCAATCTCATAATCATCATGGGTAGTAAATAAATTTTCAAGATCAAAAGAAGAATCACCCCAATCATGATCATTGCAACAAGTAGAGGACATAGCAAAACTAGCATCCCCAAGCTTAGGGTTTTGCATATTATTAGCACAATTTGCATAAATAGAATTTATAATAAAATCATTGCAATCATGCCTTTTATTCAAAGATCTATCATGAATTGCATCATAAAGTAATTCATCACACTTTTTAGATTCACGAATTTCAGGCAAAACCTCATAAAGATAATCTAGTGCACAAAACTCACTAGCAATTGGTTCATCACAATTGGATCTCTTAAAAAGATTAGCAAGTGGATGAGGATCCATAGGTCTTAGGTTCTATGTTTAGTAATAAATAAACAACTATTCCAACCATACGAGCAAACAAGAACGGGCAAAAGAGGCAAATAGAGAGGGAGGATAGAGAGAGAGGGCGAATAAAACGGCAAGGGTGAATTGGGGGGAGAGGAAAATGAGAGGCAAATAGCAAATAATGTAATGCTAGAGATAGGGATTGAGATGGGTACTTGGTATGTTGACTTTTTGCGTAGACTCCCTGGCAACGACGCCAGAAATCCTACTTGCTACGTCTTGAGCTTGCGTTGGTTTTCCCCGAAGAGGAAGGGATGATGCAGTAGAGTAGCGTAAGTATTTCCCTCAGTTTTTGAGAACCAAGGTATCAATCCAGTAGGAGGCCACGCTCAAGTCCCTCATACCTCCACAAAATGATAGCTACTCGCAACCAACGCGATTAGGGGTTGTCAAGCCCTTCACGGTCACTTACGAGAGTGAGATCTGATAGATAGAATATTTTTGGTATTTTTGGTATAAAGATGCAAAGTAAAAGGTAAAGGCAAAGTAAATAGCAAAACCATATAAAAGTGATGGATATTGATATGATGAGAATAGACCCGGGGGCATAGGTTTCACTAGTGGCTTCTCTCAAGAGCATAAGTATTCTACGGTGGGTGAACAAATTACTTTTGAGCAATTGATAGAATTGAGCATAATTATGAGAATATCTAGGCATGATCATGTATATAGGCATCATGTCCGTGACAAGTAGACCAAAACGATTCTGCATCTACTACTATTACTCCACTCATCGACCGCTATCCAGCATGCATCTAGAGTATTAAGTTAAAAACAGAGTAACGCCTTAAGCAAGATGACATGATGTAGAGAGATAAATTCATGCAATATGAAATAACCATCTTGTTATCCTCGATGGCAACGATGCAATACGTGCCTTGCTGCCCCTTCTGTCACTGGGAAAGGACACCGCAAGATCGAACCCAAAGCTAAGCACTTCTCCCATGGCAAGAACTACCAATCTAGTTGGCCAAACCAAATGAATAATTCGAAGAGACTTGCAAAGATAACCAATCATGCATAAAAAATTCAGAGAAGATTCGAATATTATTCATAGATAGACTTGATCATAAACCAACAATTCATCAGTCTCAACAAACACACCGCAAAAAGAAGATTACATCGAATAGATCTCCACGAGAGAGGGGGAGAACTTTGTATTGAGATTCAAAGAGAGAGAAGAAGCCATCTAGCTACTAACTATGGGCCCGAAGGTCTGAAGTAAACTACTCACACTTCATCGGAGAGGCTATGGTGATGTAGAAGCCCTCCGTGATGACGGCCCTCTTCCGGCGTAGCTCCGGAACAGGCCCCAAGATGGGATCTCGTGGATACAGAAAGTTGCGGTGGTGGAATTAGGTTTCTGGCTCCTGTTCTGATCGTTTGGGGGTACGTGTGTATATATAGGAGGAAGAAGTACGCCGGAGGAGCAACGAGGGGCCCAGGAGGCAGAGGGCGCGCCCTAGGGTGGGCGCCCCCACCCTCGTGACCGCCTCTTCTATTACTTGGAGCAGGGTCCAAGTCTCCTGGAACACGTTCAGTGAGAAAATCACGTTCCCGAAGATTTTATTCCGTTTGGACTCTGTTTGATATTCCGTTTCTTCGAAACACTGAAATAGGCAAAAAAAACAACAATTCTGGGCTGGGCCTCCGGTTAATAGGTTAGTCCCAAAAATAATATAAAAGTGGAAAATAAAGCCCAATATAGTCCAAAATAGTAGATAATATAGCATGGAGCAATCAAAAATTATAGATACGTTGGAGACGTATCACTCGCAAACATTACGAACATAGGTATAATATAACAGATATTAATGATGCTCGGAAATATGCCATGATCACTTGGTTAGTTAAAAAATAAATTTTTGTGATGCACGCAAGTAGGTTATCCATGTAGAATAGGAATAAGTAGTCCGAGCATAGAAGTAAAATGCACCGATCGAGTGTCTGAAGCAACACCATGAAAGAACAATAATATAAAACATGCCTCAGTCGGGCGTCTGAGCGACACCACATAAAGGGCTTATAGTAATTTAAATAATACGCATGCCAGAGTCGGGCATCTGTGCGACACCACCTAAAGGGCTTATAAGGTAAATAAGTAACAAGCATGCCACAGTCGGGCGTCTGTGCGACACCACATAAAGGGCTTATAAGTGAATAAATAATAAGCATGCCACAGTCGGGCGTCTCAGCGACACCGCATAAAGGGCTTATAAGTAAATAAATGACAATCATGCCACAGTCGGGCGTCTGTGCGACACCACATAAAGGGCTTATATAAGAATGATCATGGTGTATATCCAGGAGGTAGAACCGTCCCAGGGATACTCAATAATTGAAATAATGTAGATGGTTAGTCCATAGTAATAATAATCATAATCATCATGAGTCACAAGTCATGATCCATGTTCCGGTTTAGCAGTTTTTCCTCCGAAGACCGACACTAAGACCAACACTTGACCCATCCCAGATTGTAGTCCTTAACCATGGACACAGCTATTCGAAATAGATATAATCTCTGCAGACGGTGTACTCTTTACCCACGAGTGACGGATTCCTTTAGTCCATCGGGACTAATTCCGTCTACGGCCTTTTGATTGAAAACATACCTGGCCACACACACCAGCCTAACTCACCGGTGTCTGGGATCACCCTTGACACCAGTTAAGCAAAACTCTAAGTGGGGAGGCTACAACCTCGACTAGCATGGGATCACAAAATTTATACCGCGTGCAAACTAGGGGAACTACCCCTTCGGCTACAACCGAAAACACCCATGCCCCCGGACTAGGTGGCATGTCTACCGGATGCCTCCGGTGTCTTCCACCATGGCCTCTCTATACGGTGTGTGCTAGGGAGGGGTTGAGAATTTACTGAACCGTACCCTACCTGTGGCAGGGACAAGTGGTAGTACGAAATAGGTATGGGGGTTATTGGAACAAGACTCGATCTACGGTCGACTCGGGAGGTTTAAGTATTCCTTGCATGGTTAGCATAACAAACACGTTTCAACCAACAGGCAAGATCACCACTCATCATGCCTCACTATGCCGTAGTGGACACAACCATCTCGGCGAAGACCGAAGACAAGCTCGTGTCTACCCAAGACAAAGACTTTCCCGGCTTCCTCCCGGTAGGCATGAAAGGTATATGAGGGTGATTACTTTCACAAGCATATCCATTTCCAATAGCAAGATATCTTCATTATGCACCCATGCGTATGATTATATCATCACAAAAAAATAACGAATGCTCCATGTCAAGGTGATGTGTAACCATTGTCAAACAACACACAACATATTATGCCAGGGTTCAGGATGCTTGCCTTCAAGTTGTGGAGAGGCAGGGTGCATTCCAAAACTTTTGAAAGTTTCTTCCTTCTTCCAAAAATCCTATTTAAGAAAATTTGAAATCAACACATAGTTTCAAAGCAGTACAAAAAAGTTGTTTGTAAAATTTTCAAATAATTATGAAAATAAACTAGACCAAATTTGGGGAACAACAGAAAAAGAATCAAGTCATTTGGACTTATATTTAAAAAGTTATAGCCAGACAAAGTTTAGTCAATATTCTGTTTTTAAATAAAACCAGAAAAAGAAAACGTGTCGGGGAGAATACGTTTCCGAGGCAGAGGAGACGTACTCCGGGGTTTACGCGTCCACTTAAACCAGCATGGGCCGGCTCGGGTCACTGATAGTGGGTCCCTTGGGGCCCACTGGTCAGGTTTGACCAGTCGCCTGCGCCTCCTTCCTCCTCTAGCCAAGCAGAGGCAGGGCTCCGGCGATCAACGCCAGTGATTGGTGGCTTCTCGCGGGACTCCGAGGGTAGGGATGGATCCGCTGGTTCAGTGCAGTCCTTCTGGTGGTCGACTGGCTGGCAGGGACGGAGGGAGTCGCCGGTGGCGAGCTTCGCGGCGGAGATGGCTTCGGGAGGGATTGGGGGTTTGGGCTAGGTGGCTCTTGACCGCGTTTGAGGGGCTGGGCAGCTCCGCATGGTCGAGAGGAGTCGGGTGGTGGTGCTGGATGGACGGGGGAGGCCCTTGTTGCGACGGACGGAGTCGGAGCATGGCGGCGGCCGAACTGGACGGAGTCGAGGAAGAGAGCTTCCCGCCATCGATTGGTGGCCGTGGGGGCCCCAGGGGAAGGGCCTGAGGCTGCCTAAGTGCTTGGATGAGCTCGGGGGCCCCTACTTATAGCGCGGCTAGGTCGGTTCCGCGGTGGCAGGAGATAAGATCGGCGAACCGCCGTTCTGTTGCAGCAGGGCGACGTGGAGGCGGTTGGGGCTGGGCGGCGCATCCCGACGAGCTCCCCACTGCTCAAGGGGGCGAGCTGGCATGCATGTATGGCTTGGGCGGCGCCTTCCACGGCAGGGGCGTGTTGTGGACTCCGGTGTGCCGCCAAGGGGGCTCTGATGGCGGCACTGTAGGGTGCCGGGGTGGCCTGGAGGGTTCTGGTGAGTGGACGGGAACGCGGCGTGGCTCTGCGGGCGCGCGAAGGCCAGGGGCAAGACGCGGCGGCTCGGTGCGCGCGCGTGCAAAACGTGCGCCCTAGGCGTGCTCAGAGCACGCACACCAGGTGCTCGACGCTATGCCAACGCGCCCTAGGCCTCTCTGATGCCTCTGCAACTAAACAGAACTAGGCTATTAATCATAAGGGAGCTAGTAGACATGCTGGTAAGGTCATTAGAGCACCTTCCTAATGCAAGTCTAAAAGCATGCCAAAACTGGCCATGCTCCTAACCTGTTCGATGAAATGCCAAGGGCATCTAGGCATCTCTTGGGGTGGTCACAAACTCCAGACTGGGGTCTCTTTAGATGTAGGTGATGATGGCAAGGCCATATGGGCAAAACCAGAAACTTGCTAGTGCAAGTTTTGCAAATCTTCAGCTCTGGACAGAAGGTAAATGGCATTATTTCATGTACCAAAAATGCTCCAATGGGTCCAACCTCCTGGACTTAAGGGTTTGGTAGGGTGTACTTCAAGCAGGGCAAATCCCAGGCAAAAAGAGCAAGAGAAAATATAGATGCAATACAATTCACCAAGCTGGACCAGAATGAAGATGAGGATGATTTACTCAAAAATTTCGAAGAACATCAGTGGGTTTTTGCATAAAGTTGAATAATATACTCCTACTAACATCCCCTAATTTTGGTGAAGGCTTTAAAGAAATATTTAAATAGGTTGTAGTGCAAAATTACCAACTGGACCAGATTTAAAAGTTTGGTGTAGAGCTCAAAATCTCCAATGAATAGAAGATATTTTTGCATAAAAGTGATTTAAAAACATCACATGACATCCCCAAATTTTGGTTGGAATTTTAAATAAATTTATAAAAGGGTTGCAGTGCAAAAGAGGCTCTGACACTAATGAAAACCCATTTTAAGGGAAATAACATTTAGGGGGAAATAAATTCAGAAATAATTCCACTGATCAAAATAAATGGTCTTGGGAAGATAAACAAGTCCAACAATATAGTTGGAAAGTTTTCACTTGGGGTAAAAACTCCACATTATCAAAGAAAAGAATGGTTCTGAAATCAAAGAAAATCCAGAAAATGAAAAATTTAATTTCCTGGCAAAATTTTAATAAACAAATCATGGTTAAAATTTTGGGGTGTTACACCTTATATGTCCCTGGTTCACACATACACATGTCTCACTCGCTCTATACATATAGACCCATCCAACACTCTCTGCCCTTGTTCTCTCTCCATGTGACACGCACCCCCCTAAGTACCATAATCCCTCACTCCATCATAGGCGCAAGCACTCCCCCCTCCTAAGTACGATTATCTCTTACTAGCCATCAGGAACACACGTATTGTCTCCTTCCATCCATACGTCTATCTCGATATCTCTCAGGGCATCTTCTATCGTGCACACACCTTGTGACTCGATCTCCCACCCATGTAGTCCCATCACGATCTCCAGGGGATCTTTCTATGACAAACATACACTCTCTCCTCCCCATGTCTGCATTTTCTCTGTACGTCTCTCTCGACCTCTCTCCCTTGTTTGTCAGACCCCTCTTGGCCACGTGCTAGGGGTCTTGCTCTCTCGGTTCCAAACAACCACACACTATCTCCTCACCTTGCCTCCGTTGTCGAAGATGCATGTGTGATATGTTTGCATAAGACACGCACGCTTTTTCTCTACTTTTATCGTGTGTTGTCCATGTCTCTTTCACACACGCTTACACACTTTTTTCACTCTCTCTCTCTCCCTCTCTCTCTCTCTAGTTAAGGACTCTGTCACGTCCATAAGCATATGGATGTTTTGAAAAGTCAAACCTCAGAAAAGTTTGACCAGGTCTATGTGGAGAAAAACATTTACATCTGGAACGATCATTAGATTCATCACAACATGTACTTACTTCATACTATCATTTATCTTTGGTATTGTAGATATAAGTAATTTCTTTATAAACTTGGTCAAAGTTTCAAAAGTTTGACTTAAAAAAATTTTGGAACTACATTATCGAACGGAGGGAGTAGCTCTTTCTCTCTCTCTGCTATCTCTCACGGGCCTCCCCTCTCGCTCGAACTCTCTATACCAACGAATTATACGCTCACTGTGTCAGTGTATAGCTCTGTATATTGTTTAGTTGACCGGTCAACCAATCCACATGCTGCCTTATCAGCTCGTGTTCTATATCTTCGTGTGCTGGCCCATGTGGCAGTGGGTGAAAATAAGTAAACTAGAGGCCCATCTGACACGCGGTGAAGTAAACAAAGTTGAAACCACTCGAGGTAGCACCCCGCACGCTAGTAAATTGAGGGCGCATTGAGGACAAACTTCTTGCATGCGAAGGACGCACTGGCGCACAATTCACCACTGTGCGGCGGCATGCACAGAAGGATGCACTCGCACACACCCAGCACACAACACACACCAGCACACGTGTACACCAGCGTCGCCACCGATTAAGATGGACGGCGAGGCAGCCAACAAGCGGAGGTGGCTCGAGCCAAAACCGCATCCGGCGAGCCTGGACTTCATCAGCAGCCTCCCCGACAACATGTTGCTCGTCATCATCGGCCTCCTCCCCACCAAATCTGTCGTGCGGACCGCCCTGCTCTCCCGGCGGTGGAGCCCCCTCTAGCGCTGCATCCCCCTCAACCTCACCGTCGATAGCTGCCTCTGCGACGGGGGTTGCAAACGCATGGCCGCAGTCTCCAAGATCCTTTCATCACACCCTGGGCCAGCCAGACGCCTTGACATCCGCATGTTCAGTACCAACTGTAAGGTCCAACCCAAGTTCGACGAGTGGTTCTTATCCCCCGCCCTAGATCAGCTCGAGGAGCTCAGCTTTGAAGCTGGACGATGCCCCGCAACAAGACATCAATTGGGAAGAGATCACTCCAGCTGTTCCACGTTATGGTCATTGAGAATGCACCTTTCCTTGAGAGATTGCTTGTATCGGATCTAGAAGGTCCAACAAAAATCAGGGTCATTGACGTGCCGAAATTGACAGCGTTGGTGTACTCGTATGCCAAATTCTCCAAACTCTTTATTGGATCCGTAATCGTTCAGGTTGAGCACTCATCTTCTTCTCCATCTTCTTGAAATTCACATTTTTAAATTTATTCTTGATGTATTTACGACCATCTTCCAGAAAATGATTCCCACAAGCTTGACCCAGTCCATGCGCACAGTGAAGATCTTAGCACTAAAATCTATCGGCCCCAATCTGGATCAAGTTGTTGGATTCCTTACATGCTTTCCGTGCACGGAGAAGCTACTCATCTAGGTGAAACTTCTTTCCTATAAGTAAACGGTAATCACAACGTAGCTCAATTTTTTCGTAATTTTCCTAAATTATGATGACAAGTGTAGTTTTCAAAAATGCATCTACGCATTGCACCGAAAGAAATATTTTTACTATTTGTTCTCATGTGATCACCTGCATCGCTTTTATGCTGTACTACTATAGTAGCCTAGGCTAGTCATAGTGGAAAGTAACTTAGACTACTCTAGTAACTCTATGGTTACCCTAAGAGCAAGTACTACCTCCGTCCTGGTTTACTCTTCCAATTTTGTAGTATCAAAATTTGACCATAGATTTAACTGACAAAATGTTAATGCATGTCACTAAGAACTATATCGTTGGATTTGTATTTGAACATAATTTCAGATGGTGTAATGTTTAGTGGCATGCATTGGCATTTTCTTAGGTAAATCTATGGTCAAAATTTTATACTAAATACGAGGTAGTATTCCCTCCGTCCCAAAATTCTTGTCTTACATTTGTTTAGATACGGATGTATCTAACACTAAAATGTAACTAGATACATCCGTATTTAGACAAATTTAAGACAAGAATTTTGGGACGGAGGGAGTACAAAAGTGGGCTATGTATGCCAAAACATGTGCCAAATTCACTTGTGATGCATTTGGCATCGATGCCCCTCCATTGCTCACCTGGTGCCCCAATCTGGATCACCTACTTTGCTCCGGTGCCAAATTAACTCACGCAATGAAAAAACACTGCATGGGAGAGAGAGAGGACTGAGGCAATAAAAAACACTTGTTTGGGAGAGTAAGAGGTTGGTGTAGTTGGTTTGATTGATTTGTTTATACATGTGGGTCTATGTGCACAGCGGTGCCAACTCTCTCACATCGCGAGAGCGGTGCCAAAATCTTTTGTTTTGACATTGATGCGTATTATGTGGCATACTTTTGTGAAATATGGCATCAGCCACATAGTGGAAGGCAACAAATGCCCAAGCTCTTCATGTGCTCCTAGTTAAATGAGAGGAAACAGAAAGAGAGAGAGAGAGAGAGAGAGAGAGAGAGAGAGAGAGAGAGAGAGACAGAGAGAGAGAGAGAGTGAAAAAATATCACTAGCCAGCCAACCCTATCGTATGAGAGAATGATATTGGTACCTCTTGATGACACGGCAATCTTATGCAGCCAGCTGCTCTAATATGTTCTCTTCTTTTGCAGGTAAAAAAAGACCCGAAAGTGAAAAATGTGCTGCACTATAACAATCTCATCGAATGCCTTGATATCCATCTTACAGAAATTGATTTGATCGACTATCGAGGCAGCACATCTGAGATTAAATTGGCCAGGTTCTTTGTTCTGGAGGCAAGTGTGCTGAAGGTAATGAGGTTTGGCGTTCTCTGGCGCAACAATGAATGGCGTGCTGATCACCGCAAGCATCTAAGCCTAAATGACAAAGTCTCCGCAAAAGCTGAATTTGTTTTTGAAACATCAAGTGGCCAGAGACTCGAAAACTTATTTTCCCATTAGTGAGTTGTCAGGGAGGTGGATTTTAGTTTGTACAATAATGCTGCATCCACCTAAAGTAATGAAAGTTCTTACGTAAACTTCCTAGTAATTCCCTCTTCGTAGGTGCAGCATTACTCCTAACATTTGTAATATCAGTTTGAAACTTGTAATATTACCGTGTCATATTCCTGCGTTTTCAAAATCATGCGAATCAAACAGGTCCTGAGTTGGTGATGATGGTGTGCCTCCCATCTTTCACCAATAGCCGTCGGATCTAGATCTGACGCATACAAACCAAGCTTCTCCATTTTTGCAAAAAGATGCCCGCACTTGTTCCCTATTTACAAACAACTCCTTGTCTCTCACAATCAACCTTATCTCCTCCCCACCACATCTAGAAGGCCGTGGAAAAATCTGGCGCGATGGCCGCTACCGGAGCCGTCCACCCCCAATCTTGGTGTTCCGTGCAATGCACGGGCATCTACGCATGGGAAATTATGTCGAACAGGGCTAGTTGTAAGCAGGCTAGCTCTACAGCCATGATGATAGTGACTGCAGACGGTGAGGCTGACTATGGTATGCCGAACACGGCGCCTATACTCAGGTGTCATCTCCGGCGCAGGGTCTTGTCACTTCACTATGAGGAGCAGCACGTAATAATTTGACCAACGGGTAGTACAGTGCTAGTACTCCTACTACTACATTGGTAGTACTACTACTAGTACTAGTAGCACCACCGTCTGGATTTAGGAGTACTACCACGTCCATTTGGATTTTAGTATTTGACTAGCAATATCTAGTAATGCATGTCACAAAAAATGTACTACTCCCTCTGTAAATAAATACATGGTGTTTTATTCCTATCGGTGAGAGAACTTAATGTTTTTCTGCTAACTAGAGTACTAATAGGATTACATGCAATGAACTAAACACTGCATGTCATTTTTGGTAGTCTCAAGTCATTGAAAGCATGCACGGCCCACATCTCTTATTGGTTGATATGTCACGAAATAAGAAACAAGGAGGGAGTTAATGCACCGTGCCTAAGTATTTTGGGATTATTTGGTTTTCGTAAGGTGACTTACTCAACATTTTTCTTTACATGCATTAACATTTTATTAGTTAAATCAAAGGTCAAAACTTGGCGCAAAATGAAAAGGGGACCAATAAACCAGTAAACATCAAACTTCTCTTGTTTGGCCCTAACTAGATGTCCGGTGAGATGACTATACTGCACCGGCACGGAGGGGGACGCAGCTTCATTGACTTACGGCAACTGCCTTTGGGTCAATGACACATGGGCCCAGGGGGTGGCTGGCCCACCTATCATACAGCCAAAGGAAGATGCAGTAGAGGACCGAGGAGTAGTATGAAATCCTACGCACCTACGCATGCTAACCAAGGGCAAGAGTGATCACTCGAATCGCAAGATCAGTTGACTAGAAGCTAAGCTAGACCCATGGAGGCGATGAGCGCGAGCATCAGCCGGCTGTGCCAGATGGTCCACGACGCCGGCCTGTGGCCCGGCACCAAGGAACGTCTCCAGGTAGTATTTCTTGAGGCCGCCAGGGTGAGGGGCCGCTTGGACGACAGCTTCGTCTCCTTGTTCGACGAGGTCCTCGTCGGTTTCCTCGACAAGTTCACCGTTGTCAAGAAGCCTGCGGACGACTTTGACGTAAGCCTCCAGCCGACGCGCCCAGGCTCTGCGATGCTCTCCACCCTCAACGGCCACTATGGTGACAACCTCTTCGACGCACTGGTGGCCCTGCGACTGCCCGCCGTCGCGTCGGAGAATGTCCACCTCGAGGTCGCGCTCGCCGCGCAGCGCCTGGCGCAGCAAGACACCATCGACATAATCACCCACGTCTACACGCAAATCGTCCACAAGGACTACTACATGCAAGAGGAGGATGATAGGACGCTGGCCTTCTTGGACCGCAGGGCAACCTTGGACGACACTATTCAGAAGCACGTTGAGCTCGCCGCCAATGCTGCTGCTCCTCACACGTCGGTTGGTGACCTAGCACACTAGGGCGTGAGGATGTCGTTGATGGATCCATATGTATTTTTATCTTTCCGTCAAATCCATGTAGTAGTATATGATACTACAGTAATTATCTTACCTTTCGCATCAACTTCATAATTTTCGTACGTACTACATGCATGAACGGCGCCAGAACCAAACTTCTCATTACTCTAGGCAAAATCATTATTTTCTATCTATCGGTCGTGCCATGGAGCAGAACCAAATTTTACAAGTTACGAGTTCAAAAGAAAAAAGCCTGCCGTGTTCGCGTCGCACCCCCACATGGTTGGTCCGGCACGCCGCTCAAGCAGGAATGTGTGCGGTGTTGCATTTTCACTTACAAGTGGGATCGCAGTTGAGAAAACCGACTATCGGCAAACCCCCACCCCGCCCACCGCGCGATGGCTGAGAAAACAGGAGGGAGAAGAGATGGCTGTAGCATGGACTCCAAGAAAATTGGTGTGGGATGGGACTCGTGTGGGTGGCGTGTGCCGCACTGCTAGACGTGAATGCTAGTTATGGCCCATGCCACCCCACTATATCGATCCTATATCGAGGTACGTAGAACAAATTTCCTGCAGTTCGTGCTCAGCCCTCCTCTATCTCTCTTCTCAGCCAGCCAGCGGACGCGCGGAGCCCATCGTCTGTTTGCTCACATGCGGCCCCACATGTCAGTGAAGACGCAAGAGGACCCACTGAACCTGCACATCTTTCACCTCGACGTGCTGGTGATGAAAAACAAATCCAATAAAGATCTTCGGTGGTCGCTTTTGGAGTTACTCAAGAGTAGTAAGATTCTATTTACAGTTTAACCCAAGATGCACATCTCGTGGCTTCAACTACCACTCTATTTTATTTCATGACACGACCTGGATGCTGGATGTCCCACGTGTCGACAAAAGGAGGAAGAACCCGACCAATTCTTTGGTTGTGCTCTCGGATTAGACTAGTTGTGCTAACTTAAAAATTTTATTGTGTACTCCCTCCGTTCCAAAATACTTGACTTCCATTTGTCCAAAAATGTATGTACCTATATACTAAAACATGTCTAGATACATATATATTTTGACAAATAGAAGGCATGTATTGTGCAACGGAGGGAGTAGAATGGATGCAAGTTTTTGTATTGGGAAGAAGAGTACATCCATATATTGATAGAGCGCAATTTAGTAGATGTTCTATCACTTTTAGCTAGCACAGAGGCTAGAGATGAGATTAGTGCACTTGTTGATACTCCTACTAGAATAGAGGCTAGACATGAGACTAGATGCGAGGAAGCAACGTCTACTTTTTTACACTCGAAGAAGAAAGAAGCACGCAGGATCGAGCCTCCGCCGATCAATAATGAATGCATCGAGAAGGCACTAATCCAACCAACAGGAGTAGTTAAATGTATTCTTGTGGTTCTTGTTTTCTTTGGTCTTGCTTTTCTAGTCAAAATTATCGTTGGAGTTCGTGCAAAATGGAGGTCCGTTTGGGGTCGTGCGTTGGATTTAGCCTTACAAGTGGGACCGCAGTTAAGGAAACCGACTATCAGCAAACCCCCACCTCGCCCGCCGTGCGATGGCTGAAGTTAGAGAAACGACGAGGTTGAAGAGATTGCTCTAGCACAGACTCCAAGAAATAATATGGTGTCAGATGGATGTCGTGGTGGTGGCGTGTGCCATACTCCTGGACGTGAATGCTTGTTCTGGCCCATGCCACCCTACTACTCCTACTACTTACTCCTACTATATAGTACTAGTATCGAGGATTCCAGGTGCTAGTTACGTACAGCGAACACATTAACATATGGCTACAGTAAAAAACACCCGCCCGACGCGCGAAGCATGTGAAGCTAGTACAAATAGTGTACTACTATTGTTGATTGGCCTCATCCGATAACCTGTTGCAATGCACGTACAATTATGTATTCAGAAAATATTTTTTTGCCTCGTCGCACCACTCACTCAGAGAAGCGACTCGAAAGCCATTCATAAATTTAGTAAGTTCATCACAGGCATGTCATTTTATTACATACAACAGGTCATCAACCCACATCAACAACGAGGATACATTATAAATACTAAAGTTTTCACCACACAACAAATAACAAGCAACGAAATGAACTTCAACTCAACCACTCCTCGGTGTTGGAAACGCTTGCTTTGAACCACAAGTGATTCTCTGGGATGGGCCATCGATTGTTGATCTAGAGACCAACGCAGGACTGATCATCTAGGCTGAAGCGGTCTACTATATCAGTACCATGGTAGGGAACCACCCAAATGTCTGAGGTATAGACACAGTTGCTTCTCATAAATGGTACTAGTAACGTTGTGTCAACAATAGTTGGATCGTCTTTCACCATCATCGGATAGTTTTGTCCAAGGAAGAGCGAGTTTTCTCCAAGACTATAAATTCTGTACCAGGGAGAAGGAGTTGGTGCTAGCACACTAGTATCCATCCCGAATACCATGCAACGGGTGTTGGAATAGGTCCGAAGAGTGCGACCATGGGAGACTGCACCTGCTTCCTTAGCAGTAACATCATTAGTGGGTTGTATACACACAAGAAGAGGTGATCCATCGAAATTAGTTGCCAGGCGCCACAGAGTATATGGGCGCGGCTCGTCCTCATGCTCGTGATCATCACCATCGTCATATCCCCATTGGTTATAAAAATTTTCAAGTATAGGTGGTGGGATGTTCACAGGACCTTGGAAACACAAGAAGGAGGTTAATTAGTAAAGGGAAACTTGCTAACCCGCATGCATGTGGATGAAATAATTATAATTACGGTGGAATACAAATGTACCAAAACTACGAGGATCCCATGCAAAAACAGTGCCATGAGTGGTGGCAGCAAACACAAGGCCCTCGTATTGAATTGCATCACAGTACTCATCCGTGTACAGAAACTGATTTTTGAGCAATATCCATCGAGTCAAACCACCAAGGACGGCAACAAGCTTGTCGAAGATAGCCACAACTTCATAGTTGTTGTAATTCCAAGAGCGGTTGGGAACTCGACAAATTGCTATCTTCCGTAGAAGACAGTCACCATGATCGTATTTGAACATGCATACAATACCGGTGTGCTCAACCTCTGGGCAGTCTGCTGAGGCTTTTGGAAGTGGAACCCGGTCACGAGTGACACATTCACAAGTTCCCACTCGCAGTTGGACCCAATGTAAACAACCCAATCTCCATTTGCGCCCGCCCAAGCCTTGCCCTCAAGCGATGGCATCTTAACATCATATGTATCATTATCAAGCGGCATCAACTTGCACAGGGCGAGGCCTCCATTGTGCCGGCGCCAGTCATCAGGGTCTCGGCGAAGAAGATAGGGGAGATCAAGCCGCTCATTGACTCTTAGGTTCCTTGTAATGATGTTATTAGTTGAGTCGAGAATGGGCTTGAATGAACCTACCATGCTAGCCAAGGTGATGACGTCGCACCGATCAATGAGTTCCTCCACCACGTCATCTTTCAGATCGGGGCAAGAATAACGGGGTCGTTTCCGGCCTGTTCCCTCCATGGAGAAGATGATCGAACAATGGCAGAAGAAAGGGTGAAGGGCTGAAGGAAAATGGAGGAGGGAGAGGAAGAGTGTGCGACAGCAGTTCCAAATCGAGAGGGAAAGACGAAGAGTCGGTGGACGGTTGCGAGTTTGCCACGGTTCACGAAGAGGCGCCCTGGCCTACACGTCTGTTCGGAAATACTCCTACTACTCGCCATCGTCTCACTGATATGTTGGAACGGGACCACATGTCAACGAAACATGGTGTGTAATTTCTCGTGCAAAATGCGATCTGGCCGCGTTGGCCCGAGGTGCCACATTAGTTATCGACCTTTATTTTTTTAATGGTGTGTTGATCAGTTTTGAAGCACGACTAACTACACAGAGAAAATATAAACTACTCTACCACTACTCCACCTCCAGTACTAGTACTATAAAAAAGATATATAGGCTGGAGCTTCAGCGCTTTCTTGCTAAGGGCTGCCCACTTGCTTCTCACACTACCACCCTCTCTCCAGATCTAAAAAAGATGGCCCCTCTCTCCCTCCGCACCGATGGTCACAGATCCGCCGGGGAAGAAAAGGACGTGCAGCGTTGACGCACTCGTCGTCGGCGAGCAAGGCCACGCACTGACGACAAGGCCGTCCTCTCAGACCTAGCGCCCGCGCGGGATGGCCTCCGTCCCCAAGCTCACTGCCGTAGTGTGTGTGGAGGACGACGACCATGAGCGAAGCCACTTCTCGTCGACCCTCAGGTATGCTACCTCTTTTCAAACCATAACCTTGTTCTATTGCCCCCATCTGCCACGTTTTTGCATGTGGATCTTTTTCCACTCCACCATCTTACCAATTTTCTATCCTCTGCTCTGCTAGCCACGCAGACGAAAACCATAATTTGCACTATTAAAGGAAACCCTACTTCATGCAGACTAATCCATGTCTGGGTTGAATAAGGAAAGGAAGGGAGACTGTACTGTCCAAGAGAGTAGGCATCGAACCCACATCTAGGTTGAAAAGGGGAAAATCAGTAGCTAAGGAACGAGTCTCATGTCTCTTGGTTGAAGAAGGGTAGAAAGGCATGCCAACGCAATAGAGAATGACCCGGTCGATCGGTTTGTTGTCCTCGCATAGGAAAAAGGTGGCTAAAGAGAACAAAAATGGGACGTAATCCACATATGTTGCCTGGATATTTGTTGCTCTGGGCAACCATACCTCCCTCACCACTCTCCGTCTGTGGAGGTACATCGTACTGGTGCGCCCACTATCTGAATGGGCCTCCCATGCTCTTATTGCCACTTTTTTGCTGTTAGTATAACGCCAGCAGTCAAGTCAAGCAATGCTACTGCTAAAGTGATGCCACATTTAACTAATGCCGCTCTCAGTCTAATGCCACCGATAAATTTAAGCAACACCATTTAATGTCACTTGATTATTTCAGGGTTAGCTGTTGATTGTGGATGTATTAAAGATTTTTCAGCTAAGGCATTCTAATGTTGTTGCACAGCCAGTATACCAACGATGAAACTTGTTACTACCTTCAGATTTTTGCACTGTTAATGCTTAAAGATTACATACCTCACTTTCATGAGATAAGTTAATTTTTTTGTACAGTGTCACCAAAAGGCCAAGGCGCTGATGTCATTTTATTTTGGTTAAACTGCACAGACAATTATGAAGACAAGAGGAAAGGTCAAGAGTGGGCACCTCCTCCTCTCGCTGTTCTCTTGATTCGTTCGATCAAGTTTTTATGTTTGATCGATTAGCAAGATTGGGATAGCAATTTTTAAGGTCCCCTTGAGTTCGAAATGATATTTACCTTGGAGGTACATGGTTTGCAATTTTTTATACTGTCATTAGTTAATAATGCTAGTTACCTTCAGACTTTTGTATTTGGTTTAATGCTCACGCACAGCTAGTATACCAATGCTGAAACTTGTTACCTTTACATTTTGTATTGTTCATTCTTATAGAAACCTTCCAGTGCTAGAGTTTATTGAAATTTGTTCAGTAAAACCATTGTACTGTACCCTGTAATAAACTAACTACTCTACTGTTGCACTAGCCGCTGGATTAGTGTATATTTGTAGTATTCGAATGGTGTTTCATTAGCGTATGGACATAAATAAAGTGTGGCAAGCTTTCCTAGATATGTGCTCAAGAAAACTACTACCTGTTTTTCTAAATACTAGATGTTTGGGTACTTTAAATTGAACCGCAAAAACGTCTTATATTAAGGAACAAAGGGTGTAGAGTTCACTCAAATTATCCCGGTAAAGCTAGTCACACCTTTGTTAAAATTAATGTTCATTATGTTATCGGAGGAGGTCTGTATGTTTGTCTCTAATGCCTGTCGACTACATACCTGACATCATGATGTAATGTTAAGTCATTTCCTTTTGTACAGTGACACTAAATTGTCAAGTCGGTGATGGCATTTTATTTTAGTAGAACTGCACAAAATTTGCTTAAAAGAAGAGGAAAGGTCAGGAATGGCTCAGTTTTTCAGAAAAAACTATGTATGCCTTCCTGACATCAGCCGTGGTTGCTTTATTTATTCCTTCAAACAGGTGGTTAGAAACAGTCTTGCTACCTTTTCCCATTAAGAAATTGGAATGCTTATATTTGTGAGTCTATGCTTCAACTAGTGCCACTTTTAGAGTAATCACACTTTCAATATCTATGCAAACAGGGATGCTCGATTTTAGTGGAACTGCACAAAAAGTCCAACTGGTTCAACATTAGGAGCATGTTTTTTCCCAAACCTTTGTATCCAATTGGTGGCACTATGAGTTGTTCATTACAAAGGTACATGGTTTGCTACTATCTTGCTACTCTTTTTGTACTGTCATTAGATAGTAGTACTAGTGGTTTGCATGTGAATTTATTGGCAGGGTGGACCTACATTGGAGGTGCAAGACAGGATTCAATGATTGGATGCTCAATTTCGGTTGTATCGATTTCACCTCTTCCATCACTGCGAACATGGATATCCTTGGTCTGATGAAGAATAGGCGCTATATTTCTACTCTGAACCAGCAAATCAATTTAGTATGAAATTGTCCAGGGCAAAACATAACTGTATCAGATTGTCCAGTGCAGAACATGACAGATGCTAAGCAGAAGAGACATGTTTAAACCGAAAATACAAGGTGTGGTATATGTTTACTAGCTGCTTGATATTTGTGCAGATAGAGATGTCTGCCCGTTGCTATTTGGCAAACAAACAGAGTGTCCGCAATTTTGGTTGAACTTCACAAGAGAATAGTATAGTCATTGCATGTAGTGCCATTTGAAAATAGACACAGAAAGATTGGATCGTCACTTCACGGACTGCAGAAAAGTAGTACTGTACTTTTTATTGGCCAACACTAGGTGCTTCATTGCTTTGGTCTGATTATACAGTGGGCATCATTTTGCCTAAGTTAAAGTTTGTATTCCGAAAATAGTCTCGCCGTGTGATCGAGAGAAGACCAAATCATATTGCAGTGGATGTTCCTCCATCATGTGTGGTTCATTTTCATGGTTTCAGCTGTTGGTGAAACCACTTACGTTTGCAAGAGGAATTGTAGACTTCACAAACAAATTTGTCTTTCAGTCTGTACTGAATGTTGGCCAAGAGAAGCATCCATGTTAGTAGGAAGAACAGATGTTTTTTCTAGATCTTTGCTTAAGGAGCTACATATTTGTATATGATCTGTGAATCATTGAGATGCATTAACATGTTGATCTTATGTATGGGAATCGTACTAGTTAGTTTTAGTTGCGACGCAAGATCCTAAGTGGCTGATCTTTGCTTTTGGAGCTACATATTTGTATATGATCTGTGAATCATTGAGATGCATTAACAGTTACTTATTTCTGTTCGCTCAGTGTTTACAAGTTACTGCTCGATCACTTGCTAGCCTACAAATGCGCTCCTGGCAGTTTTATTTGCGACGCAAGATGCGAAGTGGCAGTTTTTTGAATAAAAATGCCTACCTCTAAAGAAACTGACAAGCTACACTATCGATCCTACACGGATAAAAATGCCTACCTCTGAAGAAACTGACAAGCTACACTATCGATCCTACACGGATAAATAGCGGATCACGCACGTACTACCTCCTTTCCGGTTTGCAGGGCTCAATTCAAGAAACGACCTACTCGATCCTACACGAATAAATAGCGGATCACGGACGTACTAGTACCTCCTTTCCGGTTTGCAGGGATTAATTCAAACCTCTCACCAACCAAGGTACTCCCTCCGTCCGGGTTTATTAGTCCCGTGAGCAAAGCAGCAAGACCAAGGCATGACAATAATTAACGGCATGCAGAAGTTTAAGCCTAATTAATTCTAGCGATTTAAGTGGCTGCATGCGTGCCCTCAGCTGCGACTCGTTGCATGCTGCTTCACGTACTGCCTGTGAGCGATTCTGAGTGCCTGCGTGCAGCCGGCCGTAATTAAGGCAGCTAACTAATGCGAAAAAAGATACGATTTAATTGTTACGGGCTTTTTAAATCCATGGAATCATTATTGACAAGGAGGGAGATGATTTGAGTGCACTCGTTTGACCACCATGCTGGTGTGCGACCCAGACGGGACGGGATGGCACAGTCATAATTTCAGTTTCTCTAGTTTTCCACGACAAGCTGGCATGCTAAGCCATTGTGCATTGAATTCCAATGACCGTTGCGCTACCTTCCGCCTATAAGTACTGTTTCCCAGCCTTATCCGGTGCCACCGTGACCCAACTCACCATATCCTCATAAGCCCCCACCGGCCCGACGTTTCTCACCACGTCCGCCATGCCCCCGCCCGTCCGCGGTAGGCGACGCCGGAGGCGGTCACCGCCGGAACTAGTGTTCGGGTTTTCACCAGAAGGCAGACGGAGGGAGGAGGCATTCTATCTATCTTTAGATGGCAATGCGGAGATCGAGGAGTTGTTGGAGCGCGACCGCATGGCGGAGGAGCAGGAGTTGTTGGAGTGCGACCGCCTGGTGGAGGAGCAGCGTATCGCCGATTTGCGCCGCCAGCGGGACATGGAGCTACAGCGCACCGACGCTCTGAGTCGCGAGCAGAGCGCCCGTAACTAGGCCGACTACGTGGGGGCCGGCACCCGGCAAATAGCCCTGGAGGCTGTCGGGCACGAACGCGTTCGCGACACTGATTTTTACTACCAGCTCGTCAAGTGGGTTTCGCGCTTGGAAGCCGAAGCTTCGGTGGACCACGCCGGCATGGAAAGGGCCAACGCGCACGAGCAACGCGCCCTATCGCACCTCTTGCAAGTCCGAGGCGAGGCGCACGACGCCTGTGCCGGCGTTTAGCGTGTACCACAGATGGCGGCCGGCATCGTCTAGTTAGCTAAGAGTAAGTTAGTACTTGTACGCTACTAGAGTATTAGTGGGAGTAGATAGTTAACTTGGCTATGATGGTTGTCAACATGGAAGTTCAGTACTCTATATGTGGATCAGACCTGTTACTTTGCTCTGAATGTTGAACTCTCTGTTTGAACGTATGGAATTGGCTGTTATTTTTTTAAATGGGTTGTATTTGTCCTCCATGGGTTTAGAGGCTGACTTGTGGGCCTAGCAAGTTGACGCGTACACAATCAGGAGATGATTGTACATGGAGAGGATGACAGCAGGGACCCGCCAAGGTCATGGCAGTACGCAAGCAAGTGCCTCCATATTTCAAACCAATAAAAAATGGCTCCTCCTAGTGGATTTCTGACATCTGGGTCCCATGCCATTGTCAACGTAGTCAATAAACGAGAGAATTGCACAACGAGCGGCTGACACCAGGGACCCAGCAGCTCGCCTAGTTATTTTTGTTTTGGGTTAATTTGATAAATGCCACTCCAAATCTGGTGTATCCGAGAAATTCCACTGCAATTTCCAAACTTTGAAAAGTTCCATTTCATGCCATTTCTAGTGGCATTTTTCGAAGTCTGGAGTGGCGTTTTTCAAAGTTTGCAAACTG
Organism: Triticum dicoccoides; assembly: GCF_002162155.2. Classification (NCBI taxonomy): domain Eukaryota; kingdom Viridiplantae; phylum Streptophyta; class Magnoliopsida; order Poales; family Poaceae; genus Triticum; species Triticum dicoccoides. The sequence goes on from NC_041392.1 coordinate 196,520,429, forward strand.
CAGTGGCGTTTCTCAAAGTTTGCAAAAATTGCAGTGGCATTTTTCAAAGTTTGGAAATTGCAGTGGAATTTTTATGAATCTCCATAATTGGAGTGGCATTTATCTAATTTGTTTTTGAGACGGAAGCCGGGTGTCAATGGGGCTGTGCGGGACACTCTGGCCCGTCTAGACAGCCTTTTCTTTTATGTTTATCATAGACCAGCCCAGTAGTTTTTTTTTCTTTCTGAAAATGGCTAGCCCGGTTTTTTGTGATTTGTCAAGTAAGTCGCTTTATTAGGCTTGTTGGGCTGCAAATCTTTCAAGACGAGGGGAGCTTCATTCGGCTGGCCGAGAAAATGGCCTATCAGTAATGAGAAATGGGATGTACATTTTTAAAACACATCAAACCGGCAATTAGTTTCAAATATATTTTTTCATTTCAAGATTTTAAATTGCATTGATTTTTATGCATGGACAATTTATTGGATTTTATATTGATATACCTTTATTTTTAAAATCAGTCTGAATGTGACTCGAAATTTCAGGATTAAAAACAGTTCAGACCGCACTGACATATGCAAAATTTCGTATAATTTTTTAACCGTGGCCACAATATGGGCTGCAATGCTAACAAAAAGAATATGGGCTCCAAAACACCCGTAAGAATTAGCAAATGGGCTGTAAATTATTTGAAATAATGGCAGATGGGTTGTATGTTGTTTTCCACATGTTTGAGGCTTTTCACAGATGGCATGTATACTGTTTGATGTCCATCCAACGGCCGTCGTGCTTCTTCAATCTCTGCTCTTCCTGCTCCAGCCGATCAAACAAGCGCCGGCGGGACTGCCTAGTCCCTCCTCCCCGCGGCCGGCTGTAACACCCACGATGCGGCTATATCTCCCACGTGTCGGAGCACGACTTAGAGGCATAACCGCGTTGTAGGCATGTCGCAAGAGGGGTAATCTTTACACATCCCATGTACTGAATAAGAAAGGATAAAGAATTGGCTTACAATCGCCACTTCACACAATACATAAATATAGCATTACAACATCCAAAATACAATCAAGGTCCGACTATGGAACCAAAGAAAGAAAGACAACCCCTAATGCAATAGACCCCCGATCGCCCCGACAGGGCTCCACTACTGATCAACTAGAAACGAAACAACAGAATGAACACGATCTTCATCGAGCTCCCTCTTGAGCTCAGTTGCGTCAACTGCACGGACATCATCGGCACCTGCATATGGTTTTGGAAGTAATCTGTGAGTCACGGGGACTCAGCAATCTCACACCTGCGAGATCAAGACCATTTAAGCTTATGGGTAGGAAGAGGTAGTGAGGTGGAGCTGCAGCAAGAACTAGCATATATGGTGGCTAACTTACACAAATAAGAGCGAGAAGAGAAGCAAAGCACGGTCGTGAACTAGATGTGATCAAGAAGTGATCCTGAAACTACTTACGTTCAACCATAACTCCAAAACCGTGTTCACTACCCGGACTCCGCCGGAAAGAGACCATCACGGCTACACACGCGGTTGATGCATTTTAATTAAGTTAAGTGGCAAGTTCTCTACAACGGGACATTAACAAATTCCCATCTGCCCATAACCGCGGGCACAGCTTTCGAAAGTTCAAAACCCTGCAGGGGTGTCCCAACTTAGCCCATCACAAGCTCTCACGGTCAACGAAGGATATTCCTTCTCCCAGGAAGACCCGATCAGACTCAGAATCCCGGTTACAAGACATTTCGACAATGGTAAAACAAGACCAGCAAGACCACCCGTTGTGCCGACAAATCCCGATAGGAGCTGCACATATCTCGTTCTCAGGGCACACCGGATAAGCTAAGCGTACAGGAGCCGACGTAACCCAAGTTTCCAAGGGATGGCCATGCACGGTGCTCTAGTTTGGACCAACACTCAGAGGAGCACTGGCCCGGGGGTTTAAATAAAGATGACCCTTGAGTCTGCAGAACCCAAGGGAAAAAGGCTTAGGTGGCAAATGGTAAAACCAAGGTTGGTCCTTGCTGGAGGAGTTTTATTGAAGGCGAACTGTCAAGGGGTTACCATTATAACCCAACCGCGTAAGGAACACAAAAATCAAGGAACATAACACCGGTATGATGGAAACTAGGGCGGCAAGAGTGGAACAAAACACCAGGCATAAGGCCGAGCCTTCCACCCTTTACCAAGTATATAGGTGCATTGAAGTAAACAAGAGATATTGTGATATCCCAACAATAAACATGTTCCAACAAGGAACAAACTCCAATCTTCACTTGCAACTAACAATGCTATAAGAGGGGCTGAGCAAAGCGGTAACATAGCCAAACAACAGTTTGCTAGGAAAGGTGGGTTAGAGGCTTGACATGGCAATATGGGAGGCATGATATAGCAAGTGGTAGGTATCGCGGCATAGCAAAAGAGCGAGCAACTAGCAAGCAAAGATAGAAGTGATTTCGAGGGTATGGTCATCTTGCCTGAGATCTCGCAAGGAAGAAGAACGAGTCCATGAAGAAGACAAACGGACGTAGTCGAACGAATCCTCACAACGCGACGTTATCGGAACTAACCCAAAGAAGCAACACCGGAAAGAAGCAAACAACATAGTAAACAACCATCACATCAACATGGCATGATGCACAACCAAGTACGATGCATGTCCTATTTAAGTATGCATGGCATGGCAACGTGCACAAACAAAACTACAAGTTAAGTGGAGCCCAATATGCAACGAGTTGCATATTGACGGAACACCACATCAATAATTTAAACCCACTCCCGGTTAAGTCTCAACAATATTAAATGTTGGTTAACATGGCAATTTGGTGAAGCATAACAAAACTATGCTATCTAAACAATTTAAATGGGGCCAGATATAACAAACAACAAATCCGGTAAAACCCCATATGCATTTAGCAATTCAAAGAAACAACAATTTAAACATTCTTGAAGTTGTTATCATGATGCGGATGACATGTTCAAGTTTATGCATTTTTTATGAAAATGTTAACAAGAGCATATTATGAAGCATTTGTCACCGTGTCGGAAACTAAAGGGGTGCCACGGCAACGACAACGGAAACGGTGCCATGGCAACGTTTCGGTTCCGGTAGCTCATGGAGATACCGGTGCAAAGGAAGTATGGCGGGAGCGTGCAAAAGATGGTGGGGTGATCCCGGTAACCGGGTTCACACGTGTCGACGGCATGGCAACAAGGAGGAACAACTAACGTTCACGGGCGAATACAACAACCAACCATGCAACTCATACAACTCAAGCATTCGTCCATGGGCGGTCGTTCTCGGCGGTTATACCTTCGAAGCATGCATTTCCGAGGCGGTTCGAGTTCGTCGAGGGAAGTAGAGGAAGTAGGCGTTCCGCGATGGTAGTAGAAGTAGTGGTACTATCCGTCCTTGATGGTAGTGGAAGTAGTGGTTCATGAGTCAAAGAGGAAGTGGTCTTTCATGTTCGAGGAGCGATAGTGGTACACGATCGTCATCGAACTTGGCATCACAACGCGTAGACGTACATATTCCGTAGATGTTCATATCATCGGTGTCGTGGTACTTGGGGTCTTCGGACTTGGCGGTCCCGATCTTGCGATGGTAGTCGTTCACGTTCATTCAGAGAGGTACTTGATGACGCCAACGTCTTCGGGGCGACGGTAGTGGTACACACGAGGGTAGACGAACTTGACGGGTCTGAGGGCTCCGGACGTCGTGGTACTTGTTGATCCGGGTCTCGAGACATACTAGGCATCGGTGCCTTCGAGGAACTCGGCGTGTCCAAAACATAGCGGAACAAGGTCCCAGTTGTGGTCGTGTGAACGTTCAGTGAAGACGAACTTGCCTGTCTTGCCGAACTGAAGGGGTACTTGGCATTTTGCAATCCGATATCCAGGGTCAAACATGTAGTCGTTCTTTGCGATGGAGTCGACCTTGACATGTTCAGGGGACGCTCAGGTCAGTGGATGTTCTTGGTCTTGCGGTTCGGAAGCCGCTACAAAGAGCTGCAGTTCATGGCGCTGGTCATAGCGGGCGAGCAGAGGCGAGGCGCTGGTCATAGCGGGCGAGCAGAGGCACGACGCTGGTCGTGGGCACCAGCGGCAACCGGACGCGGGAGGCAGTGGAACGGGAAGACGAAGCAGCAACTGCAATGAGGCAGCGGTGCAGTGGTGAGCTCGCAGGGCGAGGACGACGACGAGCTTGGCACGCCGGAGGTAGGGACAAGGCGTTGGTCATGGAGGTTGGGGCGGTACTGCGGTGGCCTGCACTGCAGCAGAAGAAGAAGAAGAAGGAGGCGCGGTAGAGGCAAGGGCACATGCAGCGGCGGCTGGATGGACTTGGCGCAGCGGAGGTTTCCAGTGGCTGACAGAGCAGCGGCTTGACGGGTCACGGTGAAGGTGGCCATGAGTAGAGGATCGCGCAAGGCAAGAGGAGGGGCGCGCGGGATCGGGCGTGTGTGCGGAGGCGGCGGCAAGGAGGCATCGAGAGGAGAGAGCGAGAGGAAGATGGGATCGGGGCGAGCGAGGGTCTCCTGGCGGCGCGAGGGAAGATGCGATGGAGATGGGGGAGTCAGGCTCCCTAGCGGCGCGAGGGGAGAGGATGAGGGAGAGAATGATTGGAGGGGAGTCGGCCTAGGTTAGGATTAGGTGGGGCGTGACTGGGCCTAGGAGAGGTGGGTTAGATGGGCCGCTGGTTGGGCCTCGTGGCCTGCTAGGCTGTTGGGCTCCTCTCTCCTCTCTTTCTCAACTCCCTTTAACAGAAAGCAAAGAGAGGAGAAAAAAGGAAAAGGAGGGGTTAGAGAGTGAATTTGGGCATGCGGTTAAATCTCCCGGACTCATAAAAATGAGTTCGTTCAGAGAAAATGCATTTGGCACCGCTTGAAAGGATTGCATTCAAACACATTTGAATGTGATTCAAATAAGTTTGAATTAGAAAAACATTTTTGGAGAGTCCAAAAATGTTCGGAATTTTTGTGGAGATCGGGAAAGCGATGAAAGAAAATATGGGAAAAGTTTGAGGACCAAACTTGAAGCGGGAAAAAGGTATGTGATTGTTTGCAAGTGTGTCATGGTGAATTTCAAATTAAAGAAATATTTATAATATAGCTCCCTAATAATAGAAGGAGACTTTTATATGTTGTAAAGAGAATTTCACCATGTGAACTCCCTCGATTTAAATGGATCAAAGATCCATGCCATTTATTCAGTTGAGTTAAGAAAAAGAAAATGACATGATGGTATGATGACATGATGCAATGTTGAATGCAATGAACCAAACAAATCACACGACGAAACCCGGCACCTGAAGCTCCGGTCTTGGGGCGTCACACCGGCTGTGCTGCCGCGCAGGCCTCACCGCCCCACCGTATTCTCCGGCGATGGCAGACGAACCAGTAAACCCTCGTATAGGCATATTCCCCTCCGCGTGGGAAACAAAAACAACTGTCGAGTCTTCCCTGCCTCCGTGCCGTTCCCTTCCTAGGCCTCGCCGTCATCCACCGCCCTAGTGCTCTCGGCGTGGCGTGGTCAACATGGTCAATGACCGACATGCATCTGAAGTGGACTGTACGTGGAGAGGCTGACAGCTGGGTCCACGACCACACGCAAGGAAATGCCTCCTTATTATGCGCAAAATAATGATTCCTCCACCTGACATCTGGGACCCACCGAAAGGGCCTCTGTATTTCGCGAAAAAAACGTTACCGCCGCTGATAGCTCGGACCCACCAGCTATATCTTCGCACGCAATGAAGTGCCTCCTTATTACGCACAAAAAAATGAATACTCCCCCTGCTAGCTGGGACCCAGTATAGTGGGCCTACTAAGTTGACGGGGACGAAGGGCTTTGTCAACTTAGTCAATATGCACGATTCTAGCTCGACTGACCGTACGATGTCCATCCAACGGCCGTAGTGCTTCTTCAACCTCTGGTCTTCTTGCTCCAGCCGCCCAAAGCAGCGCCGGTCGTGCCGCCTGCTCCTGCCTCCCGTGGCCGGCTGTGCTTCTGCGGAGGCCTCACCGCCCCCATACTACTCCCACCGCTGGCCAGGCCATCCCTCCACTCCACTCACCCACACCCCCTGTTATTCTGCGGCGACGGCAGTGCAGCCGAACCAGTGAACCCTCATACTCCTCTCCGCGTGGGCATCCACTATCGCGTCTTCCCCGGCTTCGCGTCGTCCCCGGGTCCGTGTTGTCCCCTTCCTAGGCCTCGCCGTCGTCCACCACCGTGGTGCTCTCGGCATGGCGTGGTCAATGTGGTCAATGATCGAATTCCATCGAAAGAATACTGTACGTGGAGAGGCTGGCAGCTGGGTCCACGGCAGCCGCAAGGAAGTGCCTCCTTATTACGCAAAAAATAATTATTCCTCCACCTGATAGCAGGGACCCACCGGACGCCCACCAGTATTTCGCGAAAAAACATTTGCCCCTGACTGCTGGGACCCACCCGACGGGCCACCGTATTTCGTGCAAAAAAGTTCCCCCTGCTGTCAGCTCGGACCCAACGGAAGTGCCTCCTTATTACGCACAAAAAAATGAATGCCCACTGCTAGCTGGGACCCACCTTGGTGGGAGGCTGACTTGTGGGCCTACTAAGTTGACGGGGACGAAGGGATTTGTCAACTTAGTCAATATAAATGATTCTAGCTCCAGTGATCATACGATGTCCATCCAACGGTCGTAATGCTTCTTCAACCTCTGGTCTTCTTGCTCCAGCCGCCCAAAGCAGCGTCGGTCATGTTGCATGCTCCTGCCTCCCGTGGCCGGATGTGCTGCCCCGGAGGCCTCACCGCCCCCTACTATTCCCAACGCTGGCCAGGCCCTGTGGCGACGGCAGCCTCACACCGCAGCTGAACCAGTGAACCCTCGTACTCCTCTCCGTGCGGGCTTCCACTATCGTGTCTTCCTCGGCTCCACGTTGTCCCCTTCCTAGGCCTCGCCTTCGTCCACCGCCCTGGTGCTCTCGGCGCGGCGTGGTCAACATGGTCAAGGAACGACTTCCATCGGACGTGGACTGTACATGGAGAGGCTGACAGCTAGGTCCACGGCCGCAGCAAGGAAGTGCCTCCTTATTACGCGGAAAATAATGATTCCTCCACCTGACAGCTGGGACCCACCGGACGGGCCACTGTATTTCACGAAAAAAATGTTTCCCCTAGACTACTGGGACCCACCAGCTACATCTTCGCACGCAAGGAAGTGTGTCTGGGCAAAAAAACGATTCGGCCCCCTAACTGCTGGGACCCACCAGCTACATCTTCGCACGCAAGGAAGTGCAGCCGGGCAAAAAAAATGATTCGCCCCCCTAACTGCTGGGCCCCACCAGCTACATCTTCGCATGCAAGGAAGTGCGTCCGGGCAAAAAAATGATTCGCCCCCCTAACTGCTGGGACCCACCAGCTACATCTTCGCACGCAAGGAAGTGCCTGACAGTGGGACCCACCTGGTCGAAGCGTATGTGGCGTTGTCATTCTGGTCACGAACGTGTACGTACATATATACTGGTGGATGTAGAGGCGCGCATGTGTCGTAGTAGAGGCACGCACGTAGCATGTACACATACGTATAGCGGCTAGGGTGCAAGAAAGAAAATACGGCCACGTATGTGTACATACGGGCGGGGTCTCGAACGCCTACTCGCGCATACGTACGGCGAGGGCTCGTGTACATGGCTGCGTTGGAACGGAGAAACAGTGTCGTCGTCGTGTTCATGGGGAGGCAACGGAATGCGTCGTGTTCATGGGGAGGCAACGGAATGCGTCGTGTTCATGGGGAGGTAACGGAATGCGCCGTGTTCATGGGGAGGCAACGGAATGCTCGTGTTCATCGGGAGGCAACGGAATGTGTCGTGTTCATGGGGAGGCAACGGAACTCGTGGGGGCCAACCGGCTGGGTCGGAACGGAATGTGTGGTCGTGTTCATCGGGAGGGCTTGGACGGAACAGGCGATGGAAACGAGGCCTGGCGTACCGCAGAACGGAGGAAACAGACCTCCTACGGTCAAAACGGGGGTCCTGTTGATCGGGAGGGTGTGGCATACCGCAAAACGGACGAAACAGACCTCCTACGGTCGAAACGGGGGTCCTGTTCATCGGGAGGGGTGTGGCGTACCGCAAAACGGGACTCCACGGGATACTGTTCATCTCCACCGTCGACCTCCTCCAGCCTCCACGGGCTCCAGTTCATCCAGCCTCCACCGTGCGCTACTCCACCGGCTACTGTTCAACCACCCCTCCACCGTCTACTGTTCATCCAGCCCTCCACACCATGGGGTCTTGTTCAACCACCCCTCCACGGGCACCCCTCCACCGTCTACTGTTCATCCAGCCCTCCACACCACGGGGTCATGTTCATCCAGAGGCAACGCCACCGCTCACTGTTCATCCAACCCCCCCCCCTCCCCGCAACGCTCACTTTTCATCCAATCGATCGGCTTCAGTTAGCAGCAGTAGCGAAGGAATCGCCGCTCGATCGGGTTCAGTTAACAGCCATCGATCGATCGCTCGGGTTCAGTAACGCGTACCCTGTAGTGCAATCGCTCGGGTTCACTTAGAGCCCAATGCCTCACTCGGGTTCAGTTAGAGCCAACACCTCGCACACATGTGCGTACGTGTACGAGAGAAATGCGCATCGCTCGGCCCCCGACCTCCCACCGTAACCCGGAACTCCCCAAAATTTTCCTCCCCCTCGCTTCTACCATGGTTTTTTCCGTCATGGACGGCCCAAAGAATGTCATGCAGCTGCATCTCCGGCCCGCCCAGGACGAAAAGCCCATTTTCTATCATGATTTTTTGTCATAGAAGTAGGAGCCACCACATCTATGATGATACCGGGTTTTGTCACAATTATCGTCATAGAAGTGTCATATGTATGACAGAAAAAAAATTCGTTCGGCCCAAAATGTCACGGATGTGTCTTTTTTTTGTAGTGACAAGGATACTCCCAAGTCGAGGCTATTGACTATGGTGAAACCTTTGCTCCCGTTGCACGCCTTGAATTCATTCGCATGTTGATTGCTTATGCTTCTCATCATAACTTTAAGTTGCAACAAATGGATGTGAAGAGTGCATTTCTTAATGGTCCCATTAATGAGTTGGTGTATGTCAAGCAACCCCCGGGTTCGAGGATCCCTATTTTCCCGATCATGAGTACCAACTCGATAAGGCACTCTATGGCCTTAAGCAAGCCCCACGTGCGTGGTATGACCACCTTACCGAGTTGTTGCAAGATCGCGGTTTTGAAATTGGGAAAATTGACCCCACTCTTTTTACCAAGAAGGTCAAAGGGGATTTGTTTGTGTGCTAACTATATGTTGATGATATTATCTTTGGTTCCCCTAACAAAGCTTTCAATGAGGAATTTGCCGCACTCATGACCTCCAAGTTTAAGATGTCCATGATGGGAGAATTGAAGTTCTTTCTTGGGTTCGAAGTCAAGGAACGGAGAGAAGGAACCTTCATCAACCAATCCAAATACACTCAAGACATGCTCAAGAGATTCAAGCTCAATGATGTTAAGCCGGCTTCCACTCCAATGCCCGTCAAATGCCAACTTGACTTAGATCCCAATGGTAAAGTGGTGGATCAAAAGGTATATCGCTCCATGATTGGCTCCTTGCTTTACCTTTGTGCATCTAGACTGGATATCATGTTGAGTGTGGGAATTTGTGCACGGTTTCAAGCCGCACCTAAGGAAAGCCACTTAGTGGCGGTCAAGCGAATCTTTCGATATTTGGCTCATACCCCAAACTTTGGCTTATGGTACCCAAGAGGAGAACACTTCAAGCTTGTAGGTTATTCGGACTCCGATTGGGCGGGAGACAAAGTGGATAGGAAGTCCACTTCTGGAGGGTGCCAATTTCTTGGTTGCTCTTTGGTGAGTTGGTCTTCCAAGAAGCAAAGTTGTGTGTCTCTCTCGTCCACCGAGGCAGAGTACGTGGTCACCGATAGTTGTTGTGCACAACTTCATTGGATGAGGCAAACTTTATAGGATTACGGTGTCATTTGTGACAAAGTGCCTCTTTCGTGTGACAATGAAAGTGCCATCAAGATTTCTCTCAACCTGGTTCAACATTTCAAGACGAAGCATGTTGAGATTCGGTATCACTTCATCCGGGGTCACATTAGGCGAGGGGAGATCGAGCTCAACTATGTCAACACTCATGATAACCTTGCAGATATTTTCACGAAGCCTTTGGATAAAGCAAGATTTCGCGAGTTAAAGCATGAGCTAAATATCATTGATTCGAGCAATGTGACTTGAACCCTTGCACACTCCACCATACTCAACTTATTGTCTTTCTTAGGTGTAGGCATGGACATAGGGGGAGTGTTGTTCTCTCAATGAACTCTCCTGAAAGTGTGTTATATCGACTAGAGGGGGGTGAATAGGCGATTTTTATGAATTCTTCACTAAGGAATTTCAGGGTAAGGAAATTCCTGAGTGAAGAACTACTTGCAGCGGAATAAGTACTCAGAAGTAAACATAATAGTGCATGAGCTTGGTCTTCATAGTGAAATGAAAACAAGCACAGAGTACAGAAAGCGTAAACACAGGATAACACAGAATGAAGACAAACAGACTGAAGAAAATGAACTGAGGAAATAGAGAAAGTCTTCATCCAAAGTCTTCAAACATATATGAACAAACACACAACACAGAAATGAGGAAATGAAAGGGTTGAGGAAATGGAACCAGGTAGCTTAGTGAAGACAATGATTTGGTAGACCAGTTCCAACTGTTGTGACAATTGTACGTCTGGTTAGGGAGGCTAGGTATTTAAACCTGAGGACACATAGTCCCGGACACCCAGTCCTGAACACACAGCTCAGGACACTCAGTCATCACCGTATTCCCCTTGATCTAAGGTTAAACAGACCTCACCCAATCACTCGTGGTAAGTCTTCATGTGACTTCCAAACCTTCACAGACTTGGTCACTCGACGATCCACAATTTCCTCTTGGATGCTCTAGACCATGACACCTAACCGTCTTCAAAGGTAACAAGCGTCGGATCCACGCATGATCAATCTCTTCAGTGATGCTCAATCACTTTGGGTTTGTAGGTGTTTGGGTTTTGGGTTTTACTCACTTGATGATTTTCACTCAAAGTCCTCGGAGGATGGGATCCTCTCAAATGACAAGTGTCAGTTTCTCTTGGAGCAGCCAACCAGCTAGTGGTTGTAGGGGGTGGCTATTTATAGCCTAGGGAGCACCCCGACATGATAAGACATAAATGCCCTTCAAGGATATGACCGTTAGGTGGGTAGATATTTTGGGACAGCTGGCGCATAGCACAACAACGGTCGGAATTTTGAGTATCAAATACCTCAGGGCTATCATGTTCCTCACTGTGTAGGAAAGCCGCACTGGCGAATTCCTAACTCCTCAGTCAGAACAAATTCCTCAGACACCAGAAGAACTTCGTCTCTGTCACTAAAGAAATTGACTGAACTGCATGAGATTTCCAATGGCTTCACTCGAAGGGATTGGTGGGTGTAGGATTTGAGTTGAGCATCACTTGGAAATTTTTCCTTAGTATTTACTCGACCCCCTTTAACAGTACGGTGTTTCCTATGACTCAAGAAAGAGAAAATGAAACTGTGAAAACAATAGTCTTCACGCTTCATGTTCCTTGAACGAATACCATGTCTTCAGGATTACACCAATTTCTTCACTTTCAAAGTCTTCAGAAATACAAAGTCTTTAGTCGAAGAACTTCATTTTTAGGGGTCGACTATATCTGTAAATATCAAACTCCTCATAGACTTATAGACCTGTGTACACTCACAACCGCATTAGTCCCTTAACCTATAAGTCTTCAATGCACCAAAATCACTAAGGGGCACTAGATGCACTCACAATCTCCCCCTTTTTGTTGATTGATGACAATTTAGGTTAAGTTTTCAAAGGGGATAAACATATGAAGTGTAAATACTGAAATTGAGGATTTTCATTGCAAGATATAGAAGAACTCCCCCTGAAGATGTGCATAGTGAGGAATTTGCTTTTGAAGCAATGCACACTTGAAGAGTAGAATCCTGGAGATCTCCCCCTATATCTTGTAATTCATACACGCATTTAACATATAATATGAAGAGTTTGAAATGCAAGATGAAATATGGTGACTGATGTAATTCAGCATGCGTGCATTAACATTAATGAGGAAAAAGCATGCAGAAAAACTCAGCAAAAGTATCAGACCACCATAGAATTTAAGTTTACAAATCGATGCAGCAAAGTCTCAGAAGCGCGAGAGTTGTAACTTAAAAAATGCCCATATAGGTAGACCCACTTGAAGACTAAATCAAATTTCTCCCCCATTTGTCATGGAATGACCAAAAGGATCGAAAATGAGGACTAACGCCCCTGAAGAATATCAAGTTGATGGAGGAGCGCCAACATTGTTGGGGTCGTTTGTCGTTGCAGGGCCTGTCACAGTGTCGTCCAAGTCTTCATACTCGTTGGTGTCGCGGGATGAAGAATAGGAGCTGGCCACCAAGGTAGGAACTTTGACCTTCTTGAATTTCTTCAGAGGAGGTGCAGACCAGTCAAAGTTCTCCTTGAGACCCATTTGCTTCAGATCTTCTTCGCCATACAGATGTGATAAGACAGCCCAGGTGCGACCGAAAACTTCATGGAGGTAGTAATGATTTTTCTTCACTGCATTATGTGTAGCAGTCATGTTGTGAAGAATTGAACCAAACTGACGCTTAACCCATTTATGGTTGCGATCCACTTTCTGATGAAGACTAAGAAGCAGCTCACGGTCAGTCATCACCCTGAGAGCTGTGGCTTGAGGATTTGACTTGGATGCATTTGCAGAAGATTCATGAGTGGCAGAGTCATCATTGGTTGAATAAGATGCAGCTTTGCGAAACTAACCATCTAATGGACGAATGTCTTCATCAATGACAACAGGTGCCTTGCCCTTTTCATCAGTTGAAGTAAAAGTCTGCTTGAGGACTTCAATCGGGGGCAGGTAGCTGAGGTGATTTTGAAAATCAGCCTTGTAGTTGAGTTAAGACCTTGTTCTGAGCAATCTCATAATCCAAGGAGCATAAGGCTTCAACTCAAACGGAGAGAAAGCAACATTGGCCAGAGTCCTCATGAAGAAATCATAGTAATTGACAGGAATGCTATGAATGATGTTGAATAGCAGATTCTTCATGATGCCAACAATTTCCTCATCAGATGAGGTGTGGCCTTTGATATGACTCATTGTCCTCGTCATAATGCGATAGACTGTTCTGGGCATATAGAGTAAGTCCTTCACAAGGAATTTGGTCCTTGGGGCTTGACCAGGCTTCAGAGGCTTCATTAGAACTTGCATGTAATGAGTAGTGAGTTCAGGTTCTTGGTACAGGCAACGAGCTCCTTCACTGGGTGGACTGGTGGGCAGGGCGTGAAGTAATTCAGAGGCTGGTGCCTTATAGTGAGTGTTATCGGTCATCTAGTCCAAGACCCAGGTGTTGATATCTTCAGGATCACATGTGATATGCAGTGTAGCATAGAATTGAAGAATAAGCTCTTCATTCCAATTAACAATGTCAGAGCAAAAGTTGAGGAGGCCTGCATCATGAAGCACACCAAGGACAGGAGAGAAACAAGGCAACAATTACATGTCCACGTGAGGAATATGCTCATGGTAGAAGATTTTGTCCTTGTTGAAAAGCAGTGAAGAATAGAAGTTGGCCTGGCTTGTAGTCCAGAAATGCTTCCTCCTTAGACGAGCAGAGTCATAAGGGTTGTAGTCAGTGAAGAATACATGCTCGCCAAAGAAGTCATCAGCCTTGAATTTTTTTTTCTTCGAGAAGGGATCCTTTGGCTTGGAGTGAGGAGTGTCATTCAATTGCATCACAACCTCAGGGATCTCGATCTCAGGCTCCATAGGCTGAGGATTTTCAGGTCCTTCTTCAGTGGCAGCCTGGGACTTCAATTCTTCATTTACATTTTCTTCAGAACTAGTGGCTGGAATTTCTTCATGGATAGACGGTGTGGCATGAGGCTCTTCCGATCCCATTTGAACTTCAGTAGTCACTGGGGACTGAGGAATTTGTTGCAGAGGAGTGAACAAAGGAGAATTGGGGTGTTGACTTTCCCAAAAGTCATCATTCAGCACTGGCGTGGTGCATCCAATGTCCACATCGACTTCTTCATCCATTTCTTCAATGCCGGCCTCTTCAGCAGTGAACTGGGGCATGGGCGATGAGATAATTGGGGTTAAAGGGTTTTCATCCACTTCAATTTCTTCATCCAACTGCTCTGACGAAGCAGCAGAAGTAATGTCATCATCTGATCCGCTTGGGATCATGTATTCTTCATCAAAAGGAACAAGGTCCTTTGATGGCATGGACGAGACAGGAACAGCATCAATTGGATTGTCATAGGAGCTTGTCAGTGGCTTCATTTTCTTCTGAGTTGAAGAATCTGATGCTGTTGATGCCTTCCTTTTCTTCACAGTTGCACGCTCTGCGGCCTTGGTCTTCTTCACATCTGATGCAGATGGAGGAATAGGAGTTGGTGTAGTCGCAGGAGGAGCAGAGGAATTTGGTTCAAGATCTTCAGGCACAACTGATGTAGTTGTCCTGACTTCTTCATTTTCTTCAAGCGCAACACTAGAGGGTGCCCTAGCAATTTCTTCAGCAGCTGGAATGCAGTCATCAGCCCTGGAATTAGTATTTTCTTCAGCAGCCTGAGAGTCATCAGCGGTGCTGGCATTTTATTCAGAAGGCTGAGCAGATGCAGCAGCCTGAGGAATTTCTTGTTGCGATTGGGCAGCAACAGTGGAGGTGAAGTTGTCAGCGAGTCTCACAAAACGAACCTTAGCTCCCAGCCAATCAGCATGGTATGCGTCAAATTCATCACTGAGTTTCTTGATCTCAGACTGCATATTGACGAGTTCTTCAGTTGTGATCGAGACAATGGTTTTCTTCAGGAAGCACTCCTTTTTGTACTACGCTTTCTTGATTTGCCTGGCCTTTTCAAATTTCCATTTCTCTTCTTGAATGAAGTCAGTCAACATATGACTTTGGCCAGGAGTCAACTTGAAATCAGGCATGGAAGTGTTGGGGTCCTTGTGGCAGAGATCAATGTAATCAAGGATCAACTTTGGATCCAAAAGCAAAGGCACACTTGTGCCTTTGGCTCTAGCGGCCCTAACTTGTCTGTCCCTAATGATTTCAGCAAGTTCTTCATCATCAACTTCGTCTTCATCAGACGGTACTTGAAAAGCGACCTGCTTCTTTTGAGGACTTGGTCGAGAGCCTCGTCCAGCAGTTGCCTTGGTCTTCAACAGAGTGGGACCAGTTGAAGAATGCAGTGGTGCTGAGGAACTAGCAGATGCTCCTGAGGCAATAGAGATGTCTGTTGTCCTTTGGCACGTGGCGAGATGCACAGGTGCTGAGGATTTGGTCGGGGCAGCTGAGGACTTTGGAGGAGCAGGTGAGGGTTGAGGAATTTGCTGTGAGGGCTTTGAAGAAACTGGTCATGAGGGCATAGATGAGGAACTTGGCCGAGAGGGCATTTGAGTAGAAGCACTTGGCTTATGAGCCGACTTCTTTAGCATAGCCTTCTTGGGCTTACTTGCAGAGGCCTCAGCAGTGGCATCAGCAGCAAAGTCTTCATTGAATTTCCTCACTGCTTCCTTAGCAACTTTGGCAAGCTTGGCCTGGCGCTTGGCCCATTCATCAGGATAATCCTCACCACGCTTGAGGCTGGTGGGATCAGCTACTTGGCCAGATGCCAACGGAGGTCTTGGGCATGGAGGATGAAGAGCGAATTTCTTCATATACTTGGGAGTGACATATCTGTATTCCCTCCATTCCTGTGGCCATCTCCTCTCTATTCTTTGCATGCGCACTTTGCGCTCATTCTTGGTTTCCTTTCCATCAGTGGCCTCATCAGGAGTGCAATAATCCTTATATATGTCCTCAGGGATTTCAAACGCAGTGTTGACTTCCAACCTCTTTCCTCCCTTCTGAGGTTTCTTCCCATCTGCCATTTTCTTCAGCTGAGGGTTTTTAACAATTGAGTTCTTTGAAGAGGTATGCAACTTTTCTTCGAGGAACTCTGCAAATGAGTTAAGTTAATGAGAACCTAATGATTCAGCAGCGGACATGAGTACCTGTGAACAGAGTATAGGTGCGAGGAATTTGGAGAGGTCATATGCGTTCTCAGAAGTTTTTGCAAAAAGAACAAGTTTGAGGAAATTGACCAGATGAGTCTTGAAGAATTTCACTAAGCATTCTTTGACTTAGGTTCCAGAGTTGTACAGATTTGAAAATCCACACAATTGAGGAATCTTGAAGAAAATTGTTGCTTAGAGAAACAGATCAAGAACAGATGATATGTGAGGTGTTTAGTGTGTGAAGAGTTGAGGAATAAACACCTTTTGAAGATTTGAAGAAAACATCAGAATCAACAAGGGCAATAAAAGTAACTTTTAATTACCCTTGACGAAGAACACGACGAACTAGGAAGTGTAGATTTGAAGCTCGTCAATTCAGATCTTCCACGCCCTAACTTCGCTGAGGAAGACAGCTATGGCGGCGGTGGAGTGAAGAAATCCGCCTCCGACGTGAGTACGGCGGCGACGAGGTCGAGGCAGTGAAGCTCTTCCTCACCGGCGATGATGGAGGTAGCGGCGGCGCTAGGGTTGGGAAGCTCGAGCGAGGGAGTGAGATCGAGCGGAGTAAATGTGAAGTGAGGAAGGGAGAGGGGTATTTATAGCCGAAGTGAAAAAACAGCTCGCCCGAGGAAATAGGACGAACGTGCCCCTGACCTTTCTCATTCGCTTGACATGTGTCACCCACGTATAGAGAGGTGACGATCGTGTGCGATCGTGGGTGAATAGATAAACATCGCATAGAATGCGGAACGGTTTGAGTGGCAAAGCCGGAAATTTAGATAAGATAGGTTTTAAAGTTTCGTTCGCAATTTCTTCAGCTGACAAGAACATAGTGAAGATTTTGAACGAGATTCAAATAGAATGCACATGAAGAATTTGTGAATAGACTAGGTTGAGTTTAGCATAGAGGGGGAAGGGTCCGATCACATTCACTTAGCAGAACAAGCAACTTGAAGGAATAGCAATAAGTGAATGCTGTAGAGGACATAAACTCATATATATATATATATAGCCAAAGAAAAAACGACGGAATTAGTGAGGACTATGCAAGTTGAAAAACAATTGAGGAATTTCAAAGAACTGAGGAAAAACTCAATTGAGGATTTTCAACATTTGGTGGTGGCGTGACCTACCGTATAAGAATGATGATTTCAGACACCGCGTACAATTGTCGTAGGGTTCTGAGAATCAAATTCTTCGTTAATTTACTCACACTTAGAGTGTTATTCTTCATTGATTGAAGAAAAAAAGTTTCTTCATGTGTTGCACATCAAAGTCATCAATTTTGCATAAGTGTTAGGATGAGTGTCATTTTCAAAGAACATTCGAAGATTCTAGGATATATAGCTCACACCGCAACTTGCTAAATCTCTTCTCATCCAAGGGCTTAGTGAAGATATCGGCTAGCTGATCTTCAGTCTTCATGTGCTCAATAGAGATATCGCCCTTCAACACATGATCACGAAGAAAATGATGACGAATCTGAATGTGCTTTGTCTTCGAGTGTTGAACTGGGTTATGAGCAATCTTGATGGCACTCTCATTGTCACAGTAGAGTGGCACATTCTTCACGTTGACGCCGTAGTCCTTGAGTGTTTGCTTCATCCATAGTAGTTGAGAACAGCAAAACCCAGCAGCAATGTACTCAGCTTCAGCAGTAGACAGTGATACGCAGTTCTGTTTCTTCGAGGACCAACAGACCAAAGATCGTCCGAGGAAATGGCATGTGCCAGATGTTGACTTGCGGTCGACACGATCACCAGCATAGTCAGAGTCTGAAAATCCAATGAGATCAAAAGCCAAGCCCTTGGGGTACCACAATCCAAGTGTTGGTGTGTGAGCTAGATATCGAAGAATATGCTTCACAGCCTTATGGTGTGATTCCTTCAGTGTAGCATGAACTCGGGCACACATGCAAACACTAAGCATAATATCTGGCCTAGATGCACATAAGTACAATAAAGAACCAATCATGGAGCGGTATACCTTTTGATCGAAGTCAATACCATTTTGCATAGATGACCATTTGTGGGCATAGGGATTTTGACTCCCTTGCAATCTTGCATGCCGAATTTCCTCAGTACATCCTTGAGGTATTTCTCCTGAGCTATGAATATGCCATTGCGCTGTTGAAGAATTTGAAGACCTAAGAAGAATTTCAATTCTCCCATCATAGACATTTCATATTCCTCCCTCATCATATAACCAAATTCATTAGTATAACGTTGGTTAGTACAGCCAAAGATAATATCATCAACATATATTTGGCACACAAACAATTCACCATCATAAGATTTAGTGAAAAGAGTTGGGTCAAGTGAACCGGGTTTGAAGCCTTTCTTCATGAGGAATTCCTTCAAGGTATCATACCACGCCCGTGGGGCCTGCTTGAGGCCATAGAGGGCCTTATTCAGTCCGAAGACTTTGTCAGGATGCTTTGGATCTTCAAAACCTGGGGGTTGAGCAACATATACTTCTTCCTCAAGCTTACCATTGAGGAATGCACCTTTCACATCCATTTGATATAAAGTGATATCATGATGGTTAGCATAAGCAAGTAATATGCGAATAGCTTCAAGTCTAGCAACAGGTGCAAAAATTTCATCAAAATCAATTCCTTCAACCTGTGTGTAGCCTTGAGCTACAAGTCGTGCCTTATTCCTCACCACAAGGCCATTTTCATCTTGCTTCTTGTGGTAGGTCCACTTTGTGCTGATGATATTGTACTTTCGAGGATCTGGATGTTTGACCAGTTCCCAGACGTTGTTGAGCTCGAATTGATGTAATTCCTCTTGCATAGCTTGAATCCACTCAGGCTCCAGAGATGCTTCATCTACCTTAGTGGGCTCTGTGATAGAGATGAAAGCAAAGTGCCCACAAAAGTTAGATAAATGTGAAGCTCTTGAGCGTGTGAAAGGACCTAAAATGTTGATGTCGCTGATGATTTTCTCAATTTGCACTTCATTTGCAACACAAGGATGAGCGGGTTGTCGTTGAGGAATTTGATCAGCATTTTCTTCAGCATCATTTTCCTTAGGTGCATCAGCATGACGTTCTTCATGTTCTGGAATAACTTCTTCAGCAGACTCTTCAGTAGGAATGACATCCTCTGTAGCCTTGAACTTAATATATTCCTTAGGAGGTATTTCATCTGTCACAGGAGGTAGGTGCTCTCTTTGCGAGCCATTGGTTTCATCGAACCGCACATCTACAGTTTCAACAACCTTGTGATGACAGGTGTTGAAGACTATAGGTGTGTGAGTCCTTACCATAACCGAGCATAAAACCTTCATGTGCTTTCGGTGCAAATTTAGAACTGTGATGAGGGTCTCTAATCCAACATTTAGCACCGAAGACTTTGAAATAACTCACATTGGGTTTCTTGTCAGTAAGGAATTCATATGCGGTCTTCTTGAAGAATTTGTGAAGATATACCCTGTTGATGATGTGGCACGCAGTATTGATTGCCTCGGGCCAAAAGCGAGGAGGCGTCTTGTACTCATCAAGCATAGTGCGGGCCATCTCAACAAGAGTCCTGTTCTTACGCTCCACGACGCCATTTTGCTGAGGAGTATAAGGAGCATATAACTCATGAGTAATACCGAGTTCATCAAGATAGTCATCAAGACCAGTGTTCTTGAACTCAGTTCCATTATCACTTCTGATGTGCTTGATCTTCACACCAAAGTTGGTTGAAGCCCTCGATGAAAATCGTTTGAAAACTTCCTGCACTTCAGTTTTGTAAGTGATGATATGGACCCATGTATATCGAGAATAATCATCAACAATAACAAAGCCATATAAGGATGCAACATTGGTAAATGTGGCATAGTGAGTAGGGCCAAAGAGATCCATGTGAAGTAATTCAAATGGTCGAGAAGTAGTCTTGATAGTCTTCGCTGGATGCTTGGCCTTGGTCATGTTTCCAGCTTCACAGGCTCCGCACAAGTGATCCTTGAGAAATTTGAAATTTTCAATGCCAATGACATGCTTCTTCTTCGCGAGCGTGTGCAAATTCCTCATGCTGGCATGACCAAGGCGACGATGCCATAGCCAGCCTTCTGAAGCTTTTGCAAGTAGACATGTAGCAGGTTGTGGTCCTGTAGAGAAATAAACAATATACAAATCTCCTCTCCTAAAGCCTTTGAAGACTTTGGAATTGTCAGCTTCCATGATCACAACACAACGATACTTGCCAAATACAACAACCATATCAAGATCACAAAGCATTCAGACAGACATGAGGTTGAACCCTAAGGACTCGACAAGCATGACTTTGATCATGTGTCGATCCTTTGAGATTGCAACCTTACCTAGATCCAATACCTTTTGCCTTTGTCAGCGTAGGTGATATGCTTCAGATGTGATGGAGATAAAGAAGTGACCATCAATAAGCTCCTGTCACCAGTCATGTGATTTGTACATCCACTATCGAGGACCCACTCAGTGGCTTTGGGTTGATCATCCTGCAGATGAATTAGTGCAGCTTATGAACTCATATACTTCATCAGAGAAGAATATGGTATGAATTTCATCAGATCAAGTTCATCAAGCAATAAAATAGGTAAAGCGGTATGAGGATGTGAGAAATTAAAATTCATTTCTTCATGATTACCTTGCGTCCTTTCAAGCACATTCAGGTCTCCAGCAAATTCTTCGGACGATTAAGTTCATCTGGAGACCCGATCCTGCATAAGAGATTAGTTCTTTTTCTTCACCACCCACATCTGAAGGGGTGGCAAAGAGTTCATCATTCTACGGGCTCCATAAGAGAAAGGTGGCATAGATGCCAATCCACTTTGTTTCACATAAGAGGGGTTAGGGTAAACATAAGAGTAAGCAGAGAAATTCTTCGAGGACTTATGAACATAATGATTTGAAGAATAATGCACATATCCATAATCCTTAGATCTTCCCTGCGAAACAGATGGGTTAGCACGATGATACGTCTTCGTCATATCTATAATTTTTGATTGTTCCATGCCAATATTCTACAACTTTCATATACTTTTGACAACTTTTTATACTATTTTTGGGACTAACATATTGATCCAGTGCCCAATGCCAGTTCCTGTTTGTTGCATGTTTTTGTTTCGCAGAATATCCATATCAAACGGAGTCCAAACGGGATAAAAATTGATGGAGATTTTTTTGGAATATATATGATTTTTGGGAAGAAAAATCCACGCGAGACGGTGCCCGAGGTGGCCACGAGGTAGGGGGCGCCTTCCCCCCTGGGCGCGCCCCTAACCCTCGTGGGCCACCCGTAGGGCGGTTGATGCCTTTCTTTCTCCGCAAAAAAGCTAATTTCCGAATAGAGAATGTGTCAAAATTTTAGCCCAATCGGAGTTACGGATCTCCGGGAATATAAGAAATGGTGAAAGGGTAGAATCTGAGAACGCAAAAACAGAGAGAGACAGATCCAATCTCGGAGGGGCTCTCGCCCCTCCCGTGCCATGGAGGCCGTGGACCAAAGGGGAAACCCTTCTCCCATCTAGGGAGGAGGTCAAGGAAGATGAAGAAGGAGGGGGCTCTCTCCCCCTCGCTTCCGGTGGCACCGGAGTGCCACCGGGGGCCATCATCATCACCGCGATCTACACCAACACCTGCGCCATCTTCACCAACACCTCCACCACCTTCCCCCTCTATCTATAGAGGTCCACTCTCCCGCAACCCGCTGTACCCTCTACTCGAACATGGTGCTTTATGCTTCATATTATTATCCAATGATGTGTTGCCATCCCATGATGTCTGAGTAGATTTTCGTTGTCCTATCGGTGGTTGATGAATTGCTATGATTGATTTAATTTGCTTGTGGTTATGTTGTTGTCCTTTGGTGCCCATCATATGGTTGCACGCATGGATCACACCCTAGGTTTAGCTGTATGTTGATAGGACTATGTATTGGAGGGCAAGAGTGACAGAAGCTTCAACCTAGCATAGAAATTGATGCATACGGGATTGAAGGGGGACCGATATATCTTAATGCTATGGTTGGGTTTTACCTTAATGAACATTGGTAGTTGCGGATGCTTGCTGATAGTTCCAATCATAAGTGCATAGAATTCCAAGTCAGGGATGACATGCTAGCAGTGGCCTCTCCCACATAATACTTGATATCGGTCTAGTAAAGTAGTCAATTGCTTAGGGGCAATTTCGCAACTCCTACCATCACTTTTCCACACTCGCTATATTTACTTTATTGTTTCTTTATCTAAACAGCCCCTACTTTTTATTTACATACTCTTTATTATCTTGCAAACCTACCCAACAACACCTAGAAAGTACTCCTAGTTTCATACTTGTTCTAGGTAAAGCGAACGTCAATCGTGCGTAGATTTGTATTGGTGATCGATAGAACTTGACGGAATATTTGTTCTATCTTTAGCTCCTTGAGGGAGTCTTGGATTAGGGGGTGTTCGGGTAGCCGGACTATACCTTCAGCCGGACTCCTGGACTATGAAGATACAAGATTGAAGACTTTGTCCCGTGTCCGGATGGGACTTTCCTTGGCGTGGAAGGCAAGCTTGGTGATGCGGATATTCAAGATATCCTACCATTGTAACCGACTCTATGTAACCCTAACCCTATCCAGTGTCTATATAAACCGGAGGGTTGTAGTCCGTAGGCAATCAACCCCATATACAACAATCATACCATAGGCTAGCTTCTAGGGTTTAGCCTCCTTGATCTCGTGGTAGATCTACTCTTGTACTACCCATATCATCAATATTAATCAAGCAGGACGTAGGGTTTTACCTCCATCAAGAGGGCCCGAACCTGGGTAAAACATCGTGTTCCCTGCCTCATGTTACCATCCGGCCTAGACGCACAGTTTGGGACCCACTACCCGAGATCCGCCGGTTTTGACACCGACATTGGTGCTTTCATTGAGAGTTCCTCTGTGTCGTCGCCTTTAGGCCCGATGGCTCCTTTGATCATCAACAATGATGCGGTCCAGGGTGGGACTTTGCTCCCCGGATAGATCTTCGTCTTCGGCGGCTTCGCTCTGCGGGCCAATTCGCTCGGCCACCTGGAGCAGATCGAAAGCTACGCCCCTGGCCATCAAGTCAGGTTTGGAAGCTTAAACTACACAGCTGACATCTGCGGAGACTTGATCTTTGACGGGCTCGAGCCACGGCCAAGCGCGCCGCACTATCTCAAGGGGCATGATCTAGCTCTGCCCCCGGACAGTGTCCTGGAGGCCGCACACGCATCGGTTCCGACCCCTAACTCGGAGCCTATTGCGCCAATCGAGGATGAGTGGTTGGACGTCACCTTGGGGGCTGCGATCCCAAAAGCGATCGAGCCGAACGCTAGCCCCGCACTCTGCACGACCCGTGACTCCGAGGATCCGAACTCCTCCCCAGACTCCGAACCCCCCGCGCCCCTGCCAATCGAATCCGATTGGGCGCCGATAATGGAGTTCACCGCCGTAGACATCTTTCAGCATTCGCCTTTTGGCGACATACTGAATTCTCTTAAGTCTCTCTCTTTATCAGGAGAGCCCTGGCCGGACTACGGTCAGCGAGGGTGGGATACGGACGATGAGGAAATTCAAAGCCCACCCAGCACCCACTTTGTAGCCACTGTCGACGATCTAACTGACATGCTTGACTTCAGCTCCGAAGACATCAACGGCATGGACGACGATGTAGGAGACGAACAGGAACCAGCACCTGTAGGGCGCTGGAAGGCCACCTCGTCATATGACATATATATGGTCGATACTCCAAAAGATAGAGATGGCGATGGAACAGTGGGGGATGACGCCCCCAAGAAACAGCCAAAGCGCCGGCGTCAGCAGCGCCGCTCTAAATCCCGCCAAAGCAAAAACGGTGATTCCGGCACAGGAGATAATACTACCCCGGATAGCGCCGAAGAACACCCACCTCAGCAAGATTCAGCACAGGAAGATGGAGAAGCCAGCCCTCATGAGAGAGCGGCAGACCGAGAGGTCGAGGATGATAACTATACGCCTCCCTCCGAAGACGAGGCAAGCCTCGATGACGACGAATTCGTCATACCATCAGACCCCGCCGAACAAGAGCGTTTTACACGCAGGCTTTTAGCCACGGCAAGCAGCCTCAAGAAAAAGCAACAACAGCTTAGAGCTGCCCAAGATTTGCTAGCTGACAGATGGACTGAAGTCCTTGCGGCCGAAGAGTATGAACTCGAACGCCCCTCCAAGAGTTACCCGAAGCGCAGGCCGCTACCCCGACCAGAGGAGGAAGCACCTACATCACTAGTGCATGACATGGCAGACCGGCCACCTCGCGGCCGCGACAGAGAGGCCTCTCGGCCCTCCACCCAAGCCATGCCCCGACGCCGCTCAACTAAGGCACGGGAAAATGCGCCCGACCTACGAGACATACTGGAGGATAAGGCAAGACAAACAAGATCGATCTACGGATCGCGCAGGCGCCCTACGGCATGTGGCAATGATCTTCACTCCGGATACAACAAATCCGGCCGGGCCGAACACAACAGACATAGCTCTTCCGAGCTGCGTCGTGATATAGCCTAGTACAGAGGCGCCGCACACCCGCTATGCTTCACGAATGAAGTAATGGATCATAAAATCCCAGAGGGTTTCAAACCCGTAAACATCGAATCATATGATGGCACAACAGATCCGGCGGTATGGATCGAGGATTATCTCCTTCACATCCACATGGCACGCGGCGATGATCTACACGCCATCAAATACCTCCCACTCAAACTTAAAGGACCGGCCCGGCATTGGCTTAACAGCTTGCCAGCAGACTCAATCGGTTCTTGGGAGGACCTGGAAGCCGCATTCCTCGACAACTTCCAGGGCACTTACGTGCGACCGCCGGATGCCGACGACTTAAACCACATAATTCAGCAGCCAGAGGAATCGGCCAGACAATTCTGGACACGGTTCCTAACAAAGAAAAACCAGATAGTCGATCGTCCGGACGCAGAGGCCCTAGCAGCCTTCAAGCATAACATCCGTGACAAGTGGCTTGCCCGGCACCTGGGACAGGAAAAGCCGAAATCCATGGCAGCCCTCACGACACTCATGACCCGCTTTTGCACGGGAGAAGACAGCTGGCTAGCTCGCAGTAACAACTTATCAAAGAACCCTGGTAATTCGGATACCAAGGACAAAAGTGGCAGGACACGTTGGAATAAGCAAAAATGCCGCGTTAACAGCGACAGCAATGAAGACACGGCAGTCAATGCCGGATTCAAAGGCTATAAATCCGGTCAGCCGAAAAAGCCATTCAAAAAGAATGCTCAGGGCCCGTCCAGTTTGGACCGAATACTCGATCGCTTGTGCCAGATACATGGCACCCCCGAAAGGCCAGCCAATCACACTAACAGGGATTGTTGGGTGTTCAAGCAGGCAGGCAAGTTAAGGGCCGAAAACAGAGACAAGGGGCTGCACAGCGACGACGAGGAGCCCAAGCCGCCGAACAACAATGGACAGAAGGGCTTTCCCCCACAAGTGCGGACGGTGAACATGATATACTCAACCCACATTCCCAAGCGGGAGCGGAAGCGTGCGCTACGGGACGTATACGCGATGGAGCCAGTCGCCCCAAAGTTCAACTCATGGTCCTCCTGCCCGATCACTTTTGATCGAAGGGACCATCCCACTAGCATCCGTCATGGCGGCTTCGCCGCATTGGTTCTCGACCCAATCATCGACGGATTTCATCTCACAAGAGTCCTCATGGACGGCGGCAGTAGCCTGAACCTGCTTTATCAGGATACAGTGCAAAAAATGGGCATAGATCCCTCAAGGATTAAGCCCACAAGAACGACCTTTAAAGGCGTTATACCAGGTGTAGAAGCCAACTGTATAGGCTCAGTAACACTTGACGTGGTCTTCGGATCCCCGGACAATTTCCAAAGCGAAGAGTTAATCTTCGATATAGTCCCGTTTCGCAGTGGCTATCACGCCCTGCTTGGACGAACCGCATTCGCAAAGTTCAATGCGGTGCTGCACTACGCATATCTCAAGCTCAAGATGCCAGGCCCTCGAGGAGTAATTACGTCAACGGAAACACCGAACGCTCCCTCCGTACGGAGGAGCATTCGACGGATCTCGCAGCGGAGGTACAAAGTAGCCTTCTCAGGCAATTCTCCAGTCCGGCCATTAAAAAGCCAGACACTGCCAAGCACGCCCGGAGCAACCCACGGCAGGACCGCCTGGCACACTCTGAGCAAGCGTAGCAATGCGGCCCCAACCCCAGCTTTCGCGACATAGCGAAACCAGTACCTCGCGTACATAACTACGCCCTTGAAATACCATGGGCACAGGGGAAGGGGCACAATAATGGCACGCCCAAAATACGGCTTAAAACGTACTAGGGGCTGCCGGATTCTTTTTTTAAATTTTTTCTTACTTTTAGGACTCCATACTTCGGACAACCTGTTCGGCAATTCGACTGCCGCACAAACGATGCAAGATCCAGGGAGGCAGACAAGCCACACCGCATTATGGAACTCCCAGGTGGTCTCTGTTATGAGCAGTATACCTGTTTTAATTACAATTCCGTGGCCTGCCCCTGGTCAGGACATACTGAATAGTCCAATATCTTTTGCTTACCGCACTATTTGTATCGTTCGGCTTTGATAAATAGCCTCTCTATAAACAATGCTTAGCTTCTTGTCTATTTTTTGCATTATCTTCTTTTCACATTTATGTTTATTAAATGACATGATTGCACCCGTACACCATGGTACGGCAAACACGCCAGGGGCTTCAGTACCCCTCATAATGGTGTGAGAAGTCCGTACACTTTCACAAGTGCGGCACCCCGAACTTATAGCACTATATGCATCGGCTCCGAATCATGATTTGGGTCAATAGTTGGGTTTGCCCGGCTCCTATGTTTTGGTGCCTTACGTTCCGCTCTATCGGCTAAGGTAGCACTAGGAGAACCACTGCGATTGTGCCCCGGTTCAGCTGGGTTAAGCACCTGAGTGGAGAAAGCTAAAACTGACTGTCATGATGTGGCGAGAGACCGGTCGCTGTTCGAGAGGTTTTTCGAGTCCCTAAAGGCTTATGCCGCTTCGAGCGAGGAGCTGGCTTTGTCCGGCCAAGGCGTGGATAGCGCCCCGAACTCGGTCTTCCGAACTAGGGGCTTCGCCGAAATTTAAAATTATAGAGTTCTATGGCTAAGTGAGAGTGTTCAAGCATTATAGTCCGATTGCCTGGTTCGTTGTGCTGAGCGCCTCCCTCGAAGGACCCAACTATGGGAAAAAGAGCGCTCAGGTTTATCCCGAACACCCCAGCACTAGTGGCATGGGGGCAGAAGCCGACGACTGGCCATCTCTCAATTTTTGATAAACGGCCGCACAGAAAGTAATATTTTAAATTCAACAAGCATTGCTTAGCGCATATGAACAAGTTTTCAGCGCACAAGATAAACACGAGCGAGTTCATTCAAATATCACATCCTTGGTACATTCATCCGCCACAAGGCGGGCACTTGCAAGAACATCCTTGTAGTAGTTCTCGGGCTTGCGATGCTCCTTCCCCGGCGGTGACCCGTCCTTCACAAGCTTCTCACCGTCCAGCTTACCCCAGTGCACCTTTGCACGGGCAAGGGCCCGACGGGCACCTTCGATGCAGATGGAGCGCTTGATGACCTCAAGCCTCGGACAGGCCTCCACCAGCCGCCGCACCAGCCTGAAATAGCTCCCAGGCAGGGCCTCTCCGGACCACAGCCGAACTATGAAGCCCTTCATGGCCTGCTCGGCCGCCTTGTGGAGCTCGACCAGCTGTTTCAGCTGGTCGCTCGAGGGCACAGGGTGTCCGGCCTCAGAATACTGAGACCATAACACCTTCTCCGTCGAGCTCGGTAGAATGCGGCAGCGTCGGATATGCTGCGGGGAAGATCTGCGAATGCCCCTGGAGAGCTCCGGATTCGGGTAAGTAACAGGTAGTTCACTTTTATATTTCTGCTTTGCATAAAGAATGCCTTACCCGCTGCTATCTTCCTCATCTCCTCCAACTCCTAGAGGGCCTTTTGGGCTTCGGCCTTGGCAGACTTGGCAGCCTCTAGGGCCGTTGCAAGCTCGGATGCTTGCGCCTTTGACTCCAGCTCCAAACTCTCATGTTTTTTCATGAGAGCCTGAAGCTCTTGCTGCACCTCGCCGACCTGAGCCCCAAGTCTGTCTCGCTCGGTGCGCTCCGCGGCCGTTTTCTTTTCGGCCTCAGACAGCGCCTGCTTAAGGGTCGCCACCTCAGTCGTGGCCCCTACAATAAGCAGTACAATCCTATTACTCTTTTTGCAATCAAGCCTTTTTATAGGCACTTTTTCTGTAAGGTATTTCTAACCTTCTTCCTCCTCGAGCCACCGCTTGGCAAGGCCGAGCTCTTGCTCGGTCCGCTCGAGGTCCTGCTTCAGGACACCCACCTCCACAGTCAGTGCGGCGGTGGATAGCAGCGAAGCCTGCATACGCATATTGACTCTTTTTTGTTAGACTCCTGCGATATTTAATAGATCCTCTATTCGGCTTTTCTTTCCGAACGCCAAACAGAGCATCAGGGGCTACTGTCTATGCAGTAATATTTTTACATATTTTTACTTACCTCGAAGCCTGTTAGAAGGCTAGCGCAAGCTTCAGTCAGTCCGCTCTTGGCGGACTGAACCTTCTGGATCACCGTACTTATAATAGTACGGTGCCCCTCGTCGATGGAGGCATCGTCAAGCACCTCCAGCAGATTGTCCGGCACCTCCGGTTGGACGGAGGCCGCCGGCTCAAAAGGCTTGCTCCTCTTGGAAGGAGTTCACCTACCGTGGTCCGGAACTGTGGAAGATTCCGGCGCGGTGTCCGGCACAAAGCCGGACTGAGAGCCCTGGGGAGCCTTATCCCCTTCACCCCTGGAGTCCGGGAGGTTGCCTTGCGGCTCCTCCGGGACCACCTCCTCCTGCCCCAGAGCTTGTCACGACGCCACTTCGGCGTCATCTGCAGTCCGGGGGGAGACAGCGGGCGAAACTGAGTTCATGTCCGATGAGTCCAGGGAGCCGCCCGACGATTCGTCGAATTCGGCCCGGGGCGGACTGCATAATTACATTCGACATTAGGGAAAGTTGTGCAACAAAGGAACATCATGAGTTATTCTGATATCCGAACTTACGATTTCGCCGGACGCTTGGCCCTGTTTGGCCACTCCTCTTTGCCCTCTTCAGCATTGGGGCGTAGTCCGGCGGAGGGGTCTTCCTTTTCCTAGACCCCTCGGCCTCCCCCGTTGGGGCGGCCTTCCTCTTCTCTCCTCCCTCCGCTGGGGGGGAGAGTTTTCTTCTTCCTCCTCCTCGTTTTCGCGGGAGGAGGGCATCTCGGACTTGTCAGATGACGAGTCCGACACCACCACGTTGCGGGCACTCTTTCGAGTCCCCGTGGTCTTCTTCTTCTTGGCCTTCTTCTCCGGCACCACATAAGGCGCCGGAACCAGCAGCTTCGCTAGTAGAGCTGGGGATGGGTCTTCGTGCAGCGGAGCCGGATAGTTAATCGGTCCGGATATCGCTCGCCAAGCCTGTCAAAGGTAAGGGAGTTTAGATCCCGCATAGAGTCAAACTATGAAAAAAGCTTAACATCTTGTAAAAGGTGTAGATGGCATACCTCGCTAGCGTGATGCTGCAAGCTGTATCCGCGGTCCTCGGAAGCAGATGCGGGAGCCTCGGCGCCCTTGAATAGCATCTTCCAGGCGTCTTCGTACGTCGTGTCGAAGAGCCTGCTGAGGGTTTGATGCTGCGCTGGGTCGAACTCCCACAGATTAAAATCCCGTTGTTGGCATAGGAGGATCCGGTGGACGAGCATAACCTGGATTACATTAACAAGCCGGACTGGCTTGTTCATCAGGGACTGGATGCATGTTTGCAATCCGGTCACCTCTTTTTCGTCACCCCACGACAGGCCCGTCTCTTTCCAGGACATAAGCCGCGTGGGGGGTCCGGATCGGAACTCGGGGGCTGCGGTCCATTTCGGATCACGCGGCTCGGTGATATAAAACCACCCGGATTGCCATCCCTTTAGGGTCTCCACGAAAGAGCCCTCGAACCATAGGACGTTGGCCATCTTGCCCGCCATGGCGCCTCCGCACTCCGCCTGGCTGCCGTGCACCACCTTGGGCTTGACGTTGAAGGTCTTGAGCCAGAGGCTGAAATGAGGGCGGACGCGGAGAAAAGCCTCGCACACGATGATAAACGCCGAGATGTTGAGGATGAAGTTCGGAGCCAGATCATGGAAATCCAGGCCGTAGTAGAACATGAGCCCCCGGACAAATGGGTGGAGTGGAAAACCCAGTCCGTGGAGGAAGTGGGGGAGAAATACTACCCTCTCATGGGGCCTTGGGGTGGGGAGAAGCTGCCCCTCTTCGGGAAGCCGGTGCGTGATGTCCTTGGACAGGTATCCGGCCTTCCTTAGCTTCTTGACTTTGCCCTCCGTGGCGGAGGAGACCATCCACTTGCCTCCCGCTCCGGACATTGCTGGAGAAGGTTGAGGTGGGAAGTGCGGGCTTGGGCGCTGGAGCTTGCGCAGGAGATGGATAGGCAAAGGAGGAAGAAGGCGTAGGTAAAAAGGTGGATCCTTGTCCCCTTATATGGGCGGATGCGATTGTGCGTCCCCACCTGCCTAGTAAAACTCGCTTGCCTCCCAAGCGCCGTGATAAGTGGCGCGGTTGGGTTACCCATGTCCGTATTGATGAGAATCCTGTAAAAGGGGGGTACACGATCTCTGCTTTAACAAGACGTGCCAAGGAAACCGCCTCGCAAAACACGCTGAGGTGGAAAAGTGAAAACGATTCGAGTGAAGGACTTGGCTGTAGTGTGATGATGCACTGCGGAATACGTCAGCAGATTTGATTTGTGTTAATATTATTCTCTCTATGGCAATATGTGGAAGCTTATTTTGCAGAGCCGGACACTACTCTTGGTGTTTACAATCATCTATGAAGGACTTGGAGGAGGAACCCGCCTTGCAATGCCGAAGAAAATTTGCGCGCCGGACTCGTCGTTATTGAAGCCTGGTTCAGGGGCTACTGAGGGAGTCCTGGATTAGGGGGTGTTCGGGTAGCCAGACTATACCTTCAGCCGGACTCCTAGACTATGAAGATACAAGATTGAAGACTTCGTCCCGTGTCCGGATGGGACTTTCCTTGGCGTGGAAGGCAAGCTTGGCGATGCGGATATTCAAGATCTCCTACCATTGTAACCGACTCTATGTAACCCTAACCCTATCCGGTGTCTATATAAACCGGAGGGTTGTAGTCCGTAGGCAATCAACCCCATATACAAC
Source organism: Triticum dicoccoides (assembly GCF_002162155.2). Taxonomy (NCBI): domain Eukaryota; kingdom Viridiplantae; phylum Streptophyta; class Magnoliopsida; order Poales; family Poaceae; genus Triticum; species Triticum dicoccoides. The sequence continues at coordinate 196,551,824 of NC_041392.1, forward strand.
AATCATACCATAGGCTAGCTTCTAGGGTTTAGCCTCCTTGATCTCGTGGTAGATCTACTCTTGTACTACCCATATCATCAATATTAATCAAGCAGGATGTAGGGTTTTACCTCCATCAAGAGGGCCCGAACCTGGGTAAAACATTGTGTTCCCTTTCTCTTGTTACCATCCGGCCTAGACGCACAGTTCGGGACCCACTACCCGAGATCCGTCGGTTTTGACACCGACACTCCTTGTTGGGTTCGACACTCTTACTTATCGAAAACTATTGCGATCCCCTATACTTGTGGGTTATCAAGACCTTTTTCCGGCGCCGTTGCCGGGGAGCAATAGCGTGGGGTGAATATTCTCGTGTGTGCTTGTTTGCTTTATCACTAAGTAATTTTTATTTGTTGTTCTTAGTTTTTTTCTATCTTTAGTTATGGGTAGGAAACGCAAAATACCAAAAAAATTAGTTGTACCTACTAAACCAATGGTTAAATAACCACTCAAAATCTATCACACTGTTGAAGCTTATTACTTGGATCATCTTCGATCCCTATGTGCTCGTGTTGAAACCCCAACTAGCTTAGTTGAGGGCAAATCTTTAGATGAGCATGCTTATTATGTGCAACACCGAATATCTGAAAAAGAGAAAACTTTACTGGATCAAATTCATCGTTTGCAATGCTATGCTTGGAATTTATGTGAAATATATGATTATACTTGTTTTTCTGAAGACCCTAAGAAACACCTTCCCTACCAATGTTTCTTTAGTGATAATGGAATCGTATCCTCTTATGCTAAGGGTGTTTATATGTGTAACACCCCGAGACCGATGTGCCAGGTGCCTTCCAGGGTTTCCGGGTTTCGTTGTGTGTTTTGTTTCGTCTGTTGCATTCATCTTTGCATCGTGTTCATTGCATCATGTCATCATGCCATCATGTCATTTCTTTTTCTGAACTCAACTAAATAAATTGCATAGATCGTTGATCTATTTAAGCCGAGGGAATTCACATGGTGATTCTCTTTATAACATATCCTCCCCATATTAGGGAGACAACTTGTAAGACATGCATCAGGAGAATTCAATTGACCATGAGGATCGGTTAGAGATATCAACATAAATAGAGTGGGCATCAACCCAACTCAATCATGTCAAGTCCTTTGACTTAACCCAAGTAGTTCTTCCCACTTATCCAAACACACACACTGGTTTGTAAACATGTGGACGTAGCCCAAGAGCGGTTACCCAACTGTCCTATATTAAATATTCCTTTATTTTGGAATTCACCTCAACACACTTGCAAAATAATTCCCCATGCCTTTGTCCCATGCATCATCTCCTTCTCCTTTCCTTCTAGTTCTTTCTTCTGCAAGTGCCACTTTCCCCTTCTCAATTAATGTTCATTATTTTCCTATAAATTCTCGACCATGCCTTCAACCTCTCTGTCAAATTTCATCTCGTTTGAAATTGTTTTGGTTAGGGTTAAAAATGGTTCAAGTTTGAATTTAATTCATACTTGAATTATTTTTACTTCCGTTAAAAATCTCCAAACCAATTTTGTTAAATAGGGCATGAATTCATGGTCATGAGGATATTTTTATATTTCTCATACACCTCTCATTTTCCCCTATGCTTTTCTCTTTATTTTCTCCTTGTAGAAAATTAGAGAAAAGATAGCTGTAACTTTAGGCCAGCCGCAGCCCACTTGGGCCTCCCTCCAAACCGGCCCACCTAGGCCATCCTCTCCCACAAGCTGAGCTGCCAGGCCTCTCACCACCCCCTCTCTTCTGGGCCAGCCTCTAAGGCCCAGCCGCGTCGCGCGGTAACCCTAGCCCGCACCTGGCTCTCCTCCTAGCGCCGCCACCAGAGAGCCTCATTCGAACCTCCTCATCTCCTCGATCCCCACAGCACCGCGCCCAAAACCTCTCTCTCCCTCAAGCCAGGATCCCCTCGCTCGTCCTCCTCCAGTTCCCGTCGCCCTCCCCATCCTCAGCTCCTCCTCCACCTCGCCTTGGTGCGCGAGCCCCGCGCCCCGCTTCCTCCTTCCACCAGCGCCTCTGGTGATGGCCGCCGCCGCTGAGCCCCCAACCTTTGGCAGCCCCTGCTGCGAGCCCGGCGCCTTGCTTCTTCCTCGTCAACGGCAAGCCACGCCGCCGCTCCGGCCATGTTCTTCGTCAGATCCGGCGACCTTCGCCTTGGACCCGCCGTCTCCGTCCCATTCTGGGCCTGTTTCGCGCAGTCCCTCCTCTGCCTTGGCCTCGCCAAGCCCCGGCTCGCCGGAGCGCCGCCAGGCGCCTACGTCCTTGCCAAGTCCGTCGCCGCCTCTTGCCTCGTCCCCTCCCTCAGGCACGTCGTCGCCTCCCTCCTTCCTCTCCTGCAGCGCGTCCCCGGCCACCTAGGCCGAAGCCCCCGCTGCTGCGCCTGAGACAGGAGGTCCCCCATGGAGGCCGCCCCTTGCCTCGTCCTCTGCCATGGCTGTAGAAGCGTGCCGTGAGTTGCCGCCGTGCTGCTTTGCCGTCCGTCCGCCGTCGATGACCACCACCTTGCCACCGCCTGAGGCTAGTGAAGCCGCGAGCCAGCGCCAAGACCCGCCTCGCCCGTTGGCTGATTCAACCCTCTGCGTGGGCCCCGCGTCGCCTCTGCCAGCCCCGTGTTGCTGCTTGCGTCCGCCAAGTTCGATTACGTTTTGCTGCCCCGATCAAGGACGCCAAGTACCAGGATGACGACGACCCGTCAAGTTCATCTACGTGTGTGTACCACTATGCCGGAGTCCTCGGATCCGTCAAGTTCCATTATGTGATGTACAACTACCGTCGACCTTGAAGACCTTGGACTCACCAAGTTCCTACGACGACAAGTGTGACCCTTCGGATGCGCCAAGTTCGTCTACACAAAAATGCCAAGTACCACTCATGTCGGCAAAACCCGCAAGTCGAACCCCGAACGATCGACGTCTCGAGGACCGATAGTGCCACTACTTCTACTACCGTCGCAAGAATGGGACCGGAGAGTCCGAAGACCCCAAGTACATCCACGATGACCCGAACATCTACAGAAAAACGTGTACCTCTACCGTCGCCATGTACCCCTACTTCCACTACGAACGTCCCGAGAACGTCTACTTCCCCTACACCGCATCGAACTTGGTCCGTTTCGACAACACACGCTTCGAAGGTATAACACCGAGACGACGCCCGTGAACGAATGTTGCGTGTTGTATGAAATGCTCGCGTTTGCACCGTGCCCGACGTGTTTCTTGCATGCTACCCGTTGCCATATCGTCGTCTCGTGGGACACCCAGTAACCGGGATCACCCCACCATCTCTAGTTATTCTGCTCCCGCCACACCACCTTTTGCACCGGTATCTCTGTGAGCTACCGGAACCGATATGTTACCGTGGCATCATTTTCGGATTCGTTGCCGTGGCACCCCTTTCGTTTCTGCCATGGTGACAAATGCTTCATAATAATGCTTTTGTCAACTTTTAATAATAATTGCATAAAACTTGCTCATGCCATCCGCATCATGATAACAACTTCAAGATTGGTTAAAATTGTTGTTGCATTAAATTGCTAATGCATATGGGGATTTACCAGATCTGTTGTTTGTTACATCCGGCCCCATTTAAATTGTTTAGATGGTGTAGTTTTGTTATGTTTCACCTCTTGACATGCTTAACAACATTTAATATTGTTGAGTACATAACCGAGATCGAACTAAATAACTTGAATGTGGTGTTTCGTCAATATGCAACGAAGATGCATGTTGAGCTCCACTTAATTTGTAGGATTGTTTGTGCACTTTGCCATGCCATGCTTCATTAAACCGGACATGCATCATACTTGTTTGTGCATCATGCCATGCTTATGTGATGGTTGTTTACTATGTTGTTTGCTTCTTTCCGGTGTTGCTTCTTTGGATTAGTTCCGATAACGTCGTGTTTGTGAGGACCCGTTCGACTACGTCCGTTTGTCTTCTTCATGGACTCGTTTTTCTTCCTTGCGGGATTTCAAGCAAGATGATCATACCCTCGAAATCACTTCTATCTTTGCTTGCTAGTTGCTCGCTCTTTTGCTATGCCTATGCTGCGATACCTATCACTTGCTTATCATGCCTCCCATATTGTTGATCCAAGCCTCTAGCCCACCTTGTCCTAGCAAACCATTGTTTGGCTATGTTACCGCTTTGCTCAGCCCCTCTTATAGCGTTGTTAGTTGCAGGTGAAGATTGAAGTTTGTTCCTTGTTGGAACATGGAGATGTTGTTCCTTGTTTGGAACATGTTTACTTGTTGGGATATCACAATATATCTTATTTAATTAATGCATCTATATACTTGGTAAAGGGTGGAAGGCTCGGCCTTATGCCTGGTGTTTTGTTCCACTTTTGCCGCCCTAGTTTCCGTCATATCGGTGTTATGTTTCCGGATTTTGCGTTCCTTACGCGGTTGGGTTATAATGGGAACCCCTTGACAGTTCGCCTTGAATGAAACTCCTCCAGCAATGCCCAACCTTGGTTTTACCATTTGCCACCTAGTCTTTTCTTTCCCTTGGGTTCTGCAGACTCAAGGGTCATCATTATTTTAACCCCCCCAGGCCAGTGCTCCTCTGAGTGTTGGTCCAAACTGTCAGCCGCCGGTGGCCACCAGGGGCAACTCTGGGCTGGCCTACCGGAAGTTTGGACAATCTGAGTGTGCCCTGAGAAAGAGATATGTGCAGCTCCTATCAGGATTTGTTGGCACATTCGGGCGGTGTTGCTGGTTTAGTTTTACCCTGTCGAAATGTCTTGTAACCGGGATTCCGAGTCTGATCGGGTCTTCCCGCTAGAAGGAATATCCTTCGTTGACCGTGAGAGCTTGTGATGGGCTAAGTTGGGACAACCCTGCAGGGATTTGAACTTTTGAAAGCCGTGCCCACGGTTATGGGCAGATGGGAATTTGTTAATGTTCGGTTGTAGAAAACCTGAAGTTGACCTTAATTAAAATGCATCAACCGCGTGTGTAACCGTGATGGTCTCTTTCCGACGGAGTCCGGGAAGTGAACACGGTGTTGGAGTTATGCTTGACGTAGGTTGTTTTAGGATCACTTCTTGATCATAGTTGTTCGACCGTAATTTTGCTTTCTCTTCTCGCTCTTTTTGCGAATATGTTAGCCACCATATATGCTAGTCGCTTGTTGCAGCTCCACCTCATACCTTTACCTTACCCATAAGCTTAAATAGTCTTGATCGCGAGGGTGCGAGATTGCTGAGTCCCCGTGGCTCATAGATACTTCCAAAACCAGCTTGCAGGTGCCGATGAGACCGTGCAGATGACGCAACCAAGCTCAGGAGGAGCTCAATGAAGATCTTGTCCTTTGTGTTGTTTCGTTCTAGTTGATCAGTAGTGGAGCCCAGTTGGGGTCGATCAGGGACCGTGTCGCATTTGGGGTTCTTCTTTTATTTTGGTTCCGTAGTTGGACCTTGATTGTATTTGTGTGATGTAATGCTTTATTCATGTATTTGTGTGAAGTGGTGATTGTAAGCCAACTATGTATCTCTTTCCCTTATGTATTACATGAGTTGTGTGAAGATTACCTCACTTGCGACATTGCTTTCAATGCGGTTATGCCTCTAAGTCGTGCTTCGACACGTGGGAGATATAGCCGCATCGAGGGCGTTACATTATAGTTACTATGATGTTCAACAAATTGAAGAATTTGTTGCTTTTAAGGGTGCTTACGAAATTGCTTCTTTGATTGAAAAGTATGATGCTACTCTTTACAAATCTGAAAATTTTACCATACTTAAATATTGCTATGATAATTATGCTTCTAATGCCTATGTTGAACCATATATTGAGTACTACTCTGCTGTCCAAGAAGAGACTAATATTTTTCAGGAGTCTATGGAAGAAGAAATTGATAAAACTATGAGCTCATTGGATGAAAAAGATGAGGAGGAGAGGAGGAGAGCGAAGAACAAGAGGAGGAAGAGTGGATTAGCTACCCGTGCCCACCTTCTAATGAGAGTAACTCTTCAACTCATACATTGTTTAATTTCCCTTCATGCTTACCGAAGGATGATTGCTATGATGACTACTATGATCCCGTTGATTTTTTTGAAATATCCCTTTTTGATGATGCTTGCTATGCTTGTGGCCAAGATGCCAATATGAATTGTGCTTATGGATATGAACTTGCTATAGTTCCTTATGTTAAACATGAAATTGTTGCTATTGCACCCACACATGATAGTCCTATTATCTTTTTGAATTCTCCAAACTACACTATATCGAAGAAGTTTGCTCTTATTAAGAAATATATTGATGGGTTGTCTTTTACCATTGCACATGATGATTTTGATGAATATAATATGCATGTGCTTTCTGCTCCTACTTGCAATTATTATGAGAGAGGAATTATATCTCCACCTCTCTATGTTTCCAATACAACAAAATTGCAAGAAACTGTTTATATTATGCATTGGCCTTTACTTTGTGTGCATGAATTGTTCTTTTATGACATGCCGATGCATAGGAAGAGAGTTAGACTTCGTTGTTGCATGATATATGTTATTTTGTTCTCACTACTAAATTACAAATCATTGTTAATTAAAATTGGCTTTGATATACCTTGGGATCCGGGTGGATCCATTAATTGAGCACTATATGCCTAGCTTAATGGCTTTAAAGAAAGCGCTGCCAGGGAGACAACCCGGAAGTTTTAGAGAGTCATTTATTTCTGTTGTGTGCTTTTATAAAGTTTAAATATAAAAATAATGTGCCAAGGTTTGCCTTTAGGATGTTTACATTTGCTTGATGGTTTGTACGGTGCAGGACAGAAACTTTGGCTGTAGTGTGCGATTTTACATTTTTAGCTGGAACGTCAAATGGTTCTGATTCTTTTTGCACTGTCTTCCTATACAAATTGTTTATTTTTCCTAATTTTTGTAGAATTTTTCAAGTATCAGAAGTATGGTGAATGTTCAGATTATTACAGACTGTTCTATTTTAGACAGATTCTGTTTTTTGATGCATAGTTTGCTTATTTTGATGAAACTATCAATTTATATTAGTGGATTAAGCCATGAAAAAGTTATATTACAGTAGACACAATGAAAAAATAAAATATGAATTGGTTTGCAACAGTACTTAAAGTAGTGATTTGCTTTATTATACTAACGGATCTTACCGAGTTTTCTGTTGAAGTTTTGTGTGGATGAAGTGTTCGATGATCGAGAAGGTCTCGATGTGAGAAGAAGGAAGAGAGGCAAGGGCTCAAGCTTGGGGATGATCAAGGCACCCCAAGTAAATAATAAAGGAGACTCAAGCGTCTAAGCTTGGGGATGCCCCGGAAGGCATCCCCTCTTTCTTCAACAAGTATCGGTATGTTTTCGGATTCGTTTCGTTCATGCGATATGTGCAATCTTGGAGCGTCTTTTGCATTTAGTTTTCATTTTTATTTTATGCACCATGCTTGTATGAGATAGTCCTTGGTTGATTTATAGAATTATCTATGCACTTCACTTATATCTTTTGAGTATGGCTTTATAGAATGCTTCATGTGCTTCACTTATATCATTTGAAGCTTGGATTGCCTGTTTCTCTTTACATAGACAACCGCCATTTATAGAATGCTCTTTTGCTTCACTTAAATTTGTTAGAGTGTGGGCATATCTTTTGTAGAAATAACTAAGCTCTCTTGCTTCACTTATATCTATTTAGAGAGATGACAGGAATTGGTCATTCACATGGTTAGTCATAAAATCCTACATAAAACTTGTAGATCACTAAATATGATATGTTTGTTTCCTTGCAATAGTTTTGCGATATAAAGATGGTGATATTAGAGTCATGCTAGTGGGTAGTTGTGGTGTATAAATACTTGTGCTGAGGTTTGTGATTCCCGTAGCATGCACGTATGGTGAACCGTTATGTAACGAAGTTGGAGCATGAGGTATTTATTGATTGTCTTCCTTATGAGTGTCGGTCGGGGACGAGCGATGGTCTTTTCTACCAATCTATCCTCCTAGGGGCATGCGTAGTAGTACTTTTCTTCGAGGGCTAATAAACTTTTGCAATAAGTATGTGAGTTCTTTATGACTAATGTTGAGTCCATGGATTATACGCACTCTCACCCTTCCATCATTGCTAGCCTCTAGTATCGCGCAACTTTCGCCGGTACCATAAACCTCCTTATACCTTCCTCAAAACAGCCACCATACCTACCTATTATGGCATTTCCATAGCCATTCCGAGTATATTGCCATGCAACTTTCATCATCATCATATACATGACTTGAGCATTCATTGTCATATTGCTTTGCATGATCGTAAGATAGCTAGCATGATGTTTTCATGGCTTGTCCATTTTTTGATGTCATTGCTACGCTAGATCATTGCACATCCCGGTACACCGCCGGAGGCATTCATATAGAGTCATACCTTTGTTCTAGATATCGAGTTGTAAGTAAATAAAAGAATGATGATCATCAATATTAGAACATTGTCCCATGTGAGGTTATCAAAATAAAAGTGGCCAAAGAAGCCCCCCAAAAAAGAGAGAGGCCAAAGAAGCCTACAAATAAAAGAAAAACAAAAAAACAAAAAATGAGAGAAAAAGAGAGAAGGGGCAATGTTACTATCCTTTTACCACACTTGTGCTTCAAAGTAGCACCATGTTCTTCATATAGAGAGTCTCTTGAGTTATCACTTTCAATACTAGTGGGAATTTTCATTATAGAACTTGGCTTGTATATTCCAACGATGGGCTTCCTCAAATGCCCTAGGTATTCATGAATCATGAGCAAGCAAGTTGGATGCACACCCACTTAGTTTCAGTTTGAGCTTTCATATACTTATAGCTCTAGTGCATCTGTTGCATGGTAATCCCTACTCACTCACATTGATATCTATTGATGGGCATCTCCATAGCCCGTTGATACGCCTAGTTGATGTGAGACTATCTTCTCATTTTTGTCTTCTCCACAACCACCATTCTATTCCACCTATAGTGCTATGTCCATGGCTCACGCTCATGTATTGCTTGAAGGTTGAAAATGCTGAAGCGCGTTAAAAAGTATAAACCAATTGCTCGGCTTGTCATCGGGGTTGTGCATGATGTGAGTATTTTGTGTGGTGAAGATGGAGCATAGCCAGACTATATGATTTTGTAGGGATAACTTTCTTTGGCCATGTTATTTTGAAAAGACATGATTGCTTTATTAGTAGGCTTGAAGTATTATTGTTTTTATGTCAAATGATAGACTATTGCTTTGAATCACTCGTATCTTAATATTCATGCCATGATTAGATATGTGATCAAGATTATGCTAGGTAGCATTCCACATCAAAAATTATCTTTTTTATCATTTACCTACTCAAGGACGAGCAGGAATTAAGCTTGGGGATGCTCATACGTCTCCGTCATATCTATAATTTTTGATTGTTCCATGCCAATATTCTACAACTTTCATATACTTTTGGCAACTTTTTATACTATTTTTGGGACTAACATATTGATCCAGTGCCCAGTGCCAGTTCCTTTTGTTGCATTTTTTTGTTTCGCAGAATATCCATATCAAACGGAGTCCAAACGGGATAAAAATTGATGGAGATTTTTTGGAATATATATGATTTTTGGGAAGAAAAATCCACGCGAGACGGTGCCCGAGGTGGCCACGAGGCACGGGGGCGCACCTGCCCCCCTGGGCGCGCCCCTGACCCTCGTGGGCCACCTGTAAGGCGGTTGATGCCCTTCTTTCTCCGCAAGAAAGATAATTTCCGGATAGAGATCGTATCAAAATTTCAGCCCAATCGGAGTTACGGATCTCCGGAAGTATAAGAAACGGTGAAAGGGTAGAATCTGAGAACGCAGAAACAGAGAGAGACAGATCCAATCTCAGAGGGGCTCTCGCCCCTCCCGTGCCATGGAGGCCATGGACCCGAGGGGAAACCCTTCTCCCATCTAGGGAGGAGTTCAAGGAAGAAGAAGAAGGAGGGGGGCTCTCTCCCCCTCGCTTCCGGTGGCACCGGAGTGCCACCGGGGGCCATCATCATCACCGCGATCTACACTAACACCTCCGCCATCTTCACCAACACCTCCATCACCTTCCCCCCTCTATCTACAGCGGTCCACTCTCCTGCAACCCACTGTACCCTCTACTTGAACATGGTGCTTTATGCTTCATATTATTATCCAATGATGTGTTGGCATCCTATGATGTCTGAGTAGATTTTCGTTGTCCTATCGGTGGTTGATGAATTGCTATGATTGATTTAATTTGCTTGTGGTTATGTTGTTATCCTTTGGTGCCCATCATATGATTGCGCGCGTGGATCACACCCTAGGGTTAGTTGTATGTTGATAGGACTATGTATTGGAGGGCAAGAGTGACAGAAGCTTCAACCTAGAATAGAAATTGATGCATACGGGATTGAAGGGGGACCGATATATCTTAATGCTATGGTTGGGTTTTACCTTAATGAACATTAGTAGTTGTGGATGCTTGCTGATAGTTCCAATCATAAGTGCATAGAATTCCAAGTCAGGGATGACATGCTAGCAGTGGCCTCTCCCACATAATACTTGCTATCGGTCTAGTAAAGTAGTCAATTGCTTAGGGGCAATTTCGCAACTCCTACCACCACTTTTCCACAATCGCTATATTTACTTTATTGTTTCTTTATCTAAACAGCCCCTACTTTTTATTTACGTACTCTTTATTATCTTGCAAACCTATCCAACAACACCTACAAAGTACTCCTAGTTTCATACTTGTTCTAGGTAAAGCGAACGTCAATCGTGTGTAGAGTTGTATTGGTGGTCGATAGAACTTGAGGGAATATTTGCTCCTTTTCTAGCCCAGAATCCCAGCTGCCGGCATTCTCCCTCTTCATGTAAACCTTGTAAAATAAGAGAGAATAGCCAGTCTTTTGGGTATGAAACCCATTTGGGCGAGAGTAGTACTAGGATGGGTGACCTCCTGGGAAGTCCTCGTGAAAGGGTTTCATATCTAGCCTACCCCAACTTGTTTGGGATAAAAGGCTTCGTAAGTAAGTAAGTAAGGCATAAGTATTGTGACATAATGTGTAATAACAGCCCAAAATGAAACAAATATCGATATAAAAGCATGATGCAAAATGGACGTATCAACTCCCCCAAGCTTAGACCTCACTTGTCCTCAAGCGAAAAGCCGAAATCGAAAAATATGTCCACATGTTTAGAGATAGAGGTGTCGATAAAAAATAAAATACGAACATGAGGGCATCATGATCATTCTTAGAACAGCAACTTATATAATTCTTGTCACATGATTTCTTATGCTAGAGTAATAATTCAATCACAATTTCAAGTCTGAATAGTAAACTTCATTGAAAACTAACAAACTATAATCTCAGTCATTGGAGCAACTACAATTTATCATAACATAGGAAAGACTCAATATACAAGAGCTTTTCAGCAAGTCCACATACTCAACTATCATATAATCTTTCACAATTGCTGACACTCACGCAATACTTATGGGTATGGAGTTTTAATCGGACACAGAGAAAGATAGGGGCTTATAGTTTTGCCTCCCAATGTTTTACCTCAAGGGTAATTTCAACAGTAATAGTTCATGAAAACTCACATCCAATTAGCCATATATACCAGGATCTTTCCAACATACTGTGCTTGCCAAAGGATAAAATGTAAAAAGGAAGGGTGAAGATCACCATGACTCTTATGCAATGTAGGAGATAAAAGTAAAAGATAAGCCCTTCGCAGAGGGAAGCAGAGGTTGTCATGTGCTTTTATGGTTGGATGCACAAAATCTTAATGCGAAAGAACGTCACTTTATATTGCCACTTGTGATATGGACCTTTATTATGCAGTCTATCGCTTTTATTTCTTCCATATCACATGATCGTATAAAGTTTATTTTCTCCCACACTAATAAGTCATACATATTTAAAGAGCAATTTTTATTGCTTTGCACCGATGACAACTTACTTGGAGGATCTTACTCAATCCATAGGTAGGTATGGTGGACTCTCATGGCAAACAGGTTTAAGGGTATTTGGAAGCACAAGTAGTATCTCTACTTGGTGCTATGAATTTGGCTAGCTTGAGATGGAAAGGCAAGCTCAACCATGTTGGATGATCCATGACAATATAATTTATCTCAGATGTAAGAAAACATAACCCATTACGTTGTCTTCCTTGTCCAACATCAACTCTTTAGCATGTCATATTTTAATGAGTGCTCACAATCATAAAAGATGTCCAAGATAGTATATCTATATGTGGAGACCTCTCTTTCTTTATTACTTCCTATTAATTACAACGATGACCAAAACTATGTTTGTCAACCCTCGACAACTTTTATTCATCATACTTTTTCTATGTGAGCTCATTACTCTCCATAAGACTCACATGATCTCTTTGTTTCTTTTTATTTCTTTCTCTTTTCTCTTATTCCCTTAGGATCATGGCAAAATATTCAAGCCCTTGACTCAACACTAATCTTTATTATATAGCTCACGGACTCGATTACATAGAAGGATTGTAAAGCAAAACTCACGACTAGATCATACTAAGAACTTTTATTCTACTAGATCAAGATATTACCAAAAGGATCGAACTAAGAAAAATGGTAAAGATAAAAGTGATGGTGATACGATACCGGGGCACTCCCCCAAGCTTGGCATTGCCAAGGGGACTGCCCATACCCATGTGGTTATGTCTCCTTTGTTGGTGAAGAAGGTGGAGTTGTTGATGATGGATAGTTCCACATTGAGCGTAGGAGGTCTTCTAACTTGCGGATAATGCCCTTGAGTGCGATGATATGCTCCTTCAACAAAATATTTTCACGTGTGAGATACTTATTTTGTATACAAGCTAACTCAATCATCTTGAAAGCTTCGATCTCTGTTGGGGTAAGAAGATTGTGATCAAGTTGAAGGGTGTCTTCTGTTGCCGGAACTTGGTCCTCCATAGCCTTCTTGATCCCTTCATCATTGTTGATCTCCATGGGTTCTTCTCTCTTCAGCTCTATCTTCATTAGCCAAGCATCGTTGCCCTCATGGTTGGAGGAGGAGGGAGACGACATAGTGCCTGGCCTTGACAACCCTGACAGAAAACAGCTCGAAACAAAGACAGGAGATTTTTGCGTGATACGGGAGTCAAAACCTCCGGGAGATTATATACTAAATTTTTACCGACCAAAATACATGTCGTGTACGAAAACGGAGTCCGGAGAGCACACGAGGTGCCCACGAGGTAGGGGGTGCGCCATCCACCCTCGTGGAGCCCTCGTGTCCTTCCTGGACTGCTTCTTATTTTTCTATTTTTCTAAATATTCCAAAACGGAGAAATATTGCCTTTAAAACTGTTTTGGAGTCGGTTTACTTACCGTACCACATACATATTCCTTTTCGGAGTCTGAAACATTCCGTAAAGTGTCCCTTATGTATTCCTATGGGGTTACGGTTTCAATAACATTGGTTTCAACATTTATGGGATTACCTGAGATATAATGTTTGATTCTTTGACCGTTCGCCACCTTCGGATTTGTGCCTTCGAATTTGTTGATTTTTATGGCACCAGAACGATAGACCTCCTCGATAACATAAGGACCTTCCCATTTAGAGAGAAATTTTCCTGCAAAAAATCTTAAACGACAGTTGTATAGCAATACATAATCACCTACATTAAACTCACGCTTTTGTATTCTTTTGTCATGCCATCTTTTAACTTTTTCTTTAAACAACTTGGCATTTTCATAGGCCTGGGTTCTCCATTCATCAAGTGAGCTAATATCAAATAGCCTCTTCTCACCGGGAAGTTTAAAATCATAATTGAGTTCTTTAATGTCCCAATATGCCTTGTGTTCTAGTTCGAGAGGTAGGTGACATGCTTTTCCATAAACCATTTTATACGGAAACATACCCATAGGATTTTTATATGTAGTTCTATAGGCCCATAATGCATCACCAAGTTTCTCGGACCAATTCTTTCTAGATCTATTAACAGTCTTTTGCAAAATTAATTTGAGGTCTTTATTACTCAATTCTACTTGACCACTAGACTGTGGGTGATAAGGAGATGCGATTATATGGTTAACATCATATTTAGCAAGCATTTTATGGAAAGCACCATGAATAAAATGTGAACCACCATCAGTCATTAAATATCTAGGGACTCCAAATCTTGGAAAATAACTTCTTTAAGCATTTTAACAGAAGTGTTATGATCAGCACCTACTAGTTGGAATAGCTTCTACCCACTTAGTAACATAATCAGCAGCAACTAAAATATGTGTATATCCATTAGAGGAAGGAAAGGGTCCCATATAGTCAAAGCCCCAAACATCAAATGGTTCAATAACGAGTGAATAGTTCATAGACATTTCTTAATGTCTACTAATATTACCAATTCTTTGACATTCATCACAAGATAAGACAAACTTACGGGCATCCTTGAAGAGAGTAGGCCAATAAAAACCAGATTGCAATACCTTATGTGCAGTTCTATCTCCAGCATTGTGTCCTCCATAAGCTTCGGAGTGACACTTGCGTAGGATCTGTTCCTATTCATGCTCAGGTACACAACGTCTAATAACACCATCTACTCCTTCTTTATAAAGATGTGGATCATCCCAAAAGTAATGGCTCAAATCATAGAAGAACTTTTTCTTTTGCTGGTATGTGAAACTAGGTGGTATAAACTTAGCAACAATGTAATTAGCATAATCAGCATACCATGGAGCAGTATGAGAAGCATTTATGACATTTAATTGCTCATCAGGAAAGCTATCATCAATAGGTAGTGGGTCATCAAGCACATTTTCTAACCTAGACAAGTTGTCTGCAACGGGGTTCTCAGCTCCCTTTCTATCAACAATATATAAGTCAAATTCTTGTAGCAAGAGAACCCATCTAATAAGTCTAGGTTGAGCATATTTCTTTTCCATGAGATATTTAATAGCAGCATGATCAGTGTGAATAGTTACTTTAGAATCAACAATATAAGGTCTGAACTTATCACAAGCAAATACAACTGCTAAGAATTCTTTTTCAGTGGTAGCATAATTTCTTTGAGTATTGTCTAGGGTTTTACTAGCATATTGAATAATATTTAATTTCTTATCAACTCTTTGCCCTAGAACAACACCGATAGCATAATCACTAGCATCACACATAATTTCAAAGGGTAAATTCCAATCAGGTGGCTGAACAATAGGTGCAGAGATCAATCTTTCTTAAGAATTTCAAATGCTTCTACACAATCATCATCAAAAACAAATGGTATATCTTTTTGTAATAAATTAGTCAGAGGCCGAGAAATTTTTGAGAAGTCCTTAATGAACCTCCTATAAAATCCGACATGACCAAGGAAACTTCGTATACCTTTGATGTCCTTGGGACATGGCATCTTCTCAATAGCATCAACCTTGGCTTTATCAACCTCAATACCTCTTTCAGAAACTTTGTGCCCCAAGACAATACCTTCATTAACCATAAAGTGGCACTTTTCCCAATTCAAGACAAGATTAGTTTCTTCACATCTCTGCAAAACTCGATCAAGATTGCTCAAATCAATCATCAAAAGAAGATCCATAGATGGAGAAATCATCCATGAAAACCTCATAAATCTTTTCACAAAAGTTAGAGAATATAGCCATCATGCATCTTTGAAACGTAGCAGGTGCATTACATAGACCAAAAGGCATACGTCTATAAGCAAAAGTACCAAAAGGGCAAGTAAAAGTAGTCTTTGATTGATCTTTGGTTGACACAGGTATTTGAGAGAAACCAGAATAACCATCTAGGAAGCAAAAATGTGTATGTTTGGATAATCTTTCTAGCATTTGATCGATAAAAGGTAAGGGGTAATGATCCTTTTTAGTGGCCTTATTTAATTTACGGAAATCAATTACCATCCTATAACCTGTAATAATTCTTTTAGGAATCAATTCATCTTTATCATTAGGAACAACAGTAATACCTCCCTTCTTAGGGACACAATGGACAGGACTTACCCACTGACTATCAGCAACGGGATAGATTATACCTGCCTCAAGGAGCTTTAGTATTTCCTTTCTTACCACTTCTTTCATTTTAGGATTCAGCCGGCATTGATGATCACGAACTGGTTTAGCAGCTTCTTCCAAATTAATTTTATGTTGACATAAAGTGGGAGTAATGCCCTTAAGATCATCAAGAGTATACCCAATTCCAGCATGGTGCTTCTTCAGAGTTTTCAATAATCTCTCTTCCTCATGCTCTGAAAGGTTAGCACTAATAATAACAGGCTATATCTTTTTCTCATCAAGATAAGCATATTTAAGAGTATCAGGCAACGGTTTAAGCTCAAACACAGGATCACCCTTGGGTGGAGGAGGATCCCCTAGGATTTCAATAGGTAAATTGTTTTTTAGAATAGGTTCCTGTTTAAAGAATACCTCATCTATTTCCCTTCTTTCATTCATAAACATATCATTTTCATGGTCTAGCAAATATTGTTCTAAAGGATCACTAGGAGGTACGACAAATAGAAGCAAGACCAATAATTTCATCCTTACTGGGCAATTATTCTTCACAGAGTTGTCTACTAAATTTAGAGAAATTAAATTCATGAGTCATATCATCTAAACCAATAGTAACAACATCCCTTTTGCAATCTATGGTAGCATTAACAGTGTTCAAGAAGGGTCTACCAAATATAATGGGACAAAAGATATCTTGTGGGAACCAAGAACGAGAAAATCAGCAGGATATTTAGTTTTCCCACACAAGACTTCAACATCTCTAACAATTCCCATTGGTGAAATAGATCTCTATTAGCAAGTTTAATTGTGACATCAATATATCTTCTAACTCAACAGGTGCAATATCATGCATAATTTCTCTATAAAGGCTAACAGGTATTGCACTAGCACTGGCACCCATATCACATAAGCCATGATAACAGTGATCTCCTATTTTAACAGAAATAACAGGCATGCCTACCACAGGTCTAGGTTTATCTTTAGCACAAGGTTTAGCAATTCTAGCAGTTTCATCACATAAATAAATAACATGCCCATCAATATTATCAGACAAGAGATCTTTAACAATAGCAATATTAGGTTCAACTTTAACTTGCTCAGGAGGTGTATAGGTTTTAATATTGCTTTTACGAACCACAGTTGAAGCTTTAGCATGATCCTTTATCCTAATAGGGAAACGTGGTTTCTCAACATAAGCAGTAGGAATAATAGGATCATTATAAGTGACAATCTTTTCTTTAACTTTAATAGGTGCAGCTACTTTTACTTCTATGGGAGGATGATATTTAAACCACTTCTCCTTGGGGAGATCAACATAAGTAGCAAAAGATTCACAGAAAGAAGCTACTATCTCAGAGTCAAGTCCATATTTAGTGCTAAATTTACGAAAAATATTGGTATCCATAAAAGATTTAACACAATCAAAACTAGGTGTCATACCTGACTCCTTACCTTTGTCGAGGTCCCAATCTTCAGAGTTGTGTTTAATTCTTTCCAATAAATCCCATTTGAATTCAATAGTCTTCATTATAAAAGAGCCAGCACAAGAAGTATCAAGCATGGTGCGATTGCTATCAGAAAGCCGAGCATAAAAATTTTGAATAATCATTTCTCTTGAGAGCTCATGATTGGGGCATGAATATAACATTGATTTAAGCCTCCCCCAAGCTTCAGCGATGCTTTCTCCTTTGCGAGGCCAAAAATTATATATATAATTGCGATCACGATGAACAAGATGCATAGGATAAAACTTCTGATGAAATTCCAATTTCAATCGTTTGTAATTCCAAGACCCCATATCATCACATAGCCTATACCATGTCGATGCATCTCCATTCAAAGATAAAGGCAAGACCTTCTTCTTAACAACATCTCCGGGTACACCTGCAAGCTTAAATAATCCACAAACTTCATCCACATATATTAGATGCTCATTAGGATGCTTTGTTCCATCTCCTAAAAAGGGATTAGCTAGCAGTTTTTATATCATACCCGAAGGAATTTCAAAGCAAACATTTCCATTTTTAGTAGGTTCAGTAGGTTGAGGAGCAACTCTTTGCTCTACTAGTCGGGGTGAAGATACCCCGAACAAGCCCCTCAGAGGATTACTTTCCATAGTAACAAGTGACAGTAAATTTCAGCACACTATATAAATTTTTCCTTACCAAATTCCACCTACCAAAGGTGCTTCACTCCCCAGCAACGGCGCCAGAAAAGAGTCTGGATGACCCACAAGTATAGGGGATCTATCGTAGTCCTGTCGATAAGTAAGAGTGTCGAACCCAACGAGGAGCAAAAGGAAATGATAAGCGGTTTCCAGCAAGGTATTCTCTGCAAATACTGAAACAAGTGGTAACAGATAGTTTTGTGATAGGATAATTTGTAACGAGCAACAAGTAACAAAAGTAAATAAGGTGCAGCAAGGTGGCCTAATCCTTTTTGTAGCAAAGGATAAGCCTGGACAAACTCTTATATAGAGAAAAGCGCTCCTGAAGACACATGGGAATATCGTCAAGCTAGTTTTCATCACGCTCATATGATTCGCATTCGGTACTTTGATAATTTGGTATGTGGGTGGACCGGTGCTTGGGTACTATCCTTACTTGGACAAGCATCTCACTTATGATTAACCTCTATTGCAAGCATCCGCAACTACAACAAAAGTATTAAGGTAAACCTAACCATAGCATGAAACATATGGATCCAAATCAGCCCCTTACGAAGCAACGCATAAACTAGTAAGCTTCTATCACTCTAGCAACCCATCATCTACTTATTACTTCCCAATGCCTTCCTCTAGGCCCAAATAATGGTGAAGTGTCATGTAGTCGACGTTCACATAACACCATTAGAGGAGAGACAACATACATCTCATCAAAATATCGAACGAATACCAAATTCACATGACTACTAATAGCAAGACTTCTCCCATGTCCTCAGGAACAAACATAACTACTCACAAAGCATAAAAATGTTCATAATCAAAGGGGTATTAATATGCATATAGGATCTGAACATATGATCTTCCACCAATTAAACCAACTAGCATCAACTACAAGGAGTAATTAACACTACTAGCAACCTACTAGCACCAATCCCGGACTTGGAGACAAGAATTGGATACAAGAGATGAACTAAGGTTTTGAGAGGAGATGGTGCTGATGAAGATGTTGATGGAGATTGCCCTCTCCCGATGAGAGGAGCGTTGGTGATGACGATGGCGATGATTTCCCCCTCCGGGAGGGAAGTTTCCCCGGCAGAACAGCTCTGCCAGAGCCCTAGATTGGATCCGCCAAGGTTCCGCCTCGTGGCGGTGGAGTTTCGTCCGAGAAGATGGCTTCTTATTTTTTTCCATCGAAAGATTTCATATAGCAGAAGATGGCCACCGGAGGGCCACCAGGGGGCCCACAAGGTAGGGGGGCATGCCCAGGAGGGTAGGGCGCGCCCCCCACCCTCGTGGGCAGGGTGTGGCCCCCCTGGTGAATCTCTCCCGCTAAGTATTTTTTATATATTCTGAAAACGTCTTCCGTGATGTTTCAGGACTTCTGGAGTTGTGCATAATAGGTCTCTAATATTTGCTCCTTTTCCAGCCCAGAATCCCAGCTGTCGGCATTCTCCCTTTCATGTAAACCTTGTAAAATAAGAGAGAATAGGCATAAGTATTGTGACATAACGTGTAATAACAGCCCAAAATGCAACAAATATCGATATAAAAGCATGATGCAAAATGGACGTATGAGTCCTTTTCTTCAAAGTTGAAGATGGACTTGCTGACGAACACGGTAGCGAGAGCTAGGCTCGCCACACCAGAGTCTGACTCCTCAGATTCTTCCTCTTCCTCATTTTCCTCAGATTCAGCCTCAGAGTCCATTTCCTTGCCAATGAACGTCCGAGCCTTCTTGGAGCTGCTCTTCTTATGAGATGAGGACCTTGAAGGTTTTGACGACGAGGACTTTGAAAATTTCTTCTTCTTCTTTGAATCATCAGAACTGTAATCCTTGTACTTCTTGTTCTTTGATCCCTTTTCCCACTGAGGACAATCTTGAATGTAGTGTCCAGGCTTCTTGCATTTGTGGCAGAGTCTCTTCTTGTAATCATGGGATGAGGAATCTGTTTTCAAGTCACCACCTCTTGAGGATTACCAAAGCGACCACGTCTTGAGAACTTTTGGAACTTCCTCACGAGCATAGCTAGCTCCTGGCTCAGTTCTTCAGGGTCACCGAGGCTGCTGTCAGAATCTTCACCTTCAGATTCAGACACTGCCTTGGCCTTCAGAGCCCGTGATCTACCATAGCTTGGTCCATAGATATCTCTCTTCTTAGCAAGCTAGAACTCATGAGTGTTTAGTCTCTCGAGGATATCGGCGGGATCAAGTGACTTATAGTCTCCACGTTCTTGTATCATCAATGCCAAGGTATCAAATGAGGAATCAAGCGATCTCAGCAGTTTCTTCACCACTTCATGGTCAGTGATATCAGTGGCACCGAGTGCTTGAAGCTCATTTGAGATGTTAGTGAGGCGATCGAAGGTTTGCTGAACATTTTCATTACCGAGTCTTTTGAAGCGGTTGAAGAGATTTCGAAGAACGTCAACTCGAGAGTCACGTTGTGTCAAGACTCCCTCATTGAACTTGGACAGCCTGTCCCAGATAAGCTTAGTTGTCTCCAAAGCACTCACTCTGCCATACTGCCCTTTGCTCAGATGGCCACATATGATATTCTTCGCTTGAGAGTCGAGTTGCTTGAATCTCTTCACATCAGCAGCGTTGATGGTGGGAGTGACAGAGGGAACACCATTCTCCACAACATACCAGAGATCGTTATCAATTACCTCAAGATGCATGCACATCTTATTCTTCCAGTAAGGGTAGTCCGTCCCATCGAAGATAGGACACCCAGCAGAAACCTTGATCATACCTGCGGTCGACATAACTAAGACTCCAGGTGGTTAAACCAAAATCATATAGAACAAGGGAGTACCTTGCTCTGATACTAATTGAAAGTGCGTTATATCGACTGGAGGAGGGTGAATAGGCGATTTTTATGAATTCTTCACTGAGGAATTTCAGGGTAAGGAAATTCCTAAGTGAAGAACTACTTGTAGTGGAATAAGTACTTAGAAGTAAACATAATAGTGCATGAGATTGGTCTTCATCGTGAAATGAAAACAAGCACAGAGTACAGAAAGCGTAAACACAGGATAACACAGAATGAAGACAAACAGACTGAAGAAATTGAACTGAGGAAATAGAGAAAGTCTTCAGTCAAAGTCTTCAAATAGATATGAACAAACACACAACACAGAAATGAGGAAATGAAAGGGTTGAGGAAATGGAACTAGGTAGCTTGGTGAAGACAATGATTTGGTAGACCAGTTCCAACTGCTGTGACAGTTGTACGTCTGGTTAGGGTGGCTAGGTATTTAAACCTGAGGACACATAGTCCCGGACACCCAGTCTTGAACACGCAGCTCAGGACACTCAGTCCTCACCGTATTCCCCTTGAGCTAAGGTCACACAGACCTTGCCCAATCACTCATGGTAAGTCTTCAGGTCACTTCCAAACCTTCACAAACTTGGTCACTCAGCGATCCACAATTTCCTCTTGGATAATCTAGACCATGACACCTAACCATCTGGAAGATGCACAGTCTTCAAAGGTAACAGGCGTCGGATCCACGCAAGATCAATCTCTTCAGTGATGCTCAATCACTTTGGGTTTGTAGGTGTTTGGGTTTTGGGTTTTCCTCACTTGATGATTTTCACTCAAAGTCCTCGGAGGATGGGATGCTCTCAAATGACAAGTGGCAGTTTCTCTTGGAGCAGCCAACCAGCTAGTGGTTGTCGGGGGCGGCTATTTATAGCCTAGGGTATTGGGGAACGTAGTAATTTCAAAAAAATCCTACGCACACGCAGGTTCATAGTGATGCATAGCAACGAGAGGGGAGAGTGTTGTCTACGTACCCTCATAGACCGTTCGTGGAAGCGTTATATCAATGCGGTTGATGTAGTCAAACGTCTTCACGATCCGACCGATCCAAGTACCGAAAGCACGGCACCTCCGAGTTCTGCACACGTTCGGCTCGGTGACTGTAACACCCTCTATGCGACTATAGCTCCCACGTGTCGAGGCACAACTTAGAGACATAATCGCATTGAAGGCATATGTCGCAAGTTAGGCAATCTTCACAACATCCCATGTAATATAGATAATAAAAGGGGAGATAACATAGTTGGCTTACACTCGCCACGTCAATCAAAGTACATAAATAACATTACATCATTCAAACACTCATGGCCCGACTACGGCGCCAAAATAAAAGATAACCCAACATGCGACACGGTCCCGATCACCCGAACTAGGCACCACTACTGATCATCAGGGAAAGACACGTAGTATCGTTGAGAGTCCTCGTTGAACTCCCACTTGAGCTCAAGCACGTCACCTGGAGCGGAATCATCAGGCCCTGCATCTGGTTTAATAGTAATCTGTGAGCCACAGGGACTCAGCAATCTCGCACCCTCGCGATCAAGACTATTTAAGCTTAATAGGTAAGGCAAGGTAATATATGTGGAGCTGCAGCAAGCGACTAGCATATATGATGGCTAACCTAATTCACAAAAGAGAGTGAGAAGAGGAGGCAAAGCACGGTCAAACAACTAGGGGGCAACCTGCGGCAAGCATTACTCCAACACCGTGTTCACTTCCCGGACTCCGCCGAGAAGAGACCATCACGGCAACTCACACTGTTGATTCATTTTAATTAAGTTAAGGTTCAAGTTATCTACAACCGGACATTAACAAATTCCCATCTGCCCATAACCGCGGGCACGGCTTTCGAAAGTTCAAATCCCTGCAGGGGAGTCCCAACTTAGCCCATGACAAGCTCTCACGGTCAACGAAGGAATAGACCTCCTCCCGAGACGTTCCGATCAGACTCGGTACCTCGGTTCTTCAAGACACTTCGACAGGTTAAAACAAATCCAGCAACACCACCCAGATGTGCCGACAAATCCCGATAGGAGCTGCCCATATCTCGTTCTCAGGGCACACCGGATGAGCAAGACGTCGGGTAGGCCAGCCCAGAGTTGCCCCTGGTAGCCCCGGACATCGCTCGGTTGGACCAACACTTAGAGGAGCACTGGCCCGTGGGGCTAAAATAAGAATACCCTCGGGCTCCGGAAACCCAAGGGAAAAAGAGGCTAGGTGGCAAATGGTAAAACCAAGGTTGGGCATTGCTGGAAAAGCTTTAATCAAGGCGAACTATCAAGGGGTTCCCATTATAACCCAACCGCGTAAGGAACGCAAAAATCCGGGAACATAACATCGATATGACGGAAACTAGGGCGGCAAGAGTGGAACAAAACACTAGGCGAGAGGCCGAGCCTTCCACCCTTTACCAAGTATATAGATGCATTAAGATAACAAGATAATATAATGATATCCCAACAAGTAAATAATGTTCCAACAAGGAACGGCCTCCAATCTTCACCTGCAACTAGCAAAGCTATAAGAGGGGCTGAGCAAAGCGGTAACATAGCCAATCAACGGTTTGCTAGGACATGGTGGGTTAGAGGTTTGACATGGCAATATGGGAGGCTTGAAAGCAAGTGGTAGGCATCGTAGCATAGGCATAGAAAAAGAGCGAGCATCTAGCAAAGCAAAGATAGTAGTGATTTCGAGGGTATGATCATCTTGCCTGCAAAGTTGTCAGAGTTGATTGTATCCTCGAAAGCAAACTCAACGGGCTTCTCATTAGCGAACTCGTCTCCCGGCTCTACGAAAGCAAGACAAACAAGCAAACGGAACACAATCAACCATGTGCAAAGCTCAAACAATATGATGCAAGGATGGTATGCTATGCGGGATGCGATGCGGGATGCATATGCAAGATTTGAAAAGGGATGCATGAACCTGGCCTCAACATGGAAATCCAAGTGTGCCACTGGAAATATGAGATGAAATCGCTTGAAAACGATATAAAGAACGCCGGAATCGGAGTTACGGTTTGGAAATGGCAAGCAATTCAAATATGACACCGGTCTGCGATTTACAGCAAGTAGCCATCTAAATGCAACAAGATGAACATGCTACAGCACCCAAACATGGCATAAAAATATATGGCATGGATGCATTCATGATGCTTAACAAAATTCTAGCACTGAGCTACGGCCAAATCATCCATTAACAGGTTCAAACAAGCATGGCAAAAATGCATTTGACAAACAGATTTCAGACTTAGTGAACTTAACACTTGTCTGGAATTTCAGATCAGATAGCACTCTTCGGAGCAACAAAACTACATGCTACAGGACCTGAACATGGCAAAGTAAAGCATGGCATGGAGCTACTCAAAGATCTTAACAAAAGTCCCTTAGTGACCTTGAGCCAAAAGGGATCAGAAAATACATTTGCAAGCATGAGAACATGGCAAAAACATAATCAGTGTTCAGACTTAGTGAAAACTGGAGCATGCTGAAAACAGATATCAAGTAGGCATGTTTACGAGCTTGATGCACTCACTACGGAGCAAGTCATGACCATCTAAGCATACACCCACCAATAATACACAAAATACAAGCTAGACATGACAAGAACAACACCATAGCATGCACGGATTAACTACAGCATCCTCGGCAAAATTGCTAACAAGTAGACAATCTGCCCAGATTCACGAAATGACAAAAGTAGAGCTCGATTGACTCAATCTAGGGTGCTCAATAATTGCAAATAAAGACATGGATGGATAGAGCACTACAAGATTAACAAAACATCCTTACTGATCATCCTCAAGAGAGGCACGGATCACTAGGAAACAACATGAACATATGGCCATATGAGATAAACAGGTCAAGGACTTAGTGGAAATGCTAAGTCCCTGAAATCAGCATTACCAAGTGCCTCACTTTGCAAGCTTGTGCTATTCACCACACACATCACAAAAATACATGGGTTGCACCTCTGTAAAGATGGCAAAACCCTTAACAAAACACATGTAGAGCTCATGGGCATATCATGCAAACAATAATCATGGCAAAAATGACAAACATCTAAATGGAGCAGCAGATCTGACAATTATCTCAAGTAGCACTCTTCTAACAACATTTCGGGCATCAAGATGAACTCGGATGAAAATGATGCAATGAGATGAAATGATGTACTCTATGAGACGAACATTTTGATATGCTATATGACAAAAACGGAGCTACGGATGCATAGTTATAGCACGATGAACAGGGCAATATGAACTAGGGTTTCGGGAGAAAGTCAACCCTAACGTCCAGATCCAGATCCGGTGCACGCGGAACGAGGTTCATCGGGAAGCTCGAGTTCGGCGGAGAAGGGGCCGGCCGGAACTTGGCGCGGCGCACGCCGGCGCGGGAGGAAGGCGGACGGCGGCGGCGAGAAGTGCGGCGGTGGTGGCGGCGAGGTGCGGCTCCGGCCAGGCGAGGAGGGCGGCGGGGATGCACCGGCG
>NC_041392.1:196577787-196664419 GCF_002162155.2 Triticum dicoccoides
GGCGACTGGGCCGCGGGGGCTGGCTCCGGGCCTGGCGGGCCCTCGCGGTCGGCGGCGAAGTGGGCGCCACCCAGGACATGTGGCACGTCGTGGTTGGTCGGTGGCAGCGGCGGACAACGTCCGGCTCCGTCCGGACGTGTCCGGCGGCGGCGGAGGAGATATTTTTAGGGTTTCGAGGAGGGGATCCGAGATTTGGAATGAGGGAGGTATATATAGGCATAGGAGGAGCTAGGAGAGTCCAAATGAGGTGCGGTTTGCGGCCACGCGATCGTGATTGAACGCTCTAGATGATGGAGAGGTTTTTGGTGAGTTTTAGGCCAAATTGGAGGGGTGTTGGGCTGCAACACACACGAGGCCTTTTCGGTCCCTCGGTTAACCGTTGGAGTATCAAACGAAGTCCAAATGATACGAAACTTGACAGGCGGTCTACCGGTAGTAAACCAAGGCCGCTTGGCAAGTCTCGGTCCAATCCGGAAATTTTTAATCCCCACACACGAAAGAAAGGTAGAAATGACCACCAGAGGAGAACGAAGCGCCGGAATGCAAAACGGACAACGGGGAAAATGCTCGAATGCATGAGATGAACACGTATGCAAATGCAATGCACATGATGACATGATATGAGATGCATGACAACGACAACAACACATGGAGACAAAAACCCGAACCCGAGAAAATAAAATAACTTAACGCCGGAAACGGCAAGAGTTGGAGTACATATTGGGAAGTCATATCTGGGGTGTTACAACACTCCACCACTACGAAAGGATCTTGTCCCGAGATCTAGGACTGAAAGAACGTCGGGTACTCAGAATGGAGGTGATCCTCGCGTTCCCAGGTAGCTTCACGGTCGGAATGGTGTGACCACTTGACTTTGAGGAATTTGATTGACTTGTTGCGAGTCTTGCGTTCAGTCTCTTCGAGAATAGCAACGGGGTGCTCACGATAGGAGAGATCTTCTTGGAGCTCAATGTCCTCGAAGTTGACGGTGCGGTCAGGAGTCTTGAAGCACTTCCGGAGCTGAGAGACATGGAACACATCATGAACATTTGCAAAGTTTGAAGGAAGCTCGAGTTGATAGGCGAGATCGCCTCTCTTGCTGACAATCTTGAAAGGTCCCACGTATCTAGGGGCAAGCTTCCCTTTGATACCGAAGCGACGAGTACCTTTCATAGGTGAGACGCGAAGGTAAACATGATCTTCGATCTCGAAAGCCAAATCACGGTGCTTACTATCATAGTAGCTCTTCTGGCGGGATTGGGCTGCTTTGAGGTTATCTCGAATGACTTTGCACATTTCCTCTGCCTCTGTGATTAAGTCATTTCCCAAAAGCTGACGTTCACCGATTTCGGACCAGTTGAGAGGGGTACAGCACTTCCTGCCATACAGAATTTCAAATAGGGCCTTGCCCGAACTTGCTTGAAAACTTTTGTTGTAGGAGAATTCAGCATAAGGAAGACAATCCTCCTACTTCATGCCGAAGGAGATCACACAAGCCCTGAGCATATCTTCAAGAATCTGGTTGACACGCTCGACTTGACCGCTAGTTTGAGGATGGAAAGCTGTGCTGAAGCGGATGTTGGTGCCCATGGCCTTCTGAAAAGAATCCCAAAACTTGGAGGTAAAGATGCTGCCACGGTCTGAAGAGATCACTTGTGGAATACCGTGCAGAGAGATAATTCGAGAGGTATAGAGTTCTGCCAATTGAGCTGCAGTGATTGACTCTTTGATAGGCAGAAAGTGAGCCACTTTAGTGAGTTTGTCGATAACAACGAATATAGCATCATTGCCATGTTTGGACTTTGGAAACCCAGTCACGAAGTCCATTTCAATGTGGTCAAACTTCCATTCTAGAATGGCAAGAGGTTGGAGGAGACCAGCTGGCCTTTGGTGTTCTGCCTTCACTCTTCTGCAGACATCACACTCATTCATGAATTGAGCAATCTCGCGCTTCATTCGAGTCCACCAATAAGCTTGCTTGAGGTCCTGATACATCTTCATGCTCCCAGGGTGGATGGAGAGGAGAGAATTGTGAGCCTCGTTCATGATCACTTTACGAAGGTCACCTTTGGGCACAACAATACGATCTCGAAGAAGAGAGTGTCCTTGTCATCAAGGCGGTAGCACTTGTACTTGGGCTGACTCTTGGCAATCCCAATCTTCACCTTTTTCACCATAGCATCCAGAAGCTGGGCTTGGCGAATCTGGTCTTCCAAGGTAGGAGAGACTTGAAGGTTGGCGAGGAAACCTTGAGGAACAAGTTGCAGATTAAGTTTGCGGAAAGCTTCGCAAAGCTCGGGTTGATAAGGCTTGAGAATCAGACTGTTGCAATAAGCCTTCCTGCTCAATGTGTTAGCAATCACATTGGCCTTGCCTGGAGTATACTCGATACTCGGATTATACTCTTGAATCATTTCAACCCATCGAGTTTGCCTGAGGTTGAGATTAGGCTGAGTGAAGATGTACTTGAGACTCTTGTGGTCAGTGAAGATGTCCACTTTTCTTCCCAATAAGAGATGTCTCCAAGTCAAAAGAGTATGCACAACTGCCGCCAACTTGAGATCATGAGTGGGGTAGTTCTTCTCATTGGGCTTTAATTGGCGAGAGGTATAAGCAACAACTTTCTTCTCTTGCATCAACACTGCGCCAAGACCTTGGAGAGAGGCATCACAAAAGACCTCGTACGGCTTGGATTCATCAGGCGGAGTCAGAACTGGAGCAGTGATCAATTTCTCTTTCAAAGTGTTGAAAGCAATGTCACACTCCGGAGACCAAACGTACTTGACGTGCTTCTGGAGAAGATTTGCGAGAGGCTTCACAATCTTGGAAAAGTTTTCAACGAATCTTCGGCAATAGCTTGCGAGACCGAGGAAGCTACGGAGTTGCTTCACGTTCTGAGGAGGTTCCCAATTCACAATTGCAGACACCTTCTCAGGATTCACCACAATGCCCTTGGCAGAGATGATATGACCAAGATAAAGAACCTCATCGAGCCAAAATTCGCACTTGGAGAACTTGGTGTAGAACTGGTGTTCCCTGAGCTTATCGAGTACCAAACGCAAGTGCTTGGCATGATCTTCCTTGTTCTTCGAGAAAACCAGAATGTCGTCGAGATAGACCAAAACGAAGTCATTGGTGTAGGCGTTGAAGATGAAGTTCATCATGCGAGAGAAAGTCGGGGGAGCGTTGACGAGGCCAAAAGACATGACAGTGTATTCATATGAACCATAGCTTGTCCTGAAAGCCGTCTTGGGAATATCTTGTTCATGGATTTGAATCTGATGATAACCCATACGGAGATCAAGCTTGGAGAATACTTGGGCACCTTTGAGTTGTTCGAACAGCTCGTTTATGTTGGGAAGAGGGTATTTGTTCTTGATGGTCTTCTTGTTCAATGGACGGTAATCAACACAAAGTCGGTCCGTTCCATCCTTCTTCTTCACAAAAAGAACACCACAACCCCACGGAGAAGAACTAGGCCGGATGAGACCCATTCTCTCTTGAATATCGAGTTGCTTCTTCATCTCCTTCAACTCTTCAGGTCCGAGCTTGTAAGGACGCTTGCACACTGGTTCCGTGCCAGGCTCAAGATCGATGACGAATTCAACTAGCCGGTGCGGAGGCATTCCTGGAAGCTCTTCTGGAAAGACGTCTTGATATTCACAAACGGCTGGAATTTGCGAGATAGCATCCAGTTCACTCTTCTCATTGAGAGAAAACAGACGGATTGTATCATCACGAGCGGCTAAGACAATTACATCCTCAGACGAATGAGTCAATTGAATCTGCCTGGCTACACAATCAAGATGTGCCTTGTGCTTAGAAAGCCAATCCATCTCGAGAATAAGATCAATATCTGAGTTACCAAGAACCATAGGAGAAGAAAGGAACTTGTAATCGCCCAAGGTGATAGTAACATCCGGAGCCATCATTTTGGTGTTCATGAACAAACCCGGAGAAGAAACCGCTATCGGCTTAGGCAAATCAATAGTATGCACATCATGCATGGATGCAAAAGGCTTCGATAAAAATGATAAAGATGCACCAGTGTCAAAAAGAACTCTTGCGGGAATGTCATTAACAGGAAGGTTACCAATAATCACATCTGGCGAGTCCTCTGCCTGAGCTGCATTCAGCAAGTTGACCTTGGCGGACTTGGTGTTATGCTTGACCATAGCTGTACTTGTCGATCTCACAAGAGGAGGAGGAGGAAGATGCCTCTGATTGAAGCATTTGTTGGCATAGTGACCCTTCTGTTGGCACTTGTTGCACGTGACCTCTGAAAGCGGACGGTGGTACGGAGCACTCGATCTTGGAGCTTGAGACGAAGCCTTGTTCTGAAAGCCAGGGTTGGGTGGGTGGGAAGATCCACTGCCACCTTTGCTCTTCTGCTGATACGGCTGACGAAACGGAGGAGGAGGAAGCCAATACTTCTGCTGCTTGGCCACTTGAGTAGAGGAAGAAGGAGTAGCATCTCTGACTCGCTTCTTAGAAGCATCACACCTCAGTTGAGCGGCCTCTTGCTTCAGTGCCATGTTGTAGAACTCATCGTACCTCAAGGGCTCAAAGAGAACAAGAGCTAGCTGGATTTCTTCTCTGAGACCACCCCTGAACTGGTATATCATGCTCTTCTCATCAGGAACGTCCTGCTTGGCAAAGCGGGCGAGCTTCTGGAACAACTTGTTGTAGTCATAGACAGACAAAGAGCCTTGCTTCAGGTTGCGGAATTCCTCATGCTTGCTTTCAGCCACGCTCTGAGGGATATGATGAGCTCTGAAATCTTGACGGAATTCATCCCAGGTAATCGCACATCCACCTCTGGAATCCTTGTACTACTAGAACCATTCTACAGCTTGATCTTTGAGTTGGAAGGAAGCGAACTTGACGAAGTCCTCAGGCCTGACGTTACTGCACTCGAAATGCCTGCACAGATCCACGAGCCAATCGTCAGCATCAGTTGCCTCAACACAATTGTTGAAAGTCTTTGGCCCGTTAGCAAGGAACTGGTTGAGTGTAGCAAAGTGATTCTGATTGTTGCCTTGGTTCCCTTGGTTGCCTTGATTGCGCTCTTGAAGAATTTGCATGATCAATTGTGTGTTTGCATTGGTTGCGGCCATCACAACTTGCCATGCTTCCGGAGAAGGGGGAGGTGGTGGCGGATCCTGATTCTGATTCTGATTGGTGCTCTTAGCGGGAGCCATCCCGAAGAGGTTGACCACCGTTAGCACATTGACAGATAAAATGAAGCTGAATCCAACGGAATGAAAATTGCAACATAAAGTCTTCACATCCGAACAAAATGAACGAATGCATTCCTCTTGAAATGGTCACACGTCCATAAATTGAGAAGCCACTTAGAATATAGGTAGAGAAATAAATCAACAAGGTATGGATCAAGAATGAATACTCGGTAAGAAATCCCAATCTCAAACCAAATATCCGTGGAAGAAGAGCTAGAGCTACAAGAATTCCCACCTATGAAACTCCCGAACCTTTCCGGTTATGCAATCATGTGTTGGGGATACAGGGGAAGCATAATATCTCACCCAATTCTAGCAAATCCTACATCCAGTTGTATCCATCCTTCAACACATAACCGAGAAAAACTTCGGAAACCATCTACCTCAACCTTCGAAAAGCATCCGTTATACAAGTTATGGCGATACTCCCGAACTCCCGCCCCAGTACTGGGTGGCGTCAAGGTTATCTCACGAACGAACTGCATAAACGAGATTTTTTATGTCGGCGTACTAGACTCAGGTATTCCAGAACTGCAATGATAAAATTATGACGACAACACCTCAGAGCTCAACTCCCCGAGACACTTCCACAAAACCCCTGACAGGAGGCACCAAGACAATGTTCTCGTCATAAAACCATCGGAACGATTCCAAGATACCCGCGTGATCCTAAAAAAAATTAGTGAAATTTGAGAAGAGAAGAGTCAAAACTCTACGTCAGGATGCCTTACCAGAGCGATGAGGAGACTGGGAAGTAAAAAAGAATTCCTAAACTCTCCGATATATAATTCCTAAATGACTCAAAACATTTTTCTAGACACAACTCGGCCGCTAAAAACGATCAAGCAATGGGGCTCCTAAGGTCAGGGAAGGCTCTGATTACCAACTTGTAACACCCTCGATGCGACTATAGCTCCCACGTGTCGAGGCCTAACTTGCGACATATGCCTTCAATGCGATTATGTCTCTAAGTCGTGCCTCGACACATGGGATCTATAGTCGCATCGAGGGTGTTACAGTGACGTCCTCGCCTTCTTGATCCAGCAAGACGGGGCAAAGTAGTAGATGAGTTCCGGCAGCACGACGGCATGGTGACGGTGTTGGTGAAGAACAATCTCCGCAGGGCATCGCCTAAGCACTATGAAAACTATGACGGAGGACAAACTAGAGGGCACGGGGTTGCCGGCACATGGCTTGGTGTTTCTTGATGTGTCTTGGGTGCTAGCCCTACCCCTCTATTTATATGTTGAGCCTTAGGGTCGAAACTTGGAGTAGAAGCCTCCACAAGGTCGGTTTCACCCGAAAGGCAAGAGTCCTTCTCGGACTCCAGGGCCAGACGCCAGGGTTCCCGGCGTCTAGACCCAGACGCCAGGGACCCTGGCGTCTGGCCCCTGGACTCCGCAAAACTTCCTTTTGCGCTTTCCAAAAACCTTGTGGGCTTTCCCCTTTGGCCCAAATAAAGTGTTCTCGTACCCAAACATTTCGGGAAACATCTGGAACCCCTTCCGGTGAATTCCGGAACCCTTCCGGTGACCAAACACTATTATCCCATATATCAAACTTTGTCTCCGGACCATTCCGGAGTTCCTCGTCATGTCCGTGATCCTATCTCAGACTCCGAACAACATTCGGTCACCAACATACATAACTCATATAGTACTATATCATCAACGAACGTTAAGCGTGCGGACCATACGGGTTCGAGAACTATGTAAACATGATCGAGACACCTCTCTGGTCAATAACCAATAGCGGGACCTGGATGCCCATATTAGCTCCTACATATTCTACGAAGATGTTTATCGGTCAGACCGCATAACAACATATGTTGTTCCCTTTGTCATCGGTATGTTACTTGCCCGAGATTCGATCGTCGGAATCTCAATACCTAGTTCAATCTCGTTACCGGCAAGTCTCTTTACTCGTTCCGTAATTCATCATCCCGCAACTAACTCATTAGTTGCAATGATTGCAAGGCTTATAGTGATGTGCATTTCGAGTGGGCCCAGAGATACCTCTCCGACAATCGGAGTGACAAATCCAATTCTCGAAATACGCCAACCCAACAAGTACCTTCGGAGACACCTATAGAGCACCTTTATAATCACCCAGTGACGTTGTGATGTTTGGTGCACACAAAGTGTTCCTCCGATAAACGGGAGTTGCATAATCTGATAGTCATAGGAACATGTATAAGTCATGAAGAAAGCAATAGCAACAAACTAAACGATCAAGTGCTAAGCTAACGAGATGGGTCAAGTCAATCACATCATTCTCCTAATGATGTGATCCCATTAATGAAATGACAACTCATGTCTATGGTTAGGAAACTTAACCATCTTTGTTCAACGAGCTAGTCAAGTAGAGGCATACTAGTGACACTCTGTTTGTCTATGTATTCACACAAGTATTATGTTTCCGGTTAATACAATTCTAGAATGAATAATAAACATTTATCATGATATAAGGAAATAAATAATAACTTTATTATTGCCTCTAGGGCATATTTACTTCAGTCGCCCACTTGCACTAGAGTCAATAATCTAGATTACACAGTAATGATTCTAACACCCATGGAGTCTTGGTGCTGATCATGTTTTGCTCGTGGAAGAGGCTTAGTAAACGGGTCTGCAACATTCAGATCCGTATGTATCTTGCAAATTTCTATGTCTCCCACCTGGACTAGATCCCGGATGGAATTGAAGCGTCTCTTGATGGGCTTGGTTCTCTTGTGAAATCTG
This sequence comes from Triticum dicoccoides, assembly GCF_002162155.2. NCBI lineage: Eukaryota > Viridiplantae > Streptophyta > Magnoliopsida > Poales > Poaceae > Triticum > Triticum dicoccoides. The sequence continues at coordinate 196,585,769 of NC_041392.1, forward strand.
GATTACTTCGCCAAGGCAATTGCACCAATATTGTCACAAAAGATTTTCATTGGACCCGATGCACTAGGTATGACACCTAGATCGGATATGAACTCCTTCATCCAGACTCCTTCATTCGCTGCTTCCGAAGCAGCTATGTACTCCGCTTCACATGTAGATCCCGCCACGACGCTTTGTTTAGAACTGCACCAACTAACAGCTCCACCGTTCAATGTAAACACGTATCTGGTTTGCGATTTAGAATCGTCCGGATCAGTGTCAAAGCTTGCATCGACGTAACCATTTACGACTAGCTCTTTGTCACCTCCATAAACAAGAAACATATCCTTAGTCCTTTTCAGGTATTCCAGGATGTTCTTGACCGTGTCCAGTGATCCACTCCTGGATTACTTTGGTACCTCCCTGCTAGACTTATAGCAAGGCACACATCAGGTCTGGTACACAGCATTGCATACATGATAGAGCCTATGGCTGAAGCATAGGGAACATCTTTCATCTTCTCTCTATCTTCTGCAGTGGTTAGGCATTGAGTCTTACTCAACTTCACACCTTATAACACGGGCAAGAACCCTTTCTTTGCTTGATCCATTTTGAACTTCTTCAAAACTTTGTCAAGGTATGTGCTTTTGTGAAAGTCCAATTAAGTGTCTTAATCTATCTCTTTAGATCTTGATCCCAATATATAAGCAGCTTCACCGAGGTCTTTCATTGAAAAACTCTTATTCAAGTATCCCTTTATGCTATCCAGAAATTCTATATCATTTCCAATCAACAATATGTCATCCACATATAATATCAGAAATGCTACAAAGCTCCCACTCACTTTCTTGTAAATACATGCTTCTCCAAAAGTCTGTATAAAACCAAATGCTTTGATCACACTATCAAAGCGTTTATTCCAACTCCGAGAGGCTTGCACCAGTCCATAAATGGATCACTGGAGCTTGCATACTTTGTTAGCTCCCTTTGGATCGACAAAACCTTCTGGTTGCATCATATACAACTCTTCTTCCAGAAATCCATTCAGGAATGCAGTTTTTACATCCATTTGCCAAATTTCATAATCATAAAATGCGGCAATTGCTAACATGATTCGGACAGTCTTAAGCATCGCTACGGGTGAGAAGGTCTCATCGTAGTAGATCCCTTGAACTTGTCGAAAACCTTTTGCAACAAGTCGAGCTTTATAGACAGTAACATTACCGTCAGCGTCAGTCTTCTTCTTGAAGATCCATTTATTCTCAATGGCTTGCCGATCAACGGGCAAGTCAACCAAAGTCCACACTTTGTTCTCATACATGGATCCCATCTCAGATTTCATGGCTTCAAGCCATTTTGCGGAATCTGGGCTCACCATCGCTTCTTCATAGTTCTTAAGTTCATCATGGTCTAGTAACATGACTTCCAGAACAGGATTACCGTACCACTCTGGTGTAGATCTTACTCTGGTTGATCTACGAGGATCAATAATAACTTGATCTGAAGTTTCAAGATCATCATCATTAACTTCCTCACTAATTGGTGTAGGCGTCACAGGAACCGGTTTCTATGATGAACTACTTTCCAATAAGGGAGCAGGTACAGTTACCTCATCAAGTTCTACTTTCCTCCCACTCACTTCTTTCGAGAGAAACTCCTTCTCTAGAAAGGATCCATTCTTAGCAACGAATGTCTTGCCTTCGGATTTGTGATAGAAGGTGTACCCAACAGTCTCCTTTGGGTATCCTATGAAGACACATTTTTCCGATTTGGGTTCGAGCTTATTAGGTTGAAGTTTTTTCACATAAGCATCGCAACCCCAAACTTTAAGAAACGGCAACTTTGGTTTCTTTCCAAACCACAGTTCATAAGGCGTCGTCTCAACGGATTTCGATGGTGCCCTATTTAACGTGAATGCAGCCGTCTCTAAAGCATAACCCCAAAACGATAGCAGTAAATCAGTAAGAGACATCATAGATCGCACCATATCTAGTAAAGTACGATTACGATGTTCGGACATACCATTACGCTGTGGTGTTCCGGGTGGCGTGAGTTGCGAAACTATTCCGCATTGTTTCAAATGTAGACCAAACTCGTAACTCAAATATTCTCCTCCACGATCTGATCGTAGAAACCTTATTTTCTTATTACGATGATTTTCAACTTCACTCTGAAATTCTTTGAACTTTTCAAATGTTTCATACTTATGTTTCATTAAGTAGATATACCCATATCTGCTCAAATCATATGTGAAGGTGAGAAAATAATCATATCAGCCACGAACTTCAATATTCATTGGACTACATACATCTGTATGTATGATTTCCAACAAATCTGTTGCTCTCTCCATAGTTCCGGAGAACGGCGTTTTAGTCATCTTGCCCATGAGGCACGGTTCACAAGTACCAAGTGATTCATAATCAAGTGGTTCCAAAAGTCCATCAGTATGGAGTTTCTTCATGAGCTTTACACCGATATGACCTAAACGGCAGTGCTACAAATAAGTTGCACTATCATTATCAACTCTGCATCTTTTGGCTTCAACATTATGAATATGTGTATCACTACTATCGAGATTCATCAAAAATAGACCACTCTTCAAGGGTGCATGACCATAAAAGATATTACTCATATAAATAGAACAACCATTATTCTGTGATTTAAATGAATAACCGTCTCGCATCAAACAAGATCCAGATATAATGTTCATTCTCAACGCTGGCACCAAACAACAATTATTTAGGTCTAATACTAACCCCGAAGGTAGATGTAGAGGTAGCGTGCCGACGACGATCACATCGACTTTGGAACCGTTTCCCACGCGCATCGTCACCTTGTCGTTGGCCAGTGTTTGCTTAATCCGTAGTCCCTGTTTCGAGTTGCAAATATTAGCAAAAGAACCAGTATCAAATACCCAGGTGCTAGTGCGAGCTCTGGTAAGGTACACATCAATAACATGTATATCACATATACCTTTGTTCACCTTGCCATCCTTCTTATCCGCCAAATATTTGGTGCAGTTCCGCTTCCAGTGACCAGTCTGCTTGCAATACAAGCACTCAGTCTCAGGCTTAGGTCCAGACTTGGGTTTCTTCTCTTGAGCAGCAACTTGCTTGTTGTTCTTCTTGAAGTTCCCCTTCTTCTTCCCTTTTCCATTTTTCTTGAAACTGGTAGTCTTATTGACCATCAACACTTGATGCTCCTTCTTGATTTCTACCTCCGCAGCCTTTAGCATTGCGAAGAGCTCGGGAATCGTCTTATCCATCCCTTGCATGTTATAGTTCATCACAAAGCTTTTGTAGCTTGGTGGCAGTGATTGAAGGATTCTGTCAATGACGCTATCATCCGGAAGATTAACTCCCAGTTGAATCAAGTAATTGCAGTACCCAGACATCTTGAGTATATGCTCACTGACAGAACTATTCTCCTCCATCTTGCAGTTGTAGAACTTATTGGAGACTTCATATCTCTCAATCGGGCTTTCTTTTAAAATATTAACTTCAATTCCTGGAACATCTCATATGCTCCATGACATTCAAAACATCGTTGAAGTCCCGGTTCTAAGCCGTAAAGCATGGCACACTGAACTATCAAGTAGTCATCAACACGTGACTGCCAGGCATTCACAATGTCTGCAGTTGCTGGCGCAGGTGGTACACGTAGCGGTGCTTCCAGGACGTAACTTTTCTGTGCAGCAATGAGGATAATCCTCAAGTTATGGACCCAGTCCGTGTAATTGCTACCATCATCTTTCAACTTTGCTTTCTCAAGGAACGCATTAAAATTCAACGGAACAACAGCACGGGCCATCTATCTACAATCAACATAGACAAGCAAGATACTATCAGGTACTAAGTTCATGATAAATTTAAGTTCAATTAATCATATTACTTAAGAACTCCCACTTAGATAGACATCCCTCTAATCCTCTAAGTGATCACGTGATCCATATCAACTAAACCATAACCGATCATCACGTGAAATGGAGTAGCTTTCAATGGTGAACATCACTATGTTGATCATATCTACTATATGATTCACTCTCGACCTTTCGGTCTCAGTGTTCCGAGGCCATATCTACATATGCTAGGCTTGTCAAGTTTAACCTGAGTATTCTGCGTGTGCAAAACTGGCTTGCACCCGTTGTAGATGGACGTAGAGCTTATCACACCCGATCATCACGTGGTGTCTGGGCACGACGAACTTTGGCAACGGTGCATACTCAGGGAGAACACTTTTATCTTGAAATTTAGTGAGAGATCATCTTATAATGCTACCGTCAATCAAAGCAAGATAAGATGCATAAAAGATAAACATCACATGCAATCAATATAAGTGATATGATATGGTCATCATCATCTTGTGCTTGTGATCTCCATCTTCGAAGCACCGTCATGATCACCATCGTCACCGGCGCGACACCTTGATCTCCATCATAGCATCGTTGTCGTCTCGCCAATCTTATGCTTCTACGACTATCGCCACCGCTTAGTGATAAAGTAAAGCATTACAGGGCGATTCATTGCATACAATAAAGCGACAACCATATGGCTCCTGCCAGTTGCCGATAACTCGGTTACAAAACATGATCATCTCATACAATAAAATTTAGCATCATGTCTTGACCATATCACATCACAACATGCCCTGCAAAAACAAGTTAGACGTCCTCTACTTTGTTGTTGCATGTTTTATGTGGCTGCTACTGGGCTTAGCAAGAACCGTTCTTACCTACGCATCAATACCACAATGATAGTTCGTCAAGTTGGTGTTGTTTTAACCTTCTCAAGGACCGGGCGTAGCCACACTCGGTTCAACTAAAGTTGGAGAAACTGACATCCGCCAGCCACCTGTGTGCAAAGCACATCGGTAGAACCAGTCTCACGTAAGCGTACGCGTAATGTCGGTCCGGGCCGCTTCATCCAACAATACCGCCGAACCAAAGTATGACATGTTGGTAATCAGTATGACTTGTATCGCCCACAACTCACTTGTGTTCTACTCGTGCATATAACATCAACACATAAAACCTAGCTCGGATGCCACTGTTGGGGAACGTAGTAATTTCAAAAAAAATCCTACGCACACGCAGGATCATGGTGATGCATAACAACGAGAGGGGAGAGTGTTGTCTACGTACCCTCGTAGACCATTCGCAGAAGCGTTATATCAACGTGGTTGATGTAGTCGAACGTCTTCACGATCTGACCGATCCAAGTACCGAAAGAATGGCACCTCCGAGTTCTGCACATGTTCGGCTCGGTGACGTCCTCGCCTTCTCGATCCAGCAAGAGGGGCGAAGTAGTAGATGAGTTCCGGCATCACGACGGCGTGGTGACGGTGTTGGTGAAGAACAATCTCTGCAGGGCTTCGCCTAAGCACAACGAAAACTATGACGGAGGACAAACTAGAGGGGACGGGGTTGCCAGCACACGGCTTGGTGTTTCTTGATGTGTCTTGGGTGCTAGCCCTACCCCTCTATTTATATGTTGAGCCTTGGGGTCGAAACTTGGAGTAAAAGCCTCCACAAGGTCGGTTTCACCCGAAAGGCAAGAGTCTTTCTCGGACTCCAGGGCCATACGCCAGGGTTCCCGGCGTCTGGACCCAAACGCCAGGGACTCTGCATCTGGCCCCTGGACTCCGCAAAACTTCCTTTTCGCTTTCCAAAAACCTTGTGGGCTTTCCCCTTTGGCCCAAATAAAGTGTTCTCATACCCAAACATTTCGGGAAACATCCGGAACCCCTTCCGGTGAATTTTGGAACCCTTCCGCTGACCAAACACTATTATCCCATATATCAAACTTTATCTCCGGACCATTCCGGAGTTCCTCGTCATGTTCGTGATCCTATCTCGGACTCCGAACAACATTCGTTCACCAACATACATAACTCATATAGTACTATATCATCAACGAACGTTAAGCGTGCGGACCCTACGGGTTCGAGAACTATGTAGACATGACCGAGACACCTCTTTGGTCAATAACCAATAGCGGGGCCTGGATGCCCATATTGGCTCCTACATATTCTATGAAGATCTTTATCGGTCAGACCGCATAACAACATACGTTGTTCCCTTTGTCATCGGTATGTTACTTGCCCGAGATTCGATCGTCGGTATCTCAATACCTAGTTCAATCTCGTTACCGGCAAGTCTCTTTACTCGTTCCGTAATTCATCATCCCGCAACTAACTCATTAGTTGCAATGATTGCAAGGCTTATAGTGATGTGCATTACCGAGTGGACCCAGAGATACCTCTCCGACAATCGGAGTGACAAATCCTAATCTCGAAATATGCCAACCCAACAAGTACCTTCGGAGACACCTGTAGAGCACCTTTATAATCACCCAGTTATGTTGTGACGTTTGGTAGCACACAAAGTGTTCCTCCGATAAACGGGAGTTGCATAATCTCATAGTCATAGGAACATGTATAAGTCATGAAGAAAGCAATAGTAACAAACTAAACGATCAAGTGCTAAGCTAACGAGATGGGTCAAGTCAATCACATCATTCTCCTAATGATGTGATCCCGTTAATCAAATGACAACTCATGTCTATGGTTAGGAAACTTAACCATCTTTGATCAACGAGCTAGTCAAGTACAGGCATACTAGTGACACTCTGTTTGTCTATGTATTCACACAAGTATTATGTTTCTGGTTAATACAATTCTAGCATGAATAATAAGCATTTATCATGATATAAGGAAATAAATAATAACTTTATTATTGCCTCTAGGGCATATTTCCTTCATAGGGAGCACCCCGACATGATAAGACATAAATGCCCTTCAATGATATGACCGTTAGGTGGGTAGATATTTTGGGACAGCTGGCGCATAGCACAACAACGGTCGGAATTTTAAGTATCAAATACCTCAGGGCTATCATGTTCCTCACTGTGTAGGCAATCTGCACTGGCGAATTCCTAACTCCTCAGTCAGAACAAATTCCTCAGAGACCAGAAGAACTTTGTCTCTGTCACTGAAGAAATTGACTGAACTGTATGAGATTTCCAATGGCTTCACTCGAAGGGATTGGTAGGTGTAGGATTTGAGTTGAGCATCACTTGGAAATTTTTCCTTAGTATTTCCTCGACCCCTTTAACAGTACAGTGTTTCCTATGACTCAAGAAAGAGAAAATGAAACTACGAAAACAAAAGTCTTCACGCTTCATGTTCCTTGAACGAATACCAAGTCTTTAGGATTACACCAACTTCTTCACTTTCAAAGTCTTCAGAAAGTCTTCAGAAATACAAAGTCTTCAGCCGAGGAACTTCATTTTTAGGGGTCGACTTTCTCTATAAATATCAAACTCCTCATAGACTTATAGACCTGTGTACACTCACATTAGTCCCTTAACCTATAAGTCTTCAATGCACCAAAATCACTAAGGGGCACTAGATGCACTTACATCTCCCTCCCCCATTATGCATAAATTCATCAAGTCTTTCACATTAGCCATTTTTTATGGTACTTGTGCTTCAAAGACGAGTTATGGTCATGGGCCCAAGGTTAAAATCTTCACGGCACCATACCTCTTAACTCATACATAGGTGGCCCCGGCCACCGCCCTCTCTTGAAGAGGTGTGTGTTTCTTGTCCTCTCTCTAGTGTTCTCGCTGCTGTGTTTTGCTTCCCTCTTCTTGCCTTTTGTTTTTCCCTTCTTTTTGAGCTATCTGTTTAGTGTCTAGTCTTTGGGTCTTGCTGGGCAGTACTGCCGCTGGTGGTGCGCGGTACTACGCTTATGTTGACAAGAGGTACTACCGCCCACCTGAGCGGTACTACCGTTGAGGGGCGGGACCAGGGGGCTACGACGGGCAGGGGGAGGTTTTGTCTCCCCCATACCCATTCGCACCACCCCCTCATTCTCTTTGTCTCTCCAGCATCGCCTCGCCGCAGGAGGGCTCCGGCGAGCTGCCGTCTTCGGGCCGTCCCTCTCCTTTTCCTTCGGTGGAGTCGATCCCCACCCCGTCCTCTTGCCATGGATACTAGTATTGCCCCCGTTCCTCCTCTCCTTTTGTCTAGATTGCAGATCTAGTGTCTTAGGGGCAATAGTGGTTGCATCTCTCGATTTTTGGCTAAATCTAGGCTTGAGTAGGTTGGAGAAGGCAATTAGACTAGTTGGATTGTTAATTGGTAGGAGTATTTATGAATTTGGCAGTCCGGTAGTGCCAGATTTGACCACAGCAGTAGGGAACCGCCGTTTCTCCATCTTGAGCGGTACTACCGCTCAGGCGGTACTGGCACTTATGGATCATGGTACTACCGCTGTTTGCCCAATTCCATCATGTTCCTGCCATTTTTTGATCTCTTTTGCTATGTTTTGTGGCTTATGCTCATTCTTTCTAGTTGTTTCGTGTGTCCGTGTGTTTGGTTCCAGGTGATGGTCCTTCTGAGTAGCATGCACGCCGTGTCAATCCCGGGCGTGCAACTTCCAAGCACTACCGCACCTCTGAGACAATGGCGGCCTCATCAAGTGTTCCGCCTCCGCCTCAAATGAAGAAGATGAGTGCGTCCAAGCCCAAGCCAAGGGCCAAGTCTGTGACAGAGATGTCTGCCAAGGAATTCTGGGAGAAGCGTCGGCGCAACCCCTATGAGGTCGGTCAAGAACCTACCTTGGTCAACCGCCCGTTCTGGAACCGTTTTCAGTATGCCATCTACTTTGATGTGATCAAAGCCAAGAAGAATCTTTTTGTTGATGTTCGCTCCATCGACGTTGCCTTTTTGGAGAAGGATCCTGACTACTTTGGGGAGGCTCTTCAGATGTGCTCTCAGTTGAACATCCAAGATCATGTAGTTCAACAAGGATTTTGATGCAGATTTGGTGGCTCAGTTTTATGCCACTGTTCATCTTGGAATAGATGAGGACAGGACTCTGACTTGGATGACAAATGGCAGGATGCTTTCTGTCAAGTGGAAGGCCTTCATGGAGCTTTTTGAAGTTGAGGATCAAGGTCTTGAGAACCCAGTTGGCTTTCGCCCTCACCGCAATGCAACTTCCACTCACAAGTAATCTCTCTGGCCATACTGTACCTTGAAGATTAACCCAGTGACTCAAAAAGGAGACCTATGAGCTGCCAGCATTTCTGGATATTCTCCATCGCATCTTCAGGGAGACCCTCTTCCCTCGCATTGGCAACTTGGATATGGTACACTCTTTTCTTGTGGACATGCTTCTTTTCTGTCAACATGAGAAGGAAGAAAACACTAGAGACTCTTTGGATATCTCTCATGTCATGTGGTCTGAGTTGGTTTTCGCCATCTCTGAGTGCAAGTGCCCTATCTATGGACTGTTTATCATGTTGCTCATTGATAAGGCCTGGGAGCGTGTGTATCCTAAAGTGGTGCTGGAGACTAGGGATCTAGTTTCTCATGAGATCAAGCGTCTGAGGAAGAAGGAGAATTGGGGCACCACAACTCCGAGTTCTGGCGTTCTGCCTGGAGCTGCTGACATGGAGACCGAGGCTGATGCTGATGATGGCGATGACTATGAGCCATCTGGAGCAGAGCCCTCTTGGGCAAAGAAGCTCAAGCGCAAGATGAAGAAACTCTTCTGCATGGAGTCTCACGGCCAGTACATGACTCATGTGGCTGAGAAGCAGGCCAGGAGTCGTCACAAGGAGCTCATGCGTTAGTTGGGTGTGACCATTGCCAGCAGTTCTGAGGGCAAGATCACTGATGAGGAGGAGTGGATTCAACAGCACTGTCCGTGGACCGATTCAGACACCGAGCAGTTTCCGACTGAGGATGGCAGTGCAGACGACCCCGCTAGGATGTGATGATAGAGCCCCTCAGTTTGCTATCACCTGGAGCCTTAGCAGCGCTCTTTGCCCTTTTGGTGTCTCGATGCCAAAGGGGGAGAGAGCTTAGGGATTTGTCGTTGTCGAGTTGTGTGCGTGTGTTTGTGTGGCGTGTTTGCCTTGCTTGTCTTTCTCGCAATCTCTTTTCTCGTGTTGAACCTTGCTTGCTTTGGTTTGGTTATGCTTGTGAGACTTATCTATCATATGGTGTAAGACATATGCACTCTATCGCATCTTATTGAGCTTATGTTATCTTGTGCTATTTATGTTATGCTCATATTTACTATCTTGCTCAGTGTTAGCCTTATTGTTGCAAGATATGCATTGTCTATAAAATATAGGGGGAGTGTTGATCTTAGTATGTGCGTCGTGCAGTCCAAAGCACTTTTCTAGATAGCACACATCTAGGGGGAGCCCGTCTATATTTTAGAGATGGGGGGTTTGCTTATGTCCTATTTTTTTCCCTTTGTGCAAATCATGTATTGTCATCAATTCACCAAAAAGGGGGAGACTGTAAGGGCATATTTATCCCTAAGGTGTTTTGGTGATTGATGACAATGCTTTTGCGGACTAATCGTGTGCCTTGAGTATTTCAGACGTTTCTTCACTAGGCACAAGACGGTTTTTGTCCCCCTCGAAGACTATTGAAGACGACATTTGTCTACGTTTCTTTTCGGTGGATTTGAGTCATAGGGAAGCCGTACTATTAAGAGGGGGTCCGCATTGATGAGGCTAGGGTGGAATCAACACGTACACATCCCTTTTGCACCCTCTCAGCTTTTCCGTTTCGTTGAAGGCTCCATTGCTGCCTTCTCCCTGTGGTCTGGTCCCAGCGCTAGTACCGCGAACCCCAGCGGTAGTACTGCTCAAGAGGTACAAGCGGCAGTACCGCTCCGCAGCGGTAGTACCGCTTAGACCTCTCAGCATAGTACCGTTGCGGCTCCGTGCTCCTACCGCCTCGATTCAAGGGTTCTCCTCTCGTGTCGGGTTTTGCGGCACTAGCTGCGGTAGTAGAGGCGGAAGTACCGCTCTTAGGAGGTAGTACCGCCCTTACCACCACGGTAGTACTGCCCTGGGTCCACGTCCTTCTCTGTGCCTTACTACGCGGCAGTACCGCGAGGTGGAACGATAGTACCGCTGGCCACAGCGGTAGTACCGCCCTGTGCGGGGCTGAGCAAGGGTAACGGTTGGATTGACTTCCCCACTTATAAAAGGAGGTATTCTTCTCCAAGTTGACTTACCTCTTTTCCCCAAGCTCCATTGTTGCTCCAAAGCTCATTTTCGCCCGATCTCTCTCCCTACCCAATCAAACTTGTTGATTTTCTAGGGATTGGTTGAGAAGGCCCAGATCTACACTTCCACCAAGAGAAATTTGATTCCCCCACTCGTCCCTTGCGGATCTTGTTACTCTTGAGTGTTTGAGCACCCTAGACGGTTGAGGTCACCTCGGAGCCATATTCCATTGTGATGAAGCTTCGTGGTTTCGTTGGGAGCCTCCAATTCGGTTGTGGAGAGAGCCCCAACCTTGTTTGTAAAGGTCCGGTCGCCGCCTCCAAGGGCACCAATAGTGGAATCACAGCATCTCGCATTCTGTGAGGGCGTGAGGAGAATACGGTGGCCCTAGTGGCTTCTTGGGGAGCATTGTGCCTCCACACCGCTCCAACGGAGACGTACTTCCCCTCAAAAGGAAGGAACTTCGGTAACACATCTTCGTCTTCACCGGCTCCACTATTGGTTATCTCGTGCCTTTACTTGTGTAAGCTTTTTGTGTTGTATCCTTAGTTTGCTTGTGTACTTTTTGTTGTTGCATCATATAGATTACTCACCTTGTTGCATGTTGCATATCTAGACAACCTACTTTGATGCAAAGTTTAAATTGGTAAAGAAAAGCTAAAAATTGTTAGTTACCTATTCACCCCCCTCTAGTCAACTATATCAATCATTTCACATGGTTTGGTTATGATCGGTATTATTTTCATAAATGGTTTATTATTTTCACCATGCTAATGTCATAACTAAAAATGATTGAGTTAAAACCAGTGTCTCTAAAGTGATTAGTAGTGCATGCAGAATGATTCTATGATGTTGATCCTTTTCATTTCAGTGATATGTGGATATAGTGCATGTCAGATAGCTGCATGTTCATGGCATACTATGACTCGAGTTCTTTTATTTCAAGTTAAACCTGATGATAATTCAACTTGAACATAATGTTGATCAGGTCATGGTGCCACCGAATCGAGCTTCCCAGTGCAACCACACTTGCCTTTATGGGAAGGCCCTTATTCGGTCTGTTATCATGCGTCCGGTCGGTGCCTCCAACGAGGGAAGGTTATGGGCGTGCGGTACCCTGGCCCGGTAGGCAGACATAACCTTGTGTGCCCGTTGTTGTTATGGTACCTTGTCCCCGTTTGGGACCATTTATGTTTTGCCACGACGGTGGCCGTGGATGTCACGGGTTGACATCGGGGGCCACCCATGACTTAGCCCAAAGGGGAGTTGGTCGGAGTGGGCGGGAGAGTGTCATGGCAATGGGTTGGTTCTGTCGGAATGTCGTTGGTCCACCCGAATGGGAGTTCAAGGCCATGGATTCCGTGGTGTGGGTACAGTGTGCTAACCTTTGTAGAGTCTGTGTTAAATCTATCGATAGCCGCGTCCTCGGCTACAGACCCAGTTCGTAGTAGGTCACACCATGGATCAACATAAATAATTTAATCTTGCACACCAAAGTGATATGGTTGGCACTGGTTATGTGATGAGATTGTTGAAACCATGAAGATGGTTGTTGTTGGAACCAAAGAGTTGGTTTCCTTTGTGATCCGGGAGTGATCACCGTATTATTGAGATTGGTTACGAGGTAACCCGTACGGTAAGCCAGACCGAGGGACTTGGTGCACAAGCATGTTCACTTCATGAGTGGTATGTTGTAGTCTTGCATTTAACCTGCTAAATTGTCATGTTATTGTTTGTCATTATGCTTTTACTTGTTGTGAGCTTGCAAGTACATTCAATGTACTGACCAGGCGTGTCATGCCAGCTTTCACGAAAGTCTTACCAGATCAGAGTGGTGTCCACATCGGTGTCCCTGTGCTATGGAGTTCCGCTTCGTCGTCGTTCCGGTGCCGCGCAGTTGTCGTGATCGAGCCCCCTTCATGTTCATTAAATAATGTACATACTGTTCAGCCGCACCGTGTGTGCCGCTTGGCCTCGCTATCTGATGTAATATCGAACCTATGTTTCCGCTAGCATCAATAAAGCGGTTGTTTTCTATACCAAGTTGTTGTGTGTTGCTAAAAAACTAGATCTCTGGGCTGGCAATGCAAGGTAAATCGGTTGCTCTGAGGCGGGATGCCACATTTTTCATGTTCAGAGAAATCTGGATACCAATATCATTGGATACACAAATCAGATCCCTACTATGTCAGATCATAGACAAGCTTTGTTTCCCTGTTAGGTGTGGTAGCCATCCCATGAAAGTCTTTGAAACAGACCTCGTGGTTACATCCACCAACCATTATCTCAAAGATAATATTGTTTTGTGTTGCCGGATGCAAACATGTTACATAATGAGCAATATCCCTATATATTGTATATCTTGCAAGTCAAATCATGCGGCTAATTTGTTCACCAAGTCTTCACCGACTTCTACATTCCAGAAGTATGTTCACATAATTGGTATGTGATGGCTTCGAAATTTGCAAGAATCAGAGGGAGTATCTCCCTGAATTGTTCATGTTTAAAGCATTATATTATACTATTTCCCCCATTATGTGTTTATTTTATTGGTTCTTATAAATGTTTTTAGTGAGGTAATATCAACACGAGATCATATGTCACACTTTATGTTTTCCCCACTTGGGTTTTAGGAAATTATATACAACATGTTTATTGTTCTCCAAACTCTACGGTTCTCACATATTGAGTTAAAATGAGACAATAACTATTATATGTTGCATTATTTTCTCCTTGTTTTTTCATTGGATTTGCAGGAGTTTTAGCAACATATTAAACACTATTTTCCTCATATTTTTCCCCATAGAGTTTTTGAGGAGAGTTAATAAGATGATGAACTATCATAAAATCTAGCGATGATTAGGGGAGTGTTAAAAAATATATTACCCTTGCGGTTATAGGGGATAATCCCCGCTCCTTTTTCCTCGTGTGTGTCATGCCAGGTTTTTAGCAACCACCACGACGGTTCCTTGGAACGATGCCTCTAACCGTTGCGCCTTTCGGAGACAATCATTCTGACTGTATATAAATGTACATCATCGCCAATAAAGAGTTGGTTCAATCATTTGTTCGATTGTCTCGCTCAATAACATATCTCTCTAAACAAAACCAACGCCCGCGTCAACATCAAGAATTAATCGCTCGTAATCTCCTCGTGGGATCAAAAGGGAATCGGCTGCAGCAGTAGAAGTGGATTTTCGCGTACTTGTACATGAAGATATGGCGCGGTCGCGGGAGATGGTCTGCTTGCAGAGGAAGCAGGAGTCGAGGAAGTGGTGGTAGTGGGCAGTGCCGGCCATGGAGCCCGGCTTCACCCGGAAGAACCTTGAACGCCACCTTGACGTACCGCTCCTCACCCTCCTTCATGGCCGTCGCGGCCAGCAGGGACGATGACGAGAGCGACGCTGCCGGCGGTGGAGGCGAGCTCTCCCATGTGCTCGCGCACGTGTAGCACGGACGTCGTTGCTCCTGAGAGAAGAGTGATGCGTGCGTGCGTGCTCGGGTGGTGCGCCCGAGCACGCCTCTCTTATATACGCATGCGTGATTTCCAGAAATGTCAAGGGAATTTTCACAAAAGTGTCAGGACGAGGCTAGCATGCCACCAACTGCCCGCTACTGATTAGCTGTGGACTAAATCTTCACGCAGAGTGCAAGTTTAATGATGGATTGATCACCTCTGGTAAATATGTGAACTAAACCATTATCTACATTGCAATCAACCTGTGGTTGAGTTGGTTAGGTGGACAGTGGTATCCCCAATCCATCAGGGTTCAAATCCTGGTGATCGCATTATTCCTGGATTTATTTCAGGATTTCCGGCGATGCGCTTTCAGTGGGAGGAGACGTTCCCGTCGACGAGGAGACGTCTACGGTGACTTCGTAAATTTCAAGATGATATGCCGGCTCAGTCTCTCGGGGGTGTTCATAGGGGTAGGGTGTGCGTATGTGCGTTCATAGGGGTGAGTGTATGCGCGTGTATATGAGCGCTTGTGTCTGTACTGATGCTAAAAAAAAAGTTTGTGGGAATTGCTGTGACTCGAACGCCCAATTTGATTTCCAAATCGAATTTCCCGACCCCGAATTTACCCCGAAAACGATTAGACCGAGAGAACCGTGCCCACCCAACCGCGCTTCTCCGCCGAAGCGAAACGCGAGCACGGAGCACGTGCAGAGCACAGCTCCACCGAAGCGCCTTCCACTTCGCCTCTCCTCCTGATTCGCACAGCTTCCCTTTTCGCCGTAAAAACACCCCGACGTCACCCTCCATACCCTAACCCTAGAAAAAGACGTCCATCTCCACCCCGGCGCGCGCCCGACTGCTCGGGGCAGCGGCGATGGGGAGGCGGAAGGAGCGCCGCCTGGCGGCCAAGGCGGCCTCGGGCCGCAGGGTCAAGCTCGACCTCTTCCTCGATCCTTCCCCCGGTGAGTTCTCCGCCCCTGCCCCGGGTTCGGTTTTCCTCCGTGGTCTGTGCATGGTCAACCCGCGACTGATGTGCGTTTAGTTGCTGGTTTCATCGCGTCGATTATCTAGCTTGCAATCGGAGCCGGCTTGAATGGAACTCGGTTAGTTTATACTCCTTCCGTCCCAAAATTCTTAGATTAGTCTAGATACGGATGTATCTAATATTAAAATGTGACTTGATACATCCGTATTTAGACAAATCTAAGACAAGAATTTTGGGACGGAGGGAGTATTTCTGAACACTCGGAAGGTTATTTTGTTGCATGGTTCGTGATTGTTTGGCTGCCTGAATCTGTCCATCCTGATTAAGTGGATGCACCTTGAATCACCAGCTCTACCAGTAGAATCTGGACGTGGTAATTGACACATCAGAAGGAGCAGTGAGGCTAGAGCTTATAACAAAAGGAGAAGAAGTGGCTTGCTGGCCTAGGCCGACCTTAAAACTTGTGTGCTCTATATAGAGTTTCATTGTCACTTTCAGTTGCATTATTTCACCGTGTGTTAAACAAGTTATTACTGATTCAGGGATATAGGGAATTGCCTGAGTCGGGGAAAAACATGTCCAGTGCAGTTCCTAAATCACACCATATGACCATATGCTGCACTTGTATCAGATTCAGACCATAATCCAAGATGTTTCTACTATAGGAAGATAAGTGTTCAAGGTTATAATGTTAGATTACTGGGGCGAGATCCACCAAAACTACTAGTAAAGATCAATGTGCATTTTTGGAGTTTGAAGTTAGCAGTTCAATATTTTGTTGTATGACAAATAACTGAAAAGGAGCACGCAATTTCCATTTCAATGATCAGAGATAAAAACTTAAAATATAACCTGAGGAAACAAATAAAATTTGGTAATGAAATTTGTGAATTTGTGCATGTACAGCTATGTCACATCCCTCGTTAGATAAATGCTGCTGCTTAGCCCAAAACAAGGGTTTGGTTATGGAGAGACCTGATGCTTACTGGGTTCTGCATTTGCTCTACATTGCCCCAGCTGAATCAACAGAGGTGATGTATGACATCACCTCATGCGATATTGCCAGTTCTGGTAAAAAAAATGGAATCAAGGAAGGATGGTTAACAATTCTTTTGGAACCCACTCCTTATAATTGTAGAGATTTAATGCTCAGCTATTTGTTGCACTTTTGAATGCCCAAGATTATGAGTAGCAACATATGATTACAGTAGTATAACTACCGAGCATAAAATGCGACTCCAAATATCCAATAGACCTTGAACAAGCTGGCTGCTGATACTTCAAACGTGCATTGCAGGGGAGGCATCTATGAAAGAGGGAGTAGGAGAGGAAAACCGTGGGCAGCAAACTGGTGTTCCCACTTCACCATCTTCGTCAGGTGGGTTCAATCAATTTCCTTCCAAGGGATATGTAAAGACGGCACATGCCTATGGAATGTAAATTTGGTGGAAATTTGGAATTTTCTTCAAGCATGTGTATGCTCCAAATTTCTGGTTTGAGGCACATGTAGGGTTCCCGGCCTGCAAGGAACATTAAGTAAATTCTTCAGATCAGGCTGCCACTGTCAAAACTGGGTGTGTTCCTTCCGGTAATTTCTCTTTTGGCAGCATCTGAGCGTGGGGATTTCAGGATGATTGTTGCCTCCTCGGTTCGTATGTCTCTTTTCTTTATATTGTAGCTCCTAACCTGGTTTTTTAATTATTGCTGGGCCGCCATGGTGCATTTTAAAGTAATTTTAACGAACTTGTTCTACTTTTATACCTGAGTCGATCCTCACATATACTTCAGAAAATACTGCAATATAGATTGTGTCACATGAAAGCTTTTGCGTTTTTAATGATGAATTTATTTTTTCAGATAAGAAGGAAAATCCTCTAGCGTTGCTTGGGCAATATAGTGATGATGAAGAAGAGGATGAAGTAGCAACAGATCAACCCATTGGTGAAACTAAGGGGAGCCCAACAGATGCAAGTGCTGAGGTAATTGAATCTCCTATTTATTCTCTTGTACCCTATAAGACCAAACAGGTTGAGGTTGAACTTTCTTATGCAAGACCAAACAGGTTGAACTTTGTTGTGCTAACCATTTAATCTGAAGATTCTTGTATATTGTATTGTAAGCCCCAAATATGCTGAACCCATTTTGATATATTAGCTGAAGCCTCCAAATAGTTCATGATTTGTATTCTGTAGATTGGAAGGATTAAGCACCCGTATGATTCTCTTTCAAGTATAGTATCTTTTCTTAGAGAGAAGATTATTCAGATAAGAAGTTTGAGCTCAGGTCGTCTTGCGATGAAATTTGTTCGCTTGTTTCAGGTTATTCATGATCAGGGTGATATAACTGGGGATAACGGCGATGCAGATAGTGAACTGCCTGCTTCTGTTAGTGTTCAGCAGGAGGTATCTCAAGCTGATGATGTCAAAATTATCACAGAAACCGTTGCTCAGGAATTTACTGTTGCCCCTGATCCAACTCTGGAAAATGAGTGTGTGACAGCAATGGAAGCTGTCCCAGATTCATCTGGCATGCAAATTGTTGGTGACATTGGTGGGAATTGGAAGGCTATAATGCATGAACAGAGTAATCAGTGCTACTACTGGAACACAGTTACAGGAGAAACTTCTTGGGAGATTCCTAATGGATTAGCTTCAGTAGTTGCTGCCGATGGAGTCACTTCTGCATCTGTGCCTACTCATATGGGGTACTCTGTCGAAGCTCAAGCACATGTCCTTCCCCACAGTAATGTCGAAGCATATCCTAGTGACGTGTCTGTTGGAAATGGCACAGCAACCTATACTGCTATGGGAACTTATACTCATGATCCTTATGCTTACACTGGAGCCGTTGCTAGTCATGAGACAGTGGACATTGACCCCTTGCAGCTTGCAAAATATGGTGAGGATTTACTGCAAAGACTGAAGCTGCTGGAAAGGTGCTTGTTATTTTTATCATCCTTTTGCCATTTCAGTTTACCCTTTTCAACCATTCCTCTACACAGAACTGCGTAACTAATTTTTCCATGTCATCATGCAGGCCACATGTTGCCATTGACAGTCTTGAGTTGATAAAAAGAGAAATTGAGATACGAATAGCAGACTGTAATGCCCTCTCCTCGTATGGATCTTCTTTACTTCCGTTGTGGTTGCATGCTGAGGTGCACCTTAAGCAACTAGAACTTTCAGTTTCCAAGTTTGAAGCTAGCTACACCACCAAACATGGATATCGGGAGACAGTGGATGCAGGACACAAAGCACCTAATGAAGCTGAAGTTATGGCACCCTCTGAGGGTGAGCATTTGAAGGTTGATGTTAGCACTCTGGGAATAGGTACTGGCGATGAAAATATTAAGGTTGAGGAACCATGTACAACATCATCTGTTCAGAACTCACAAGGTGTGGCAGCAGCTATTTTAAGAGTTGAATCAGATAGTGATGAAGATATGGACGTGGAAATGGAGGTCGATGAAGAAGGTGTTGAAGAGCAGGGCGGTTCCACTTCTATGGCAAATAAGGAGCATCCTTCATCAGAGCAAGTGCGATCACCAGCTTTGTCATCATTGGAGGATTCTGCTCCTCCCCCACAGGATAATGACATTCCTCCACCACCACCACCAGAAGAGGAATGGATTCCACCTCCACCACCTGAGAATGAACCAGCTCCTCCACCTCCTCCTGAGCCTGAAGAGCCCGCTGTGTCATTTGTTAATGCTGATACACTTCCTCAGCCATATGGAGATCAAGCAAACTTGGGTTATACGCTTCCAGGAATGGAGTACTATCCTGCTGCTGGTACAGATGGCACCAATGCCAACTACTATATGCAAGCAAGCGATTCTCATATTCTTCAATCACAGCAGCATTCTTACTATGCACCATTGTCTGCAAGTGGCGTATCTATTCCTGTTGAGACCACATCCATCCCCCCAGTACCAGGTTCTTATTATAGCTATCCTTCCGTCACTATGGCTGCCACTGAAGTAGCGGCTGAATCTTCTGGATACTATGCTTCATCAACCTCTGCCATTTCTAGTGGTGAATTAGATAACAAAACAAGCTTGGCCTCCCTTGTTGCAAATAGTAATGTGAATACTGTGGAGTCTGATAAAGTGATATCCAAGGAGCCCACAGTTGCGTCTTTGAGCCAATCAGTAGGAGCAGTATCTTCAGGACCAACAGTACATGGAAGTTCTACTCAAGCTTCTACTAGCTCCACTAATCAGACTAAAGGTAGTTTTATTATTCTTTGCAAGGACACTTCATCTTACTAGCTTATAGTTGTTTTAGTTTTGACATTTGCACTGATTTGCAGTTCCTCGTACTAAGAAGCGACCTGTTGCTGTTGCATCATCACTGAGATCTAATAAGAAGGTCTCAAGTCTGGTGGATAAGGTATCTCTCCGACCTCCCAAAGCTGCTGTTAAAATAGTGACCATTTATGCTCTCTCCTACCCTACCAATCCACTGCCCCCAAGTGTGGTGTCTTGACATTAATGAAGAAATTTAACACTCTGCATGATTTGCATTACTGCTAATTGTGTGTACTTAGTCGTTGAGACACACTCTTGGTTATGTCATTAACAAGAGAGCACACTGTTCTTGGCCAGTTTATTTTGTTGTGCACAATATAGGTCGTCCAGAAAAAAACAACTCATGCAAGTGGGAGTGTGACAGTGTTTCCTGACTATTTTGTCTCATGTTTATCATTTCTTATTTTAAAGGCAGAGCAATCTGTTTACATGGTAATTGGTAAGGCTTAAGACAAGGTGAGTGTTGATGTATAATGATTGTTTCCTTATTAATCTACCTTTGCTAAAGCAACCTTTTTTTTTATTTCACTATTACAGTGGAAAGCTGCAAAGGAGGAGCTTCGTGATGAAGAGGAAGAGGAGCCTGAAGATGCTTTGGAGTACCTAGAAAGGAAACGCCGGAAGGAAATAGATGTAACTCTTTTCATCTCTCTTGAGAACATATACGCCATGACAAATGCTTCTGAAGTCTTTTGGATTTGATCAGTTTCGTTAATTTCAGGGGTGGCGTAAGCAACAAATAGCTAGTGGAGAAGCCAAGGAAAATGCTAATTTTGTTCCCCTTGGTGGTGACTGGTATTGTTCCTTCACCATATGCCGTTTGACTTGAATAACTTGATACTTCGTATTTACAACAAGGTATTACTCCATCTGATCCATATTAATTGTTGCTGGTTTAGTACAAAGTTGTACTAAATCAGCGACAATTAATATGGATCGGAGGGAGTACTGGCCTCTGGCATATTTTCCTCTTTCTCAAATTTATCATTTCTGAGTCTTAACTTAAAAATAATATGGATTGTATAACTTGCTTATAGACTTCTCTACAGCATTGATTGTGGTGGACCATGTCATTTCTAGGATTACAAATGTTATGTACCTACATTTAATCTTTTGTTAGATTTACTGGGGTTCTTGTTTGTAACTCTAGCTCAACTTGCTAATCTTCATCATTTTTGTAGGCGTGACCGTGTAAAACGCAAAAGAGCTGAAGCAAAGAAGGAAGCAAAGACTGAACCTATTCGTGCAGCTGCCGAACAACACAAAGGGGAGCCTGATCTCTCAGAGCTCTCCAAGGGTTTTCCTTCTGGGTGGCAGGTTAGTATTTTACCTGGTTCCATACACTTGATTTTTTTTTGCTATACTAGCTAAAACATCCAGACTGAATGCTGCATCTCAGTTTCCAATAAATACATGTTTCTTGCTGACAATCTAATTCAAAGTATAGCTATGATTTTTTTTAACGCAACATGTTCTTTGCTCGCAGGCATACATAGACGAGTCTACGAAGCAAGTGTACTATGGGAACAACCTCACTTCCGAGACGACTTGGGATCGGCCTAGCAAATAAAGATTGGATTAGTTGAAGATGGTCTAGTTTTGCTCTGTAGATATCCCTGTACCTCGATATATACGTTGCCTGTCTTGAATGGAACGGATATGACAGTCACGCCCTGAGAAGCAACCGGTTTCTGATGTTACCTTGGTTTTGAGGCTGTATTGTTTCTTCTATTTTCCACTGGGAGATCGTAGTGGAGAGGAGAGTTCGTTTTGGTATAGAGGCACCCTTGTAAGAGTGGCAACTTGAGATCGAATTACTGAAGCAAAATCTACTAGTTAGTTGCTGACCAAGGAAAAATGTGCCTTGTTAAGTGGTGGGAGTCTTCACCTGGATCTGACATCGTTTGCTTTCAAAACAATGTCAACTATATTCAATTTTAGGTTGTGCTAAATACTAGAGACTTCTCCAATTATTTTCATAATTTGAAAGAAGATGATTTTAAAGTTTTATTTTCATACTTACAATATTCAAAACTTAAAAATGCCCTCATACGCCATTTGCTGGATTTTGTTTACATCATGTGATCTAAGTTATCTGTTATTAACCCAAGGCAATTGACGTGGGGGTCAGGTGCACATGACATGATGCACTCTCCAGTACCACCCATAAAGCAATGGTGTCATCCAAATATGCAATCACAAAAGAAAGTAGAACAGAAGCTAGTGTTTCCCAAAGGGAGAGTGTAACACTGCCAGGATGCGCAAAATCTCCTGTAATTTTATTCAGATGCAAGAATATCAGCTCCTCAATGTACATAGAACTTCAATAAACTGACCAATAGGAAGGCTGAAACATCAGGCTTCCATGCCCGCGGATGCTTTGAACTGTCTGCATAAGCAAATCAAATTAACTAAGGCAAGACATCACAGGGTTTAGGAAAATGTTTATCCCATAGTACAGAGCCGCTTATGGCGCTTTACAAGTTTCGCAGCCAGGTTTGCAACAACTAAGTTTGGCTCTTTCAGCCACTGAGGCAGTCTCGCTGTCTAGGTTGAGAATCCCGACGTGCTTTTCTTGATCACAGCAGAGCAGAACTCTGCCCCAGTCAGCGCTAGCAACCAAAAGGAAAGCATGAGTTTTCACCTCAAGAAGCCCCACAACACCTACATATTTCATGAAGCAAAAAGAGTGTTATCACAAGACAAGAAACATAACAGCACATTATTTTGGTAAGAATATGAACTCGCACAAGAAATAGGAAGGCTGGATCTATCTACAAAGAGGAGAAGAGAAGAAGGAAGGCTGGATCTATCTACACCTAAGTTCTGGCGAATAAATTGGTCGCCACACACTACAAGTCTTGGTAAAAGCATAT
Source organism: Triticum dicoccoides (assembly GCF_002162155.2). Lineage (NCBI taxonomy): Eukaryota > Viridiplantae > Streptophyta > Magnoliopsida > Poales > Poaceae > Triticum > Triticum dicoccoides. The sequence continues at coordinate 196,608,417 of NC_041392.1, forward strand.
GTGTGAGATGTGGATTATGTTAGGAACCAAACATCTATCACAAAAAAAAAAAGGTTAGGTTAACCTAAGTGGAGTATGGCAATGTGTGGCAATGGAGCAATCAGGATTTGGAGTTCTACTTATACGTTCAAGCAAGTGAAACACCATTTTAGTATTTAATGCACAAGAATGACGTGCTAGGTATCAGCTGCCTAGCATCTCACCTTTTCACTCGTGGAGGATAGATACAAACTAAAGAAGTTACCAAATGGGCCAAACTTGCTCGCTCCAATTTTCAGTGAACAAAGGACAGGAGCCCTGCCAAGTAACAAAATCCTGTACATACTGAAAAATCTCTATCTACCTTTTGCTAAGATAGTAGTAACCGTGCGCTTACAGATTTTCTACAACTACATTCTCTGTAGGTTGTCCATCTAAAAGAAAAGATGTAAGTGCACATGTAATTTGCAGCAATCTGATTTTCGAAGGAAACACGACACCAACAAACTCGGCAACAGAACATCATTAATAAAACAGTATCAGGCATGGAAGAATCATACTTTTTATATCGTTTCTTAGAACCGCATGGGCAGAGAGCATTCCTACTTATCTGACCACTCTTTTCCAGATTAGCTCTTCCAAGGTCAAAGGCTGTATTACCCATTAGATTTTGCACCTAGAAAGGTGATACAATCCAGCATTAAACATTAGGCATATCAAACATCAGCACATAACTGTTGCTTCAAATCTGAAAAGACAACTGTTGCTTCAAAAATGAGGAAAGAAATCACCATATCCTGTATTGACCTAATCATTCACATTATGATGGCTAAACTGGGCTACTTATCTTTAGCTGATCCTCTTACATTGATATTCTCTAAAAAAATGGTTAGCATATTATTAATTCTTAATACTCTCTCCCCTGTCCTACCCACCCCACACCCCCATGTTTCGTTATTTTTATACCGTCACATGTAATTCATCCACTCTTCAATGACCAGCAAAACAAAAGGATTAGCACCCCTATCCGACAGTTACAACTGTTAGACCGGAGTTACCTCAGTAAATGTCTTTGGCACTGGCTTTCCTTCTTCTTCGAGTTTTTCAATCTTCTTTTGGGCATCTTTAGCCCATGTGTACTTGGCCAGTATGTGCTCCACATCAGCAATTGTGCAGTTGCAATGCTTGGTGGCACTAATTTTGTCACTGGTTTTGAGCTTCTGCAGAACAAAGAGCAGCACACACAACACAATGAACCAACCCGCCACGCCGCACTAGCAAAGCATGCTGTATGTACCATAAGAAATGACATCCGCTCTATGATCATTGTATATACCTCGCCGGTTGGGTCGATGGTGGCGAGGTAGCGGAGAACGGCGGCGTGCTTCTCGCAGGCGGCTACGACGGTGGCCTCGCTGCATCTCCCTGACACGAAGTTCTTGAAAGTTCCCACCTTCCTCGCCATCTCCATCGAATCCGCGAACACTGCAAATCCGGAGGGCCCGAATCAGACCACCCACTGTACCAAGAGAGGAGGAACCGGACATCTCGGACGACTACTTACTGTTGAGATTGAAGGATTCAGACGGGGGGAAGGGTGAGTCGGCGGCCTTCTTGCCGGTGAAGGTGTCCTTGATCTTGTTGATCCACCCGAGGGAGGCGAGATGTGGGGTTGAGGAGATGCCTCGAGATGCCGTTAGGAGGTGGAGGACGCGGCGGGACGCCATGGGTGGCAGTAGCGGGGCACTCGTGTCTCCGGTGAGCCGCCGACGGCGAGGTGCGGTGGGATCCTCGGTTGGGTTTACGGCGGCTGGGCCGAGATAGGTGGGAGAGGGGAAGAGGTACGGGATGGGCCGTTAGAAGGAAGAAGGTTTTTTTGTTTTTGTTTTTGGAGGCAGGAAGGAAGAAGGTGAGTGAGCGCACACACACGGACCCTTTAGCAGCCCATGTGATTTTACCTCAGATGGGCTTACAACAACTTTAAGAATCTTTAGTCGCCCCTGTCTCAAAAAAAAAAAAAAACAACAACAACAACAAACAGAGCTCATATTTGAAGGTTAAGGTGCTGTTCATTTTTTAAAAAGAGAGGCTGTTATAACTCTAAACTCAACCGACGTGGCGGGAGTGTACTTTCAAATCCTTCCTCTTTCCTGCCAACGGAGTATACTCCCGCATACGCGTTTTCGACTGAGAAACGCACCCATTAATACCCCTTCTCGACCCATTGCCATCCATTTTTCATGTCGACGGAGTAGTTTCTCAGAGAGAATTTTCGCTGCCCACGCCTTCCCCTGCCGCACACCATTATCGTATATAAAACGCTTGCCGCGAGGCATCTAGAGACACTCGTCACATCTCCAGCTCCTTCCGTCCACCGCCACTATGCCGCCTCGCAATCCACTTAGCCTTAGGTAATTGTCATGGCTCCGTCGGGTTCCAACTGAGGTGGAGCTATGGAACTAATAGGGGACGACTGCCTTCGAAGCCCTCTTCATGGCCACGACTGCCATGGAGGTGGAGGACAACGTTATAGAGGAGGACAACACTAAGATGATGACCCACATCAAATCCCCGAGTCGAAGGACGAGGACCCAGTCCTCCAGCGCATGCTCGCAGAGTCCAGCAACATGACCTCCGCGGAAGTCATCTACCACCATGGCCGTGCCAATGCCGCGCTCTCGCAACTAGGGAATCGTGGGATTCCCGTCCTGCCCTAGTCTTTGACAAACAAGCGAGCTTCGCAGAGATCTACACCACCATGACACAAGTGGCGGCAAATAGATGTCAAGAAAGAGTGCGCCATCTGGACCACGCCTCCACTAGCGTCACCGTCAAGCAGACAAGGAGGATGCGTGGCAAACATGGCAGCCCACCCTGGTCTACTCAGAATGGTAGGCCAGCTAATGTCGGCAAAGCCGCCGCCCGCGCCTTTGCCCAAGACTCCAAGGCCTCTGCCCGCACCGACAAGTCCAACGCAAGCTAGATTATATTTCAAGTATCTTGTATGGTAGTGTATGCTCCACATTTTAGGTAGTAAAAAAATGCCGCTACATGTATGTATAATGTCGACAAGCTACAACTTTTGCCCTTGTATATGAACTTAACTGGTTTGCACTGTTGTTAAATTTGTTCGATGTTGATCCGGCGAAAGTCTGTGCCGGATGAAGTAGAATTTTTGAATGCATGTGACAAAAATTGTGGAGGCTGTGGTTTGGACAATCTGAATTTGCGCACAAGCTTGGCAGCCAATCGGCTAGCGTTTTTTTTTCTGCAGGGCTGCTAGCGTTGCTCTTAGCTTGACGGCGATGAGAGGCGTGTGTCAGTGTGTGGCGCGGTGCTACCTTATACTTATGAAATTCCTTGGCCTTTCTACTGCAAAGAGAAAAGAAGATGAATTATTGTACCTTCAACCACATAACACATTTTATAACTTCTTATAAACCGCAAGAAAACATGTCACTTAGGAAAAATATGCACGAACGCTTGAAAACCCCAGAATGTTCATAACAATAGCCAAAAGCCTAGAAGCAAGAATGTTCCTGCAGTGCACCGAAAAAGGACGACACACATTCATGCGAGCAGAAACAAGAGAATTACTACTACTACTACATAATTTGATTGATCATGTTGCTTCCTGCCTGCCCGGGCTAAATTAAACCATACACAGAGCCTACGGTTGATAGATGCATTCCACAGCGACGGAGAACACGTACGGAACGTCGTTGAAAAACATTCATCCACATATGACCATACAACACAGACAACATATTGTCATGTCCTTCGTCGTCTATACTGCTTTCTAGCGACACGTACGGAGCGGGGGAGAAGAAGCAGGGAGGCCCTTAGTACTAAATAACTACTACTAGTAGTAGTGCTGACGGGGAAGGGTCGCTCTAGCGGCGCAGCCCGTCCCTCTGCCTCGCGTCGGCGAGCAACTCCAGAAACTCGCCACACATGGCCTCCTGACGCTGCTGCTCTTTCTTGGCCTTACCGGCCTGCGCCCTGAGGCGCTTCCGGTCGGCCCCCAGGCCCTTCCTCGTGTAGGCTTCTTCGGCCGGCACCGGCGCCCGCCGGTTGCCGGCGCGCTTGCCGCGCCCGCGGGACGCCGCGGCGATCTGGTCCTGCACCCGGCCGCGCTTCGCCGCGATGCATGATGACGTTCTGATATAGTCGTCGAGGATGTACTCGATGTCGTCCGAATCCAGCGCCTCGCTGGTCCCGACGATCCGTAGAACATCCTCCGTCGCCTTCGTGCCGCGCGCGGCGTTCGCGCGCCCAGCCCCCGACGCCGCCATTGTCCGTTCGTGGAGTAGCTTTGTAAAAAATGTTGCTGGAACGATCTTGTCAACTGCGAACGATCGGCCAGAGGAGGAGGGGAGGCCAGTGTTAAGTAGGGAGGAGATCGAGAGGCGAAGTGGGAACGGCATTTTGGAAGGGGCGTGAGCGTGAATGGGGGTAGCTTAGCGGTTACACTGTAACCGTTACGGATTCACGTAGAGATGGGCACCGTGGTGTTGGCAACTGCCGGATGCGAAGAGGCGTTCGTGCGCGCGGTTGATTCCTGCCCAGTTTGGGCCATGAGCACACGAAACGACGACATGCATGGGGGAGAGACGAGCGATGCAGCCGGGGAGAGAGGGCGACGCATCCTTGGGGGCTGCATCGCAAGTTCCAACTTCCATGCGAAACTAGATTTTCCTAACTTAACCGTGCAGTATGTAATGTACAATGGGCGCATAAATATCCTTAGGTGGCTGTGATTAATGAAAACCATGTACATTCTGACCACCAATCGTTAGTTTTGGATATGGATTATTTTGACGGTAATATGTTTCGGCCGCTGAATAGGGGTATTAAAATTTTTGAAGCCAGATGGTTTAAAGAAGAAACTGTTAGTGAAATTGTCAAGGCATCTTGGGAGAAGGCAAAGCTGGCTAGTATTGGCCCGACGCTCGCAGACAGGACCCGAGCGGTACACGCTGATCTACATTCCTAGGACCGTGAGATCTTGAAGGAACCAAAACGGAGAATTAATAAATTAAAAAAGAGCTAGAGAAATTGAAGCGTGGCCCTATGAATACAAATTCCCTTTCTACGCAGAAAGAAATTGTAGTTCTCATTGAGAATTTGTTGGATCAAGAAGAGATTTTTTGGTTACAAAGAGGTAGAGAAAATTGGTTGATGCACGGAGACCAAAATATTTCCTTCTTCCATAATGCAGCTACTGCTAGGAAAAAGAAAAGTAATACTAAAAAACTTCTCGATGATACTGAGGTCGGGCGACAAGATACGGAATTGAAGGATCATATCACAGAATATTTTAAAAAGCTTTTTACCTCAGAGATTGAGCAACCTAATCAGGATGTGTTATCAGTGGTAAAGAGGAGAGTATCTACTGAGATGAACAATGCCCTCCTTTCTCCGTATACGGCTAATGATATTCGTAAAGCCTTGTTCAACATTGGGGATTTAAAAGCCCAGGGCCTGATGGGCTCCATGCTATTTTCTATAAAAGGTTTTGGTGACAATGTTACGAGATGATCTGACCGAGGAGGTTTTGAAAGCAGTAAACACTTGCACTATCCCATCTGGTTGGAATGATACTACGAATGTGATGATACCAAAAGTCAACTCTCCGGAGAAGGTAACCCAGTTTAGACCAATTAGTTCGTGCAATGTGGTGTATAAAATTATTGCAAAAATGATTGCCTCTCGCCTAAAGGTGTTCCTACCAGATATTATTTGTTGAGGAACGCAGTAATTTCAAAAAATTCCTACGCACGCGCAATATCTATCATGGCGATGCATAGCTACGAGAGGGAAGAGTGTTGTCCATGTACCCCCGTAGACCGTAAGCGGAAGCGTTATCACAACGCGGTTGATGTAGTCGTACGTCTTCACGATCCGACCGATCCTAGTACCGAAAGTACGGCACCTCCACGATCTGCACACGTTCAGCTCAGTGGCGTCCCACGAACTCTTGATCAAGCTGAGTGTCGAGGAAGAGCTTCGTCAGCACGACGGCGTGATGACGGTGATGATGGAGCTACCAGCGCAGGGCTTCGCCTAAGCACTACGACGATATAACCGAGGTGGATTATGGTGGAGGGGGACACCGCACACGGCTAAGACAATGATCAACTTGTGTGTCTATGGGGTGCCACCCTCCCCCGTATGTAAAGGAGTGGAGGAGGGGGAAGGGCCGACCCTCTATGACGCGCCCAAGGGGAGTCCTACTCCCACCGGGAGTAGGATTCCCCCCTTCCAAGTAGTAGGAGTAGGAGAGAAGGAAGGGGAGGAGAGGGGGAAGGAAAGGGGGGGCACCCAATTCGGATTGGGCCAGGGGGCGCGCCTCCCACCTTTTCCCTTCCTCTCCCCTGTTCCACTAAGGCCCAATAAGGCCCATATACTCCCCGGGGGGTTCCGGTAACCTCCCGGTATTCCAGAAAATGCCGGAACTCATCCGGAACCATTCCGATGTCCAAACATAGGCTTCCAATATATCGATCTTTACGTATCGACCATTTCGAGACTCCTCGTCATGTCCATGATCATATCCGGGACTCCGAACTACCTCCGGTATATCAAAAACACATAAACTCATAATACCGAATGTTAAGCGTGCGAACCCTACATGTTCGAGAACTATGTAGACATGACTGAGACTCATCTCCGATCAATAACCAATAGCGGAACCTGGATGCTCATATTGGTTCCTACATATTCTACGAAGATCTTCATCAGTCAAACCGCATAACAACATACGTTGTTCCCTTTGTCATCTATATGTTACTTGCCCAAGATTCGACTGCCGGTATCTCAATACCTAGTTCAATATTGTTACTGGCAAGTCTATTTACTCGTTTCGTAATGCATCATTCCGTAACTAACTCATTAGTCACATTGCTTGCAAGGCTTATAGTGATGCGCATTACCGAGAGGGCCCAGAGATACCTCTCCGACAATTGGAGTGACAAATCCTAATCTCGATCTATGCCAACTCAACAAACACCATCGGAGACACCTGTAGAGCATCTTTATAATCACCCAGTTACGTTGTGACGTTTGATAGCACACTAAGTGTTCCTCCGGTATTCGGGAGTTGCATAATCTCATAGTCATAGAAACATGTATAAGTTATGAAGAAATCAATAGCAACAAACTAAACGATCATCATGCTAAGCTAACGGATGGGTCAAGTCAATCACATCATTCTCTAATGATGTGATCCCTTAATCAAATGACAACTCATGTCCATGGCTAGGAAACTTAACCATCTGATTAACGAGCTAGTCAAGTAGAGGCATACTAGTGACACTCTTGTTTGTCTATGTATTCACACATGTACTAAGTTTCCGGTTAATACAATTCTAGCATGAATAATAAATATTTATCATGATATAAGGAAATATAAATAACAACTTTTATTATTGCCTCTAGGGCATATTTCCTCCAGTCTCCCACTTGCACTAGAGTCAATAATCTAGTTCACATCGTCATGTGATTTAACAGCAATAGTTCACATCTTTATGTGATTAGTTCACATCTCCATGTGACTAACACCCAAAGGGTTTACTAGAGTCAATAATCTAGTTCACATCGCTATGTGATTAACACCCAAAGAGTGATCATGTTTTGCTTGTGAGAGAAATTCAGTCAACGGGTCTGCCACATTCAGAGTCGTATGTATTTAGCAATTTTTTATGTCTACAATGTTTTGCACGGAGCTACTCTAGCTAATTGCTCCCACTTTCAATATGTATCTAGATTGAGACTTAGAGTCATCCAGATCGGTGTCAAAGCTTGCATCGACGTAACTCTTTACGACGAACTCTTTGTCACCTCCATTACCGAGAAACATTACCTTATTCCACTGAGGATATTTTTGACCGCTGTCCAGTGATCCACTGCTGGATCACTATTGTACCCTCTTGCCAAACTTATGGTGAGGTACACTATAGGTATGGTACACATCATAGCATACTTTACAGAACCTATGACTGAGGCATAGGGAATGACTTTTCATTCTCTTTCTATTTTCTGCCGTGGTCGGGTTTTGAGTCTTTACTCAACTTCACACCTTGCAACACAGACAAGAACTCCTTCTTTGACTGTTCCATTTTGAACTACTTCAAAATCTTGTCAAGGTATGTACTCATTGAAAATATATCAAGCGTCTTGATCTATATCTATAGATCTTGATGCTCAATATGTAAGTAGCTTCACCGAGGTCTTTCTTTGAAACACTCCTTTGAAACACTCCTTTATGATTTCCAGAAAATTCTACATTATTTCCGATCAACAATATGTCATTCACGTATACTTATCAGAAATATTGTAGTGCTCCCACTCACTTTCTTCTAAATATAGGCTTCACCGCAAGTCTGTATGAAACCATATACTTTGATCACTTTATCAAAGCATATATTCCAACTCCGAGATGCTTGCACCAGTCCATAGATGGATCGTTGGAGCTTGATCACTTTGTTAGCACCTTTAGGATCGACAAAACCTTCTGGTTGCATCATATACAACTCTTCTTTAAGAAATCCATTAAGGAATGCAGTTTTGACATCCATTTGCCAAATTTCATAAAATGCGGCAACTGCTAACATGATTCGGACAGACTTTTAGCATCGCTACAAGTGAGAAAATCTCATCGTAGTCAACACCTTGAACTTGTCGAAAACATTTTGTGACAATTCGAGCTTTGTAGATAGTAACACTACTATCAGCGTCCGTCTTCCTCTTGAAGATCCATTTATTCTCAATGACTCATCGATCATCGGGCAAGTCAATCAAAGTCCATACTTTGTTCTCATACATGGATCCCATCTCAGATTTCATGGCCTCAAGCCATTTTGCGGAATCTGGGCTCATTATTGCTTCCTCATAGTTCGTAGGTTCATCATGGTCTAGTAACATGACTTCCAGAAAGGATTACCGTACCACTCTGGTGCGGACCATACTCTAGTTGACCTACGAGGCTCGGTAGTGACTTGATCTGAAGTTTCATGATCATCATCATTAACTTCCTCACTAATGGGTGTAGGCATCACTGGAACTGATTTCTGTGATGAACTACTTTCCAATTCGGGAGAAGGTACAATTACCTTATCAAGTTCTACTTTCCTCCCACTCACTTCTTTTGAGAGAAACTCCTTCTCTAGAAAGGATCCATTCTTAGCAACGAATATCTTGTCTTCGAATCTATGATAGAAGGTGTACCCAACAGTTACTTTTGGGTATCCTATGAAGACGCACTTCTCCGATTTGGGTTTGAGATTATCAAGATGAAACTTTTTCACATAAGCATCGCAACCCCAAACTTTAAGAAACGACATCTTAGGTTCCTTGCTAAACCACAGTTCATACGGTGTTGTCTCAACGGATTTAGATGGTGCCCTTTTTAACGTGAATGCAACTGTCTCTAATGCATTACCCCAAAACTATAGCGGTAAATCAGTAAGAGACATCATAGATCGCACCATATCTAATAAAGTACGATTATGACGTTCGGACACACCATACGCTGTGGTGTTCCGGGTGGCGTGAGTTGCGAAACTATTCCGCATTGTTTCAAATGAAGACCATACTCGTAACTCAAATATTCGTCTCCGTGATCAGATCGTAGAAACTTTTTCTTGTTACGATGATTTTCCACTTCACTCTGAAAACCTTTGAACTTTTCAAATGTTTCAGAATTATGTTTCATCAAGTAGTTAAATCATCTGTGAAGGTCAGAAAATAACGATACCCGCTGCGAGCCTCAACACTCATCGGGCCACATACATCAGTATGTATTATTTCCAACAAGTCAGTTGCTCGCTCCATTGTTCTGGAGAACAGAGTCTTAGTCATCTTGCCCATGAGGCATAGTTCGCAAGCATCAAGTGATTCATAATCAAGTGATTCCAAAAGCCCATCAGCATGGAGTTTCTTCATGCGCTTTACACCAATATGACCTAAACGACAGTGCCACAAATAAGTTGCACTATCATTATTTACTTTGAATCTTTTGGCTTAAATATTATGAATATGTGTATCACTATGATCGAGATTCAATAAACCATTTATCTTGAGTGTATGACCATAGAAGGTTTTATTCATTTAAATAGAACAACAATTATTCTTTGACTTAAATGAATAACCGTATTGCAATAAACATGATCCAATCATACTCATGCTCAACACAAACACCAAATAACATTTATTTTAGGTTCAACACTAACCCCGAAGGTAAAGGGAGTGTGCGATGGTGATCTTATCAACCTTGGAATCACTTCCAACACACATCATTACCTCGCCCTTAACTAGTCTCTCTTTATTTTGCAACTCCCGTTTCGAGTTACTACTCTTAGCAACTGAACTAGTATCAAATACCGAGGGGTTTGCTATAAACACTAGTAAAGTACACATCAATAACATGTATATCAAATATTCCTTTGTTCACTATGCCATCCTTCTTATCCTCCAAGTATCTAGGGCAGTTCCACTTCCAGTGACCATTTCCTTTGCAGTAGAAGCACTCAGTTTCAGGCTTGGGTCTAGCTTTGGGCTTCTTCATGGGAGTGGCAACTTTGCTTGCCATTATTCTTGAAGTTCCCTTTCTTTCCATTCTTTCCTTTGCCCTTTTACTTGAAACTAGTGGTCTTGTCAACCATCAACACTTGATGATTTTCTTGATTTCTACCTTCATTGATTTCAGCATCGCTTAGAGCTCGGGGAATCGTTTTCATCATCCCTTGCATATTATAGTTCATCATGAAGTTCTAGTAACTTGGTGATAGTGACTAGAGAACTCTGTCAATTACTATCTTATCTGGAAGATTAACTCCTACTTGATTCAAGAGATTGTAGTACTCACACATTCTGAGCACATGCTCACTGGTTGAGCTATTCTCCTCCATCTTGTAGGTAAAGTACTCGTCAGAGGTCTCATGCCTCTTGACTTGGGCATGAGTCTGAAATATCAATTTCAACTCTTAGAACATCTCATATGCTCCATGACATTTCAAAACATTTTTGAAGTCCCGGTTCTAAGCCGTAAAGCATGGTGCACTAAGCTATCAAGTAGTCATCATACCAAGCTTTGCCAAACGTTCATAACGTCTGCATCTGCTCCTGCAATAGGTCCGTCACCTAGCGGTGCATCAAGGACATAATTCTTCTGTGCAGCAATGAGTATAAACCTTAGATCACAGACCTAGTCCGCATCATTGCTACTATCATCTTCCAACTTATTTTTCTCTAGGAACATATAAAAATAAACGGGGAGCTACATCGCGAGCTATTGATCTACAACATAGTTATGCAAATACTATCAGGACTAAATTCATGATAAATTAAAGTTCAATTAATCATATTACTTAAGAACTCACATTTAGATAGACATCCCTCTAATCATCTAAGTGATCACGTGATCCATATCAACTAAACCATGTCCGATCATCACGTGAGATGGAGTAGTTTTCAATGGTGAACATCACTATGTTGATCATATCTACTATATGTTTCACGCTCGACCTTTTGGTCTCCAGTGTTCCAAGGCCATATCTGCATATGCTAGGCTCGTCAAGTTTAACCCGAGTATTCCGCATGTGCAAAACTGGCTTGCACCCGTTGTATGTGAATGTAGAGCTTATCACACCCGATCATCACGTGGTGTCTCGGCACAACGAACTGTAGCAATGGAGCATACTCAGGGAGAACACTTATACCTTGAAATTTTAGTAAGGGATCATCTTATAAATCTACCGCCGAACTAAGCAAAATAAGATGTAGAAAAGATAGGCATCACATGCAATCAAAATAGTGACATGATATGGCCATCATCATCTTGTGCCTTTGATCTCCATCTCCAAAACACAGTCATGATCTCTACCATCACCGGCATGACACCATGATCTCCATCATCTTGATCTCTATCAACGTGTCGTCACCTGGTCGTCTCACCAACTATTTCTTTTGCAACTATTGCTATCGCATAGTGATAAAGTAAATCAATTATATGGCGCTTGCATCTTATGCAATAAAGAGATAACCATAAGGCTCCTGCCAGTTGCCGATAACTCCGTTACAAAACATGATCATCTCATACAACAATTTATATCTCATCACGTCTTGACCATATCACATCACAACATGCCCTGCAAAAACAAGTTAGACGTCCTCTACTTTGTTGTTGCAAGTTTTACGTGGCTGCTACGGGCTTCTAGCAAGAACCGTTCTTACCTACGCATCAAAACCACAACGTAGTATAGTTATTGCTTTTTGATCTTTAGAAAGAACCCTGTTCATTGAATCTGATTCAACTAAAGTTGGAGAAACTGACACCCACCAGCCACCTGTGTGCGAAGCACGTCGGTAGAACTAGTATTGCGTAAGCGTACGCGTAATGTCGGTCTGAGCCGCTTGAATCAAGAATCAACTAGTGATAGCAAGCAATATGTATATATCCACGCCCACAATTCCTTTGTATTCTACTTATGCATATAACATCTACGCATAGACCTGGCTCGGATGCCACTTTTGAGGAACGTAGCAATTTCAAAAAAATTCCTATGCACACGCAAGATCTATCATGGTGATGCATAGCTACGAGAGGGAAGAGTGTTGTCCACGTACTCTCGTAGACTGTAAGCGGAAGCGTTATGACAACACGGTTGATGTAGTCGTACGTCTTCACGATCCGACCGATCCCAGTACTGAAAGTACGGCACCTCCACGATCTTCACACGTTCAGCTCGGCGACGTCCCAAGAACTCTTAATCTAGCTGAGTGTCGAGGGAGAGCTTCGTTAGCACGATGGCGTGATGATGGTGATGATGAAGCTACTGGTGCAGGGCTTTGCCTAAGCACTACGATGATATGACCGAGGTGGATTATGGTGGAGGGGGGCACCGCACATGGCTAAGACAATGATCAACTTGTGTGTCTATGGGGTGCCCCCTCCCCCGTATATAAAGGAGTGAAGGAGGGGGAGGGCCGACCCTAATCTCGATCTATGACAACTCAACAAACACCATCGGAGACACCTATAGAGCATTTTTATAATCATCCAGTTACATTGTGGCGTTTGATAGCACACTAAGTGTTCCTCCGGTATTCAGGAGTTGCATAATCTCATAGTCATAGGAAAATGTATAATGATGTGATCCCATTAATCAAATGAAAACTCATGTCCATGGCTAGGAAACTTAACCATCTTTGATTAACGAGCTAGTCAAGTAGAGGCATACTAGTGACACTCTTGTTTGTCTATGTATTCACACATGTACTAAGTTTCCGGTTAATACAATTCTAGCATGAATAATAAACATTTATCATGATATAAGGAAATTGCTACCTCTTGAGCACTGCGTTGGTTTTCCCCGAAGAGGAAGGGATGATGCAGCAAAGTAGTGTAAGTATTTCCCTCAGTTTTTGAGAACCAAGGTATCAATCCAGTAGGAGGCTACGCACGAGTCCCTCGCACCTGCACAAAACAAATAAATCCTCGCAACCAACGCAAATAGGGGTTGTCAATCCCTATAGGGCCAGTTACGAGAGTGAGATCTGATAGATATGATAAGATAATATTTTGGTATTTTTATGATAAAAGATGCAAAGTAAAATAAAGGCAAAGTAAATAGCAAAGGAAATAACTAAGTAGTAGGAGATCAATATGATAAAGATAAACCCGGGGGCCATAGGTTTCACTAGTGGATTCTCTCAAGAGCATAAGTATTCTACGGTGGGTGAACAAATTACTGTTGAGCAATTGACAGAATTGAGCATAGTTATGAGAATATCTAGGTATGATCATGTATATAGGCATCACGTCCGAGACAAGTAGACCGACTCCTGCCTGCATCTACTACTATTACTCCACTCATCGACCGCTATCCAGCATGCACCTAGAGTATTAAGTTAAAAACAGAGTAACGCCTTAAGCAAGATGACATGATGTAGAGGGATAGACTCATGCAATATGAAGAAAACCCCATCTTGTTATCCTCGATGGCAACAATACAATACGTGCCTTGCTGCCCTTACTGTCACCGGGAAAGGACACCATAAGATTGAACCCAAAGCTAAGCATTTCTCCCATTGCAAGAAAGATCAATCTAGTAGGCCAAACCAAACTGATAATTCGAAGAGACTTGCAAAGATAACCAATCATACATAAAAGAATTCAGAGAAGATTCAAATATTATTCATAGATAGACTTGATCATAAACCCACAATTCATCGGTCTCAACAAACACACCGCAAAAAGAAGATTACATCAAATAGATCTCCACAAGAGAGGGGGAGAACATTGTATTGAGATCCAAAAAGAGAGAAGAATCCATCTAGCTACTAACTATGGACCCGTAGGTCTGAGGTAAACTACTCACACTTCATCGGAGGGGCTATGGTGTTGATGTAGAAGCCCTCCGTGATCGATGCCCCCTCCGGCGGAGCTCCGGAACAGGCCCCAAGATGGGATCTCATGGATACAGAAAGTTACGGCGGTGGAATTAGGGTTTTGGCTCCGTTTCTGATCGTTTGGGGGTACGTAGGTATATATAGGAGGAAGGAGTACGTCGGTGGAGCAACAGGGGGCCCACGAGGGTGGAGGGCGCGCCTAGGGTAGGCAGGCGCGCCCCCTACCTCGTGGCCTCCTATTTTCTTTCTTGACGTAGGGTCCAAGTCTCCCGGGTCTTGTTCATTGAGAAAATCACGTTCCCGAAGGTTTCATTCCACTTGGACTCCGTTTGATATTCCTTTTCTTTGAAACCCTAAAACAGGCAAAAAACAACAATTCTGGGCTGGGCCTCCAGTTAATAGGTTAGTCCCAAAAATAATATAAAAGTGGATAATAAAGCCAAATAATGTCCAAAACAGTGGATAATATAACATGGAGCAATCAAAAATTATAGATACGTCGGAGACGTATCAAGCATCCCCAAGCTTAATTCCTGCTCGTCCTTGAGTAGGTAAATGATAAAAACAGAATTTTTGATGCGGAGTGCTACTTGGCATAATTTTAATGTAATTCTTCTTAATTGTGGTATGAATATTCAGATCCGAAAGATTCAAGACAAAAGTTCATATTGACATAAAAATAATAATACTTCAAGCATACTGACTAAGCAATTATGTCTTCTCAAAATAACATGGCCAAAGAAAGTTCATCCCTACAAAATCATATAGTTTAGTCATGTTTCATTTTCGTCACACAAGAATGCTCTCATCATGCACAACCCCGATGACAAGCCAAGCAATTGTTTCATACTTTAGTAATCTCAAACCTATAAACTTTCACGCAATATATGAGCGCGAGCCATGGACATAGCACTATGGGTGGAATAGAATATAATGAGGGGGTTATGTGGAGAAGACAAAAAAGGAGAAAGTCTCACATCAACGAGGCTAATCAATGGGCTATGGAGATGCCCACCGATTGATGTTAATGCAAGAAGTAGGGATTGCCATGCAACGGATGCACTAGAGCTATAAATGTATGAAAGCTCAACAAAAGAAACTAGTGGGTGTGCATCCAACTTGCTTGCTCACGAAGACCTAGGGCACTTGAGGAGGCCCATTGTTGGAATATACAAGCCAAGTTCTATAATGAAAAATTCCCACTAGTATATGAAAGTGACAAAACAAGAGACTCTCCAACATGAAGATTAAGGTGCTACTTTGAAGCATAAGTGTGGCAAAGGATAGTAACATTGTCCCTTCTCTTTTTCTCTCATTTTTTTCTTTCTCTTTTTTGGGCCTTTTTTATGGCCTTTCTCTTTTTTTGGGCCTTTTCTTTTTTATGGCCTTTCTCTTTTTTTTGTATTCCTCACTTGGGACAATGCTCCAGAAAATGATGATCATCACACTTCTATTTATTACAACTCAATGATTACAACTCGATACTAGAACAAAAGATGACTCTATATGAATGCCTCCGGCGGTGTACCGGGATATGCAATGGACCAAGAGTGAGAAGTATGAAATAATTATGAACGGTGGCTTTGCCACAAATACTATGTCAACTACATGATCATGCTAAGCAATATGACAATGATGAATGTGTCATGATGAACGGAATGATGGAAAGTTGCATGGCAATATATCTCGGAATGGCTATGGAAATGCCATAATAGGTAGGTGTGGTGGCTGCTTTGAGGAGGATATAAGGAGGTTTATGTGTGAAAGAGCGTATCATATCACAGGGTTTGGATGCACCGACGAAGTTTGCGCCAACTCTCAATGTGAGAAAGGGCAATGCACGGTACCAAAGAGGCTAGCAAGGATGGAAGGGTGAGAGTGCGTATAATCCATGGACTCAACATTAGTCATAAAGAACTCACATACTTACTGCAAAAATCTACAAGTCATCAAAAACCTCGGTACTACGCGCATGCTCCTAGGGGGGTAGATTGGTAGGAAAAGACCATCGCTCGTCCCCGACCGCCACTCATAAGGAAGACAATCAAATAACACCTCATGTTTCAAATTTGTTGCATAACATTTACCATACGTGTATTCTACGGGACTTGCAAACTTCAACACAAGTATTTCTCAATTTCACAACTACTCAACTAGCACGACTTTTATATTATTACCTCCATATCTCAAAACAATCATCAAGCATCAAACTTCACTTAGTATTCAAAACACTCTTAAGAAAATTTTACTAACTTTGAATACCTAGAATATTAGGATTTTAAGCAAATTACCATGCTATTAAGACTCTCAAAATAATCTAAGTGAAGCATGAGAGATCAATGGTTTCTATAAAACAAATCCACCACCGTGCTCTAAAATATATAAGTGAAGTACTAGAGCAAAATTATATAACTCAAAAGATATAAGCGAGGCACATCGAGTATTCTAACAAATTCCAAATCATGTATGGCTATCTCAAAAGGTGTGTACAACAAGGATGATTGTGGTAAACTAAAAAGCAAAGACTCAAATAATACAAGACGCTCCAAGCGAAACACATATCATGTGGCAAATAAAAATATAGCTCTAAGTAAAGTTACCGATAGAAGTAGACGAAAGAGGGGATGCCTTCCGGGGCATCCCCAAGCTTTGGCTTTTAGGTGTCCTTAGATTATCTTGGGGGTTCAATGGGCATCCCCAAGCTTAGGCTCTTGCCACTCCTTGTTCCATAATCCATCAAATCTTTACCCAAAACTTGAAAACTTCACAACAGAAAACTCAAAGTAGAAAATCTCGTGAGCTCCGTTAGCGAAAGAAAACAAAAGATCACTTCAAGGTACTGTAATGAACTCATTATTTATTTATATTGGTGTTATACCTACTGTATTACGACTTCTATATGGTTTATAAACTATTTTACTATCCATAGATTCATCAAAATAAGCAAACAACACACGAAAAACAGAATCTGTCAAAAACAGAACATTCTGTAGTAATCTGTAGCTAGCGCAAGATCTGGAACCCCAAAAATTCTAAAATAAATTGCTGGACGTGAATAATTTATCTATTAATCATCTGAAAAAATAATTAACTAAATAGCACTTTCCAAATAAAATTGACAGCAGTTCTCGTGAGCGCTAAAGTTTCTGTTTTTTACAGCAAGTTCAACAAGACTTTCCCCAAGTCTTCCCAACGGTTCTACTTGGCACAAACACTAATTAAACACAAAAAACACAACCAAAACAGAGGCTAGATAAATTATTTATTAATAAACAGGAGCAAAAAGCAAGTAATAAAAATAAAATTGGGTTGCCTCCCATCAAGCGCTATCGTTTAGCGCCCCTAGCTAGGCATAATATTTCAATGATGCTCACATGAAAGACAAGAATTGAAGCACAAAGAGAGCATCATTAAACATGTGACAAACACATTTAAGTATAACATACTTCCTATGCATAGGCATATTATAGGCAACCAAATTATCAAGGCAAGCAAAAACTAGCATATGCAAGGAGGTGGAAAGAAACAATAGCAATCTCAACATAACGAGAGGGAATTTAGTAATATGAAAATTTCTACCACCATATTTTCCTCTCTCATAATAATTACATGTAGGATCATAAGCAAATTCAACAATATAGCTATCAAAAAACCTATTCTTAACAAGATCCACATGTATGCAAAGTTGACACTCTTCCAAAATAGTGGGGTTAACATTAACTAAAGTCATGACCTCTCCAAACCCACTTTTATCAAAAACTTCATAAGGTTGAACATTCTCCAAATACGTGGGATCTAAAGTTGACACTCTTCCAAACCCACTTTCAATAATATTGCAAACACTATTATCAATCTCATATTCATCATGGGGCTTAAATAAATTTTCAAGATCAAAAGAAGAATCACCCCAATCATTATCATTGCAAGAAATAGTAGTCATAGCAAAACTAGCATCCCCAAGCTTAGGGTTTTGCATATCATTAACACAATTGACATTAAGAGAATTTATAATAACATCATTGCAATCATGCTTTTCATCAAAGGAACTATCAAGTATGGGTGCAATGGCAACGATCTCATGTTTAACATAAGGAACTATAGAAAATTCATCTTCATAAATATTGGCATCATGGCCACAAGAATAGCAAACATCATGTTCATAAAGGGATATTTCAACCAAATCATTGGAATCATCATTATCTATAGATTCATGCATATCATTATTTTCTTCCAAAGCAACGGTCATTCTTTCAATAAATTCTTGGACATAGACATTATGAGCAAAGTTTTCATTGCAATATTTAAGTATGATGGAATTTTAAGATTTATTGAGAGTAAAATCATACTTTTCAATCAAAGAAGCAACTTCATGAGCACCCTTAAAAATGACAAATTCTTCAATTTGTTCGATATCATAGTAACTATAAACACCCTTTGCATAAGAAGATAAGATTTCATTATCATTGAACTCACATAGGTAGGGAAGGTGTTTTTTAGGGTTCTTAGATCAACAAGTAAAATCACAAATTTCACAAAGATTCCAAGCATTGCATAGCAAACTATTTATATGATACCATAAGAGCTTCCCTTTTTCAGACAAACGATGACACACAAAATGAGCATGCTCATCTAAATATTTCCCATCAACTAGGCTAGTTGGGGTTTTAGCATGAGCGCATAAGGATCGAAGATGATCCAAGTAGAACACTTTAAGTGGATCCATATTAATAGATTATTAGCAAGCAAAGATGCAAGCAAATGGAAGGCACAAGGTAACACAAGCAAACAAAAAGCAAGCAGGCAAAAAGAGGCAAATAGAGAAAGAGAGGGAGGATAGAGAGAGAGGGCGAATAAAATGGCAAGGGTGAAGTGGGGGAGAGGAAAACGAGAGGCAAATGGCAAATAATGTAATGCGGGAGATAAGGGTATGTCATGGGTACTTGGTATGTTGACTTTTGCGTAGACCTCCCCGGCAACGGCGCCAGAAATCCTTCTTGCTACCTCTTGAGCACTGCTTTGGTTTTCCCCGAAGAGGAAGGGATGATGCAGCAAAGTAGCGTAAGTATTTCCCTCAGTTTTTGAGAACCAAGGTATCAATCCAGTAGGAGGCTACGCGCGAGTCCCTCACACCTGCACAAAACAAATAAATCCTCACAACCAACACAAATAGGGGTTGTCAATCCCTATAGGGCCACTTACGAGAGTGAGATCTGATAGATATGATAAGATAATATTTTTGGTATTTTTATGATAAAAGATGCAAAGTAAAATAAAGGCAAAGGAAATAGCAAAGGAAATAACTAAGTAGTAGGAGATCAATATGATAAACATAAACACGGGGGCCATAAGTTTCACTAGTGGCTTCTCTCAAGAGCATAAGTATTCTACGGTGGGTGAACAAATAACTGTTGAGCAATTGACAGAACTGAGCATAGTTATGAGAATATCTAGGTATGATCATGTATATAGGCATCACGTCCGAGACAAGTAGACCGACTCCTGCCTGCATCTACTACTATTACTCCACTCATCGACCGCTATCCAGCATGCATCTAGAGTATTAAGTTAAAAACAGAGTAACGCCTTAAGCAAGATGACATGATGTAGAGGGATAGACTCATGCAATATGAAGAAAAACCCATCTTGTTATCCTCGATGGCAACAATACAATATGTGCCTTGCTGCCCTTACTGTCACCGGGAAAGGACACCGCAAGATTGAACCCAAAGCTAAGCACTTCTCCCATTGCAAGAAAGATTAATCTAGTAGGCCAAACCAAACTGATAATTTGAAGAGACTTGCAAAGATAACCAATCATACATAAAAGAATTCAGAGAAGATTCAAATATTATTCATAGATAGACTTGATCATAAACCCACAATTCATCGGTCTCAACAAACACACCGCAAAAAGAAGATTACATCGAATAGATCTCCACAAGAGAGGGGGATAACATTGTATTGAGATCCAAAAAGAGAGAAGAAGCCATCTAGCTACTAACTATGGACCCGTAGGTCTAAGGTAAACTACTCACAGTTCATCGAAGGGGCTATGGTGTTGATGTAGAAGCCCTCCGTGATCGATGCCCCCTTCGGCGGAGCTCCGGAACAGGCCCCAACATGGGATCTCGTGGATACAGAAAGTTACGGCGGTGGAATTAGGGTTTTGGCTCCGTTTATGATCATTTGGGGGTACGCAGGTATATATAGGAGGAAGGAGTACGTCGGTGGAGCAACAGGGGGCCCACGAGGGTGGAGGGCGCGCCTAGGGTAGGCAGGTGCGCCCCCTACCTCGTGGCCTCCTCTTTTCTTTCTTGACGTAGGGTCCAAGTCTCCCGGGTCTTGTTCGTTGAGAAAATCACGTTCCCGAAGGTTTCATTCCGTTTGGACTCCGTTTGATATTCCTTTTCTCCAAAACCCTAAAACAGGCAAAAACATCAATTCTGGGCTGGGCCTCCGGTTAATAGGTTAGTCCCAAAAATAATATAAAAGTGGATAATAAAGCCCAATAATGTCCAAAACAGTAGATAATATAGCATGGAGCAATCAAAAATTATAGATACGTTGGAGACATATCAGAAATATAAATAACAACTTTTATTATTGCCTCTAGGGCATATTTCGTTCATTATTAGCCCAACTCAAAGCGCGTTTGTGCCTGGAAGACTTATTATAGACAATGTATTGGTGGCATACGAATGCTTCCACACCATCAAGAAAAAGAGAGCAGGCAAAGAAGGATTATATGCGATAAAATTGGATATGCATAAAGCTTACGACCGGGATGAATGGCCTTTTCAAGGAGATTATGCTCAAACTTGGATTTCATGAGATGTAGGTAAATTTTATTACGGAGTGTGTTTCTACTGTTGAATATCGTATTTAGTTTATGAAGAGGAAAGTGAAAGTTTTAAACCTACTAGGGGTCTGAGGCAAGGAGACCCGCCGTCTCCTTACCTGTTCCTGTTATGCACGGAGGGTCTCACAACTTTACTAATGCATGCAGAAGAAAATGGGAATATTTCAGGAGTAAAGGTTTGCAGAGATGCCCCATCTGTCATGAACCTTCTTTTTGCTGATGACTCTTTAATCCTTATGAAAGCAAATTTGCAAAGTGCGGAAACATTAAAATCAGTTCTAGATTCGTATTGCGCAACTTCAGGGCAGATGGTTAGTGTCGACAAATCCAACATCTTTTTTTAGCCCTAATACATGAGTGAACACTAGAGAACAAATGTGTACAATTCTCAATATAATGACTGAGGCCTTGAATGACAAATATTTAGGACTGCCAGCCAATGCGGGTTTGGATAAAACCAATTGTTTTCAATACTTAATCGATCGTATTGTTCAGAGAATTAGTGGTTGGAAGGAAAAACTTCTGTCGGCTGGAGGAAAGGAGATCTTACTTAAAGCGTTTTTTCAAGATATTCCCACCTATGCAATGTCAGTCTTTAAAATTCCTAATATTTTTGCAAATAAATTATTGATGCGATGGCGCATTTCCGGTGGGGAGATGAGGACAACCAAAGGAGGATGCATTGGATGGCTTGGTGGAAAATGTGTGTACCCAAGAACCGAGGAGGAATTGGTTTTTTGGATATCCATTGTTTCAATTTGGTTATGCTTGCTAAACAGGCTTGGCGTCTTATCGAGAATCTGGATTCTCTATGTGCTACTATTTTGAGAGTCAAATACTATCCTGACGGTGACTTGTTGAACACTGGCCTGAAGAACGGTTCTTCCTTCACCTGGCAAAGTATTATGGCGGGTGTGAGCTCCCTGAAGCGTGGTCATATTTGGCGAGTGGGAAATGGGCAGAATATTGACATTTGGGAGGGCGCCTGGATTCCAAACTGTGCAAACCATAAAATTGTTACCCCTAAGGGAGGCCAGTTGTTACGGAAGGTAGCAGATTTGACTGAACCAATCCTAAATAGTTGGGATGAAGATCTTCTCAGACATACTCTATGGCCTATTGATGTTCAGCGAGTGCTTGTGATCCCGATATCGCAACATGATATGCTAGATTTCATAGCTTGGAATCTCACAAAAAATGGGATCTTTTCGATTCGGTCTGCTTATTTTGTGGAATGGGACGACCAATATGGGAACAATTTACGACATACCAATGGGATGGGACGTACCACGGTCAATCCTATTTGGGGGGAGGCTTTGGAAACTTGCTTGTCCAGCAAAGGTTAAAATATTTATTTGGCATAAACTTCACGGCACTCTTTTGTGTCGTGTTAAGTTAGCTAATAGACATGTGAAAGTCTCGCCTGAGTGTCATGCCTGCTCATCTGGGCGAGAAGACACAAAACATCTGTTGTTTCTATGTGACTGAGCAAAAGAAGTCTGGTACTATGCGGGTGATGCAGTTGTCGGGGGAAACTGATCCACGAACACCTATGGGGCCGGCGGACCGGGCCCATTTCGGTTCGGCGGGGGGCAGAGATCGCACGAAGAGCAGATCGAGGCAAAGCACACGAGCAGCTTACCCAGCTTCGGAGCTCTCCGGAGAGATAACACTCCTACTGCTGCTTGTTTGATTATCTTGTGTTCTTGCTCTAGAGAGAGAGCGTAGTGTTTTTCTGTGTTACGAATGAGTCGAACTTCGCGAACCAGTCGAACCGAACCCCCTCTACGTTGCGCATGGGCCTCCTTTTATACGCTAAAGGGGTCACCGACAGGTGGCAACGCAGAGAAGGGTACAAATGTAAAAAGTGAGGTGGTTGGTATAGTTACTTGTACAGTGCACCCTACCTAACCCTGATGGTAGGGGACAAGGGCATTAAATGCCCGTCTGAGTCGCCCAAACAGTGCAGAAAAGGACCGTTAGGGGCGCCACCGTTCGCCACGATGGCGATCTTGTCAGCTTCGCATGCCACTGCGCACCGCTGGCTGCACAGCCTCCCGCCACACGTGCCTGGAGAGGCCCCCAGGGCGACACGTTGGTGGATGCGCTGGAGCGTGGGCACATAGTGGCCGCCTGCCGCGGCAAGCGCCTTGCCGCTGCTGTTATCTTGCCGGGTCCGGAGGCTTATCGCTCACCGGGCCTCGAGGTACCTTGGTTGGTCTTCCCGGCAAGCTCCTCTTGCCGGGGCCTTGTTGCCTTGCCAGAGCGCGTGGCGCGTCGCGGCAAGTTCCTTGGAGTGCCTCGGTTGGCCTTCCCGGCAAGCTCCTCTTGTCGGGGCCTTGTCTCCTAAGCTTAAATACTTTGTTCTTGAATGGCTCCAAGGGAACCACAGAGGATCTTGGTGTTAGCCCGGCAAGCCTTGCCGCGGGGTGCTGCAACTGCCCGTGCACAAGTTCGGGGTACTAGGGTACCCCTATTCTAGTACACCGACAGGAGCCCCCGGGCCTGGGCCAGACACGGTGCCGAGCGCTGTTGGGCCAGGCCCAAGACAGGGCACGGGCACATGTGGACTGGGCCACGCCGAATCTCGCTCCATATCCACCACGCTCTCCCCTAACTGCACGCGTTGAATGCGGCATCGTGGGAGAGATCGTGGGTGGTTCTTTATTCGGAAGGGCGAAACGTCCGCCCCGTCCCTATTTATAAGCAGAGGAAACAGGGGCAGTTCGTTCCCCCTCGCTGGTTGCTACTACTCCATCTTCACGAACCTCCGCCGCCCCCCTTCTTCTCGAAGCCGAGAGAGCAGTGCTCCGCCCCCCATTGCCACTAGCATCACCAACACCGTTGACCTCCCCCACCACCTCCGCCATGGCTCCGAAAGCCGACAAGGGAAAGGGCGTGAAGTCGGCCAAGGCGCAGCGGCTCGCGGCGCTGCGGAAGGAGCGGGCGATCTTCTCCCCCCAGCTCGGCGTGAAGGAGCTGAGGGAGTACTTCTACCTCTTTTGGGCGACGGAGACGCGGGCGCATCCGCGCACGAGGGTACTCCCGGCCGCTGCTTCGGAACTGGCTCCAAACGGGTACCCATTCTTCGCGCTGTTCTTCTATTGCAGGCTCTGCCCGCCCTTCTCGGAGTTCTTCTGCGATATCATGAACACCTACAGCTTCCGCCTCCTTGACTTCACCCCCAATGCCGTTCTGACCATGGCAGTTTTCGCACATTTGTGCGAAAACTTTGTCGGAGTCCACCCCAATGTTGCCCTTTTCCGCCACTTCTTCATACCTCGGGTAGAGAGAGGAGAGCCGCTTGCCGGAGGGATCGCCTGGATCTCGAGAGTCGGCAAGAAGGAGGCGTACTTGGAGGGTGAACTCCGCAGCAAGTGGGAGGAGTGGAGAGTGGAGTGGTGCTGGATCGTCGAGGAGAATCCGCAGCCCTTCACCGCCGTGCGCCAAGCTCCAATAGTGCGCGGCAATGACTGGAGCAACGTGGCCCCGGAAGACGAGAGGCTGAAGATCGCTATTACTAGGATCCTTCGCCTCAGGCTTGCCGGGCTCACTGTAGGCGCTGTAGGCGCAGATTTCCTCCGCCGCCGCATCGCCCCCCTGCAGGAGAGGGGGAGGCCCGCCTGGGAATTCAAGAACTCGGCGGACATCATGAGGCTGCGGCCGGGCCTCAACTACAACTTCACCATCTTGGAGCTGGATGCAATGCTCCTGGAGTTGTTCAAACGCGACCCCCCAGCACCCATTCATGCTGCCGAGGGGCGTCGTTCCATTGTGCAACAATTCTTCGCTTGACCGGATCCGCGCCATGATGCCGTTGTGCGATTCACACGGAATCGTTCCAACTTGGCAAGAGCCTGCGGATGACGTCGTGCAAGCGTTCTTCGACAACTTGGAAGAAGCGCCGGTCCACGCTGACGAGCAGAAGAGCCTCACCCGTGACACCACCGACGAGGAGCTGCAGCGCATCGCCACTAGGGCAGAAGAGGTTGCGGCCGCAGCTGCCGCGGGCGCATTCGGGTTCACTGTGGAGGAGGCGGAGGCTGCAGAGGCGGCAAACCTCGCCGAGCGCGCGGAGTTCATTGGCGAGGAAGAGCCTGCCGGTTCTAAAGCTGAGCCGAGCGAGGCCGGCGAGGAAGAGCCCGAGCCTTCAGAAGGCTTGCCGCAGGCGGAGCCCCCGGCCCCGCCAAGAAGGCGTCTTCGCAGGGCCGCGGACGTAGCGGGGCGGCAGCCGGGTCAACAGCCGCCAAGCCGTGCGACACGCTCTACCGCGGCAAGCAATGTTGCCGCGGGAGCGCCCCACGCAGCAGCGGCAACTGGAGCGGGATCTTCCCGGGCCACCGCCACCGCCCCCGCCAAGTGGGCAAGGGATCCTACTCCTCCGCCTGGCCGCACCGGAAGGGAGCAGGACTTCGATCTTTCCGCGCTCAGCTCCGACGAGGAGGAAGAAGAGTAAGTTTCTTTGGTGCTCTTGTAGTTCTTCAATCTTGCTGTTTTTATCTTGTATCTGACTTGCTTCAATCTGGACTCCTTTCTTTTCAGGACGCTGGCCCAGAGAGCGGCGAAGAGGGCCAAGGCCGCGGTGATTGTCATCGAAGATGACCCCACCGTGTCAGCAGGGGGTGGGTCCGAGACCACCTTGACGGACTCGGCAACCACTCCTCAAAACAGCCCCCAGCGTAGCCCCCAGCGTAAGTTCATAGTTAGCTTTCTGCTGTCAGGCGCGCATGAGTGCTTTTTTCCTTTGTTGATATCTTGCTTGTTGATTTGTGTAGGAGCAGAGCAGCCATATCAGGAGCGCCCGGAAGCTGGTCCCGAAGTGCCATTTGCTTCGACTACGCCGCTAAGGGAGGAGTTCCCGGTAAGGGAGCGCTCTCCGGCAAGGGGCAGCACCGTCGATCCTGCGGCGGCCGAGACCGCAACTACAGATCTTGGCATAGGTAATTCACTTGCCCAAAAACTTTCCCTTGGGTTCTTCTTCTTCTGATTTTCTTCTCTTGGATTTTTGATTGATTTTTCTCCCTTCTTCGTTCTTTAGACCCATCTGCTGCTGAGCCAATGGAGACAGAGGGCGCCGGCGAGGAAGGGGCCAGTGCTGATGAGACCGCCGGCGAGGGGTCGGGCGATCGCACTGATGACCCTGAGACCGCAGGAGCGCCAGGCGCTGCGCCGACCGCCGATCCCTCTGCCGCTTCTGCGGAGCCGGGCTTCGAGGAGCCCCAGCCCGGCGCCTACTTGAAGGCCGGTGACGATATCTTCATCAAGCTACCCTGGGCGTCGAGCTCCAGGGCGCCGGTCGAGGGGGAAACTTTCGAGGTGCTCGCCTCTGCTGGACTGTCGTTGGTCGACGCGCCCAGCAGCAGCAGTGGCGAGCCTGAGGAGGAGCAGCTGCTGCGGAAGCTGCTGTCACTCTACCGCGCACGGCAAGCCAAGCTGGCTTCTCGGGAAGCGCTTGTCGCGAAGGCGGGAGTTGACATGGAGAAGCGCGCGGAGGAGCTCCGGGGCCACAATCAAGAAGCTCTCCGGTCCCTGGCACAGGAGTGGGAGCGACTCGACGAGGATCGCATGTCCTTCCTTCTCGAGAAGGCCGAAGCTGAGGAGGAACAAAGGCTGGCCGCCGAGAAGCAGTCCGCGCGAGAAGGCGAATTGGTGCAGTGGAAGGCCAACCTCGACAGCTACGAGGAGGAGCTCGCCGAGCGCGAGCAAGCACTTGGCGGGGCGCTCAAGGAGGCAAAGGACGCTGCCACAATCGTAGAGGCTGCCAAGAAAGAGCTGGAGGAGAAGGTGGCGCAGCTGGAGGCCAACATCGGGAAGAGCGGCGAGGAGCTTGCCGCGCTCAAGCGTGAGCGTGAGAAGGATGCTGCCGCCCACGGTGAGCTGCAAGGTCTTCTCGCTGAGAGGGGCAAGGAGCTCAGCGCCGCCAAGGATTCCAATGCGGTCCTGGAGTTGAAGCTGGCCACGCTGATGCAGACGCTGGAGGCCGCCAAGGAGCGGGAGAAGACCTTGTCGGAGAAGGTCAAAGCTGACAAGGCGCTGCTGGAGAGCATCGCAGTTACCCAGAACTCGTTCAGAGATACTGTGGAGCACTGGACCGAGGGTCTGGTGAATATTGCCGCAGTCATCGACGAGGAGCTGGCGCAGCTGGGGATGGAGGACTTTGGGTATCTCTCCGACGAGAATCTCCAACCCAGCGCCAAGCTCAGCCTGTTCTTCAAGGGTGTGGCGACGGCACTCCAGCGGCTCCGGGAGAGGATCCCAAAGCAGCTGGCCGACGAGTCGCGCAGGATTTGTGTGGGGGCTCTCCAGAAGGTGCTGATGAAGGTGGCCTTCCGCAACCCAGGCCTCAACCTTACCAACGTCCTCAGGTCCTTGCCGCCTGACGCCGATCTGGATGCGCTCAAGGCCCTTGTCGCACCCATTGTGGACAAGGTGAGCGAGATCAAGAGGGTTGAGGGCGATCGCGTAGACTAGGCCGCCCGTTTTCTCTTTTCCCTTGTCGCTGCTAATCAGGTTATGAAAACAGTCTGTTAGAGCTGCGACAAGTTATCTTGTAATATAACTTTATTTCTGTTATCAATTGCTATGTTATTTCCTTTGTATGTTTTAACCCTACGCTTCTAGGGAACTTGTCAGCGCAGGCGCCCGAGCCGCGAGCGCTGAGTGCGGAACGTCAGCAGCCTGCTGGCGGCGCTGCTTTCGACAAGAAACCTTGTCGCGACTAGATGCAACACACTTAAGTTGTTGAGCGGACTCGAAACAAAGTAAGGGCGCAACTAGCCACGAGTTTGTTCCTCCGCGCACAGGTTTTCCATACAAAGCAAGGTCGTTCGAGGAAGATAACTCAAAAATTTAAAAACTGATTGCTCAAACTTTGGCGACTTAGCTTTTCTGTCGTTTGCTTCCCGGCAAGGCAAAACTTTGCTTGAACGACGCCTGGTCCATACCACAATCTTCTCCTTCCCCCCGGCAAACTTGTGTGCGAGGGAACCTTCTTTTCCTTTGTTGAAAAAAGAAGAAAGAAGAGAAAATAATGATATGGAGCCCTTCGGCTCGTTATTGCTTACCGGATGTAGGTGCTGCACAAAGTGTCAGATAACGCATGCAATAAAGAAACTAATGCATGAAATGGACAAGTTGTGCGGAGCACATGGGGTTCTATTTATGCACGGGATCTGCGCCCGGCTTTGTACAAAGGATTACATGCAACAGCGGCAAGACTTGTACAAAAGGTGGTTGCCGGAACGGGTTCCAGCAACCGCGCCCTACGGGAAAAACTCACGAAGATGTTCTATATTCTAGGAGTTGCTCACCGGAATGCCATCTTCGGTCTCAAGGCGGACAGCGCCGGGCCTTGTGACTCGTTTCACCCGATAAGGGCCTTCCCACTTTGGCGTTAACTTGTTGGAATTCTTGGCGGACTGAACGCGCCGAAGAACAAGGTCGCCTTCCTCGAAGCTTCTGGCTTTAACTTTGCGGCTATGGTAGCGGCGCAAAGCTTGCTGGTATCGAGCAGCTCGTACAGCAGCCTGAAGACGATCTTCCTCAAGGAGCAGCGTGTCGTCTTGTCGCAGCTGTTCTTGCTCAAGCTCATCATAAGCGAGCACTCGAGGTGATCCGTATACGAGTTCCATGGGGGGAACTGCCTCTGCTCCATAGACTAGAGCGAAAGGCGTCTGGCCAGTGGCTCGATTTGGCGTCGTTCTGATCGACCAAAGAACCACCGGCAACTCCTTGATCCAGTTTCTTCCGCACTTGCGCAGCCTGTCAAAAGTTCTGGTCTTGAGCCCGCGCAGCACTTCAGCATTTTCCCTCTCTGCTTGACCGTTGCTTCTTGGATGAGCAACAGAAGCGAAGCAGACCTTGGCGCCAAGGTCTTGGACGTACTGCATGAAGGTGCGGCTCGTGAATTGCGTGCCGTTGTCGGTGATGATCCTGTTAGGGATCCCGAAACGGCAAACAATTGACCTGAAGAACTTGACTGCTGACTGTGCTGTCACCTTCCTCACTGGCTGCACTTCCGGCCACTTTGTGAACTTGTCGATTGCGACGTACAAGTACTCAAAGCCCCCGACAGCTCGGGGGAAAGGGCCGAGGATATCGAGCCCCCAGACCTAAAATGGCCAGGATAAAGGGATCGTCTGGAGAGCTTGAGCTGGCTGGTGTATCTGTTTGGAGTGGAACTGGCACGCTTCACACTTGGTTACTTGTGCAGTTGCATCCTGGAGGGCTGTCGGCCAAAAGAAACCTTGCCGGAAAGCTTTGCCAGCAAGTGCTCTTGCGCCAATGTGGTGGCCACATATGCCTCCATGTATCTCTGCCAACAGCTTTTGTCCATCTTCCCGGCAAATACACTTCAATTTCACACCGTTGAGTCTTCTTCTGTACAATATGCTATCGACAAACTGGTACATACTTGACTGCCGGGCTACTTTTTCCGCTTCTTCTTGCTCTTCGGGAAGTTCTCCTGTCTGAAGGAAATGGACAATCTGCTGTGCCCATGCTGGAGCTTGTGGCTCGACAACAAGGACTAAAGGCACATCTGCTGCTGCGGGAACATCCGCTTCCACGGCAAGGACTTGCGGCCCTGCCGGAGCTTGATGTTCCCCAGCAAGCTTGCCGGAGCTAAACTTGTCGGGAGCGTCTGCTTCAACGGAACAAACCATAAGGCTTGCCGGAGCAGTCTGCCCCTCAGCAACCTTGGTGTTGATCTTGGGGACTTTCTTGGCGGCGGCTTCGGGGAGCTCTGTCGGAAAGTAGTCACCAGAAATCAACTTCCTCTTCTTGCTTTGTCCAGTTGATGGTGTTACGGATGGTTGAGTCAACTTGAGCACAAAGATCCCTGGTTCCACAGGTAACTTTAGTGCGGCGCACTTTGACAGGCCATCAGCAATGTCATTCTGAGCTCTTGGGATATGCTCCATCTGTAGGCCATCAAAGTGCTCTTCTAGCTTCCTCACTTCATCAACATATACTTCCATCAATGGACTCTGGTAGTTCTTGTTCACTTGGCGGACGACAAGCTGTGAGTCACCCCTGACAATGAGCTTCTTGATCCCAAGGTCTGCTGCAATTCTGAGACCGGCAAGCAATCCTTCATACTCTGCAGTATTGTTGGTTGCTTACTCCTTGGGAAAGTGCATCTGGACTACGTACTTGAGGTGCTCTCCGGTGGGCGCGACAAGCAGCACGCCCGCACCGGCGCCTTGCAGCGAGAAGGCACCATCAAAGTACATCAGCCACTCTTTGCTTGCCTCTTTGACGGGGATGCTCGTCTCTGGAATTTCTTCAACTGGTGTTGGCGTCCATTCTGCTATGAACTCTGCCAATGCCCTGCTTTGGATAGTTGAAGTGCTCTCAAACTTGAGGCCAAAGCTTGACAGTTCCAGCGCCCACTCGACAATCCTGCCTGTCGCTTCTGGATTTTGCAGTATCCTCTTCAGCGGAAAGCGAGTGACGACTGTGATCTCATGTGCTTGGAAGTAATGGCGCAGCTTTCTTGAGGCCACGAGGAGGCCGAAAAGCAACTTCTGCACACCAGAGTACCTTGATCTAGCCCCCTGTAGAAGGGAATTGACAAAGTAAACTGGACGCTGCACCATTCTCTTCTGCATCTTATCATGCTCCTGCGCAGATCCATCTCTATCGGGACCAGAGCTTGTCGGCGAAGCCCCCTGCTTGTCGCCGGATGCATCTGCCGTGGTTGCTGGCTCATCATCTGCCTCCCTCTCCGCCACTAACGCAGCACTAACCACTTGATTGGTTGCCGCTATATACAGCAGCAACTTCTCTTGCGGCTTAGGTGCGACAAGTATTGGAATGGAGGACAGGTATCTCTTCAAGTCCTGCAGCGCAGCCTCCGCCTCCGGAGTCCATTTCATTGGACCTGCCTTTTTCAAAATTTTGAAAAATGGCAGGGCGCGCTTAGCAGATCTAGAGATAAACCTGCTGAGAGCAGCCACGCAACCGGCAAGCCTTCGTACATCCTTGACGCGCTTTGGTGCTTCGATCTGCTCAATGGCCTTGCTCTTGTCGGGATTGGCTTCAATTCCCCGCTGAGACACGAAGAACCCGAGAAGCTTGCCGGATGGGACTCCAAACACGCACTTCTCGGGGTTAAGCTTGAGGTTGATCCTGTGCAGATTTGCAAATGTCTCGTCTAAATCTTGAATCAGGGTCGCCCTGTTCTTGCTTTTGACCACTATGTCATCCATGTAGGCTTCCACATTTCTGTGCATCTGCGGCTCAAAAGCGTGGTGGACTACCCTTGCGAATGTTGAACCAGCATTCTTCAAACCGAAAGGCATCCGTATGAAGCAGTACGTGCCACACGGGGTGATAAATGCGGTTTTCTCTTCATCCTCTTCTGCCATGAAGATCTGATGGTATCCTGAGTATGCATCAAGAAATGAAAGCAAATCACATCCGGCTGTGGAGTCAACAATCTGGTCAATGCGCAGCAAGGGAAATGGGTCTTTGGGACAAGCTTTATTAACATCAGTGAAGTCAATACAAAGCCTCCATTTCCCGTTAGCCTTGCGCACGACAATAGGATTGGCCAACCATGTGGGATGGAGCACTCCTCTGACAAGGCCTGCTGCTTCCAACTTCTTGATTTCTTCTGCGATGAATTCTTGGCACTCCACTGCCTGTTTCTTGACTTTCTGCTTGACGGGCCGCGCATGAGGACAGACGGCAAGGTGGTGCTCAATTACTTTCCTGGGAACACCGGGGATATCAGACGGTTGCCACGCAAACACGTCGACATTCGCTCGCAGGAAAGCAACGAGCGCGCTTTCCTATTTGGGGCCAAGAGTGGCGCTGATGGTGAAGGTACCACCAGTGCCGTCCTCCTTGGCGGACACCTTCTTGGTCTCAGGTGGAGCTGTCATTGCCTTCTTACACTTGCCGGTGGAGCTCGATGGTGCGTCCTCGACGGTAGCGCAGCACTCCGAAGAGGTGCGCTTGCTGGAGTGGGCATCAGAACTCTTGCCGGACTTGGTCTTCTTCTTCCCCCCGGGAGCTTCAGCGGCAAGTGTCTTGCATTTTGCTGCGGCTGCTGCTTCCCGGTAGATCTTGTCGGCACAGATAAGAGCATCCTTCTTGTCGCCAGGGATAGAGATGACACTTATCGGGCCTGGCATTTTCAGTACGTTGTACACATAGTGAGAGGCTGCCATGAACTTGGCGAGTGCCGGACGGCCAAGGATTCCATTGTAAGGTAATGGAAAGTCAGCAACATCAAATGTGACCCTCTCAGTCCTGAAGTTCAGCTCGCTGCCAAATGTTACCGGCAACGTGATCTTTCCCTTCGGCTTGCTTCTTCCCGGGTTGATTCCTTGAAATGTACCGGTCTCTTCGAGCTCGCTGTCAGGGATCTGGAGTTTCTGGAGCACCGCAGAGGAGATCAGGTTCAAGCCGGCCCCGCCGTCAACTAGCATCTTAGTGACCTTGAGGTTGCGGATTGTTGGTGAAACCAACATCGGCAAGCACCCGACCGCAGTTATGCGATCAGGGTGGTCCTCAATATCAAAGATGATAGGCGTGCTGGACCTTTTCAGAGGCTTGCGTGACTCAACGGGTGGTTCTGCTGCATTAACTTCCCGCACCCACTGCTTGAGCTGGCGGTGCGAGGTGTGCAGAGAAGCACCACCGTCAACGCACAGGACCTCTGTGGATTTCTGGAACTCCTGCTCATCAGTCTCCTCATCATCCATGTCTTCATCGTCGTCGTCATCTTCATCCTTGTCGCTGCCGTGAGGAGGTCTGTCTCCTTGCCGCTGCTTGGCCTTGCCGCGGCGTCCTCCTCGGCCGGGACGTTTCTCTCCGGATCCCCCAGCACCTTCCCGGGCCTTCTCCTTGTCGCGCCGCTCGTATTCAGCTTTCTGTTGCTCAACAAGCTGCTCGACTTTCTTATAGTTCTGGAGATCATGGCCCTTGGTGCGGTGGATCTTGCAATACTGCTTGTTGGTGCTGTCCTGCTTGTCGGCGACCGCCACCTCCGCGGCAACCTCCTTGCCGGAGTCACCAGCTTTGGCTTCCTTGGTGCCACCACCGTTGCCGGACTGCTCAACAACTAGCACCTCTTTGCCTTTCCTCCTTCTGTTGTTCCGCCGCCGGTTTTTCCTTGCCGAGGCAGCATCTTCACTGTCAGATCCTCCCGCTCCTACATTCTCTCCGGGGAGTCTCCTCCCTTCCTCAGCACATGCACACTTGTCGGCCAGTGCATATAACTCACTGACGTCCCTGATCTTGCACATCGCCATTTCCTCCCGCATCCTGCGGTTTCGCACGTTCTGATGGAACGCGCTGATCACCGCGGCATGGTGGACGTCTGGGATGTTGTGCTGCACACTGCTGAATCTCTGAATGTACTTGCGCAGGGGCTCTCCTTCCTTCTGGGCGAGCAAATGAAGATCACTCTCCTGGCCATGAGGCTTGTGTCCGCCTGTGAAGGCGCCGACAAACTGATGGCACAGATCAACCCAAGAGGATATGGAGTTGTCCGGCAAGTGCATGAGCCAGGACCTGACGTTGGGCTTGAGTACTAGCGGGAAGTAGTTGGCAAGGATCTTGTCATCCCTTCCCCCAGCAGCTTGCACCGCAATGGTGTAAATGCTGAGGAACTCCGACGGATGCGTCTTGCCGTCGTACTTCTCTGGTACGTCTGGCTTGAAGTTCTTCGTGCTGGGCCACTGGACTTGCCGCAGCTCATGAGTGAACGCAGGCAACCTACCGCGTACGGCAGATCGTCTGGTTCCCCTGGCGCATGCATGTCAACAGAGGGCCCAGCGCGCTTGTCGGATTGACGTCGCGCTTCTCTTTGGCACTCGATGTGAGTTCAAGCGTCTTCTTGTTGTCGATCATGAAGAACTTGGCACTGATCGCGACGAGCTCGTGGATCCGAAGATGCGGTGGAGTCGCTGTCGAGGTGGATCCGGCGAGTCGACGATCTTGGCCTTCGGGGTGGTGATTGCATGGTAGTTGCACCTCCACCCGTTTCGTCGCCACCGGCTCGCGCCCGGCAACCCTGCCGCGACGGCGACGCGCTCGGCCGCCGTGGAGTGTCGCCGTTGGCGTAGCCGATGAGACTCTGAATAGTGGCCCTCCATTCGTCGATCTTGTCCGACGTCGGAGGGTAATCTAGGAGAAGTTGAGCTCGCGCCAAAGCTTCTGCTGGAGTGGTGGGTGGCAGTGGCGGACGGCGCGAGGAGCATGACGTGCTCGAACTTCTAACTATGTTAGAAGGAGCAGTATCCCGTCCAGGCGACCGTGCCCCGCTCGTGCCAGCACGCTGGCGTGCATGCTGGTCTTGAGCGCCCCGATATCCACCAGCTTGGTCTTGGCCTATCATGTGTATGGCACTGCAAGTGCCATGACGCTGTTGGTCTTGCGCCTCCTGAGAGTGGCGTGGAACATGTACAGTCGCCGAGGTTTGTGCAGCCTTGTTCTTGGACCTGGCAGCATCATGAGCTTCCTCGTCGACGTCCATTCTTCCGCCGGCGTCCATTCCACCACCCGTTTGCTCCAACGGTGGCGGAAGTGACGTGGACGGAGCGGCTGCCGCCGAAGTCTTCTTCTTCGGTGGCATGTTGATGAAGGGAATGAAGATCTAGCTCGTGTGAACGCCGGATCAGGTTCACACAATCTCGACGCCCCCCTACCTGGCGCGCCAAAGATGTCGGGGGAAACTGATCCACGAACACCTATGGGGCCGGCGGACCGGGCCCCTTTCGGTTCGGCGGGGGGCGGAGATCGCACGAAGAGCAGATCGAGGCGAAGCACACGAGCGGTTTACCCAGCTTCGGAGCTCTCCGGAGAGATAACACTCCTACTGCTGCTTGTTTGATTATCTTGTGTTCTTGCTCTAGAGAGAGAGCATAGTGTTTTTTTGTGTTACGAATGAGTCGAACTTCGCGAACCAGTCGAACCTAACCCCCTCTACGTTGAGCATGGGCCTCCTTTTATACGCTAAAGGGGTCACCGACAGGTGGCAACGCAGAGAAGGGTAGAAATGTAAAAAGTGAGGTGGTTGGTACAGTTACTTGTACAGTGCACCCTACCTAACCCTGACGGCAGGGGACAAGGGCATTAAATGCCCGTCTGAGTCGCCCAAATAGTGCAGAAAAGGACCGTTAGGGGCGCCACCATTCGCCACGATGGCGATCTTGTCAGCTTCGCATGCCACTGCGCACCGCTGGCTGCACAGCCTCCCGCCACGCGCGCCTGGAGAGGCCCCCAGAGCGACACGTTGGTGGATGCGCTGGAGCGTGGGCACATAGTGGCCGCCTGCCGCGGCAAGCGCCTTGCCGCTGCTGTTATCTTGCCGGGTCCGGAGGCTTGTCGCTCACCGGGCCTCGAGGTACGTTGGTTGGTCTTCCCGGCAAGCTCCTCTTGCCGGGGCCTTGTTGCCTTGCCGGAGCGCATGGCGCGTCGCGGCAAGTTCCTTGGAGTGCCTTGGTTGGCCTTCCCGGCAAGCTCCTCTTGCCGGGGCCTTGTCTCCTGAGCTTAAATACTTTGTTCTTGAATGGCTCCAAGGGAACCACGGAGGATCTTGGTGTTAGCCCGGTAAGCCTTGCCGCGGGGTGCTGCAACTGCCCGTGCACAAGTTCGGGGTACTAGGGTACCCCTATTCTAGTACACCGACAACAGTCTTGGAATATTTACTTTCATACCAAATCAGGAACTATGTATTATGGGCACTCGAAATGTGCGTGGCATGATTGCCATATCAGCCTGATACTTGTGGTGGGAAAGACGCAAATTGGTACACAATGAGACTACTCAGAATGCACAACAGATATCCATGGGGATACACGCTCTCACTGCCAATTTTGTTAATGCCTCCTTGATACGTCTCCAACGTATCTACTTTTCCAAACACTTTCCCCCTGTTTTGGAGTCTAACTTGCATGATTTGAATGGAACTAACCCGGATTGATGTTGTTTTCAGTAGAATTGTCATGGTTTTATTTTTGTGCAAAAATAAAATTTCTCGGAATGACCTGAAAATTCATGGAGACACGTTTTGGAATTTATAAAAAATACTGACGAAAGAATCAGCATAAGGGCCCCATTCCCTGTCCACGAGGGTGCAGGGCGCGCCCCCTGCCTCGTGGGCCCCCTAAGGATCCACCAACGTCAACTCCAACTCTATATATTCACGTTCGGGGAGAAAAAAAATAAAGGAGAAGAATTCATCGTGTTTTATGATACGGAGCCGCCGCCAAGCCCTAATATTCATAGGGAGGGCTGATCTGGAGTCTGTTCGGGGCTCCAGAGAGGGGAATCCATCGCCATCGTCATCATCAACCTTCCTCCATCACCAATTTCATGATGCTCACCGCCGTGCGTGAGTAATTCCATCGTAGGCTTGCTGGATGGTGATGGGTTGGATGATATTTATCATGTAATCGAGTTAGTTTTGTTAGGGTTTGATCCCTAGTATGCATTATGTTCGAAGCTTGATGTTGCTATGACTTTGCTATGCTTAATGCTTGTCACTAGGGCCCGAGTGCCATGATTTCAGATCTGAACCTATTATGTTTTCATGAATATATGTGAGTTCTTGATCCTATCTTGCAAGTCAATAGTCACCTACTATGTGTTATGTTCTGGTAACCCCGAAGTGACAATAATCAGGACCATTCCCGGTGATGACCGTAGTTTGAAGAGTTCATGTATTCACTAAGTGTTAATGCTTTGGTCCAGCACTCTATTAAAAGGAGGCCTTAATATCCCTTAGTTTCGAATAGGACCCCGCTTCCACGGGAGGGTAGGACAAAAGATGTCATGCAAGTTCTTTTCCATAAGCACGTATGACTATATTCGGAATACATGTCTACATTACATTGATGAACTGAAGCTAGTTCTGTGTCACCCTATGTTATAACTGTTGCATGAGGAATCGAATCCGACATAATTATCCATCATTGATCCATTGCCTACGAGCTTTTCATATATTGATCTTTTCTTAGTTACTTTTCCGTTGCCACTGTTACGATTGCTACAAGAACTAGTACTGTTACTTTTGCCACCGTTACTATTACTTCCATACTACTTTGCTACTAAATACTTTGCTGCAGAATATTCTTTGGCTCCCCTTGTGTTGAATCAATAAATTTGGGTTGAATACTCTACCCTCGAAAACTGTTGCGATCCCCTATAGTTGTGGGTTATCAAGACTATTTTCTGCACCATTGCCGGGGAGCATAGCTCTATTCTTTGAGTCACTTGGGATTTATATCTGTTGATCACTATGAGGAACTTGAAAGATGAAAGAACCAATATTTTTCCCTCAACTACGAGGGGAGGTAAGGAACTGCCATCTAGCTCTGCACTTGATTCACCTTCTATTTTGAGTAAACTTGCAACGCCTACTCCTGCTATTGATTCTGATATGTCGCATGTTATTGATGATGCCACTTCTGCTATGCATTATGCTTATGATGAAACTACTTATATGCTTGACAATACTGTGCCATTAGGTGAATTTCTTGATGAACAACTAGCTAGGGTTAGAGAAAATGAAATTATTGAAACTGATAATATTGATGAAAGTGATGATGAAGATTCTCCCCCTAGATATGAATTGCCTGATGTGCCTGAGGGCCATGTTATGGATGAAGAAACTGCTAGAGATCTTTTAGCTTGCAAAGATAGATATGATCTTAAGAAACTGTTAGCTAAGCTGAAAGAAAAGTCTTTGAATGCTAGAATGAAATATGACCCCGCTTTTGCTACTTCACCTATCTATATTTTTGATAAGGATTATGATTTCTCTGTCGATCCTGAGTTAATTACTTTGGTTGAATCTGATCCTTTTTATGGCTATGAATCTGAAACTGTTGTGGCACATCTTACTAAATTGAATGATATAGCCACCCTATTCACTCATGAGGAAAAAATTCGTTATCACTATATCCTTAAGTTATTTCCGTTCTCATTAAAGGGTGATGCTAAAACATGGTTTAATTCTCTTGCTCTTGGTTGTGTGCGTAGTCCCCAGGATATGATTTATTACTTCTCTGCTAAGTATTTCCCTGCTCATAAGAAACAAGCTGCCTTAAGGGAAATATATAATTTTGTGCAAATTGAAGAAGAGAGTCTCCCACAAGCTTGGGGGAGGCTTCTCCGATTACTTAATGCTTTGCCTGGTCATCCTCTCAAGAAAAATGAAATACTTGATATATTTTATAATGGACTAATCGATGCTTCCAGAGACCACTGATACGTCTCCGTCGTATCTATAATTTTTGATTGTTCCATGCCAATATTATTCAACTTTTCATATATTTTTGGCAACTTTTTATACTATTTTTGGGACTAACATATTGATCCAGTGCCCAGTGCCAGTTCCTGTCTGTTGCATGTTTTTGGTTTCGCAGAATATCCATATCAAACGGAGTCCAAACAGGATAAAAACTGACGGAGATACTTTTCGAAATATTTGGAAAATCTGGAAGAAAAATCAACGCGAACCAGTGTCCGAGGTGGGCACAAGGTAGGGGGCGCGCCCCCTTAGGGCGCGCCCCTGACCCTCGTGACCCACCTGTAAGGCGGCTGACGCCCTTCTTCGGCCGCAAGAAAGCTAATTTTCGGAAAAAATCATGGCGAAGGTTTCGTTCCAATCGGAGTTACGGATCTCCGGATATAAAAGAAACGATAAAAGGGCAGTAGAGCAGAACGCAGAAACAGAGAGAGACGGAGAGATAGATCCAATCTCGGAGGGGCTCTCGCCCCTCCCACGCCATGGAAGCCAAGGACCAGAGGGGAAACCCTTCTCCCATCTAGGGAGGAGGTCCAGGAAGAAGAAGAAGAAGGGGGGCCCTCTCCCCCTTGCTTCCGGTGGCGCCGGAGTGCCACCGGGGGCCATCATCATCACCGTCATCTTCACCAACAACTTCACCGCCTTCATCACCAACTCTTCCCCCCTCTATGTAGCGGTGTAACCTCTCTCTTACCTGCTGTAATCTTTACTTAAACATGGTGCTCAACGCTATATATTATTTCCCTATGATGCATGGCTATCCTATGATGTTTGAGTAGATCCGTTTTGTCCTATGGGCTATTTGATGATCAAGATTGGTTTGAGTTGCATGTTTTATTATAGGTGCTGTCCTATGGTGCTCTCCGTGTCATGCAAGCGTGAGGGACCCCCGCTGTAGGGTGTGGCAATACGTTCATGATTCGCTTATAGTGGGTTGCATGAGTGACTGAAACACAAACCCGAGTAAGGGGGTTGTTGCGTATGGGATAAAGAGGACTTGATGGTTTAATGCTATGGTTGGGTTTTACCTTAAATGATATTTAGTAGTTGCGGATGCTTGCTAGAGTTCCAATCATAAGTGCACATGATCCAAGTAGAGAAAGTATGTTAGCTTATGCCTCTCCCTCAAATAAAATTGTAATAATGATTACTGGTATAGTTATCGATTGCCTAGGGACAAATAACTTTCTCGTAACAAAAAGCTCTTTACTAAAATTAACTTAGTTGTGTCTTTATCTAAACAGCCCCTACTTTTTATTTACTTGCTCTTTATTACCTTGCAAACCTATCCAACAACACCTACAAAGTACTTCTAGTTTCATACTTGTTCTAGGTAAAGCGAACGTCAAGCGGACGTAGAGTTGTATCGGTGGTCGATAGAACTTGAGGGAATATTTGTTCTACCTTTAGCTCCTCATTGTGTTCGACAATCTTACTTATCGAAAGAGGCTACAATTGATCGCCTATACTTGTGGGTTATCAAGACCTTTTTCTGGCGCCGTTGCCGGGGAGCAATAGCGTGGGGTGAATATTCTCGTGTGTGCTTGTTTGCTTTATCACTAAGTAATTTTTATTTGCTATTCTTAGTTGTTCTTTATCTTTAGTTATGGATATGGAACACGAAAAACCAAAAAAATGAGGTGTACTTGCTACTCATGGAGATGGGGAACCTCCTAAAACCCTCGATGCTGGTTATGTGAAAAATATTATGTACTACTTTAATAATCCTGAGAAAACCCCATTCAATTATGTAATGGGAGTAACGTTGGATCAACGTGAATACTTTAGGGATTATCGCTTGACACAAAAAGGTAAAATACTATGGGATCAAATTCATATATTGAAGTGGCATGCTAGACAAATATGCTCAGAATATGATTATACTTGTTGCTCTAGGATGAATGCTCCACACCTTCCCTTTTCATGCAAATTTAATGATAATAAAACCTTAGCTTCTTATGCTAATGGTATATATGATTACTATGTTGTGGAACAAATAGAAGAATTTGTTGCTTTTATGGGTGCTTATGAAATTGAATCTATGTTTAAAGAGTTTGAAGATTTTGATGATGCTTGTTATAGACCTAAAAATTTAGCTATCCTCAGATATTGCTATGAGAATTATGAATACAATTCTGATATTAATGCACTTATTGAGAAAGTCTCCGCTGTCCAAGAAGAGACTAATATTTTGCAGGAATCTATGGAAGAAGAAGTTGATGAAACTGTGAGCTCATTGGATGAAAAAGATGAGGAGGAGAGCGAAGAAAAAAAGGAGGAAGAGCGTATTGATCACCCGTTCCCACCTTCTAATGAGAGTAACTCTTCAACTCATACATTGTTTAATTTCCCTTCGTTCTTACCGAAGGATGAATGCTATGATAATTTCTATGATCCCGTCGATTCTTTTGAAATATCCCTTTTTGATGATGCTTTCTATGCTTGTGGCCAAGATGCCAATATGAATTATGATTATGGAGATTAACTTGCTATAGTTCCTTATGTTAAACATGAAATTGTTGCTATTGCACCCACACATGATAGTCCTATTATCTTTTTGAATTCTCCCAATTACACCATATCGGAGAAGTTTGCTTTTATTAAGGATTATATTGATGGGTTGCCTTTTACCGTTGCACATGATGTTTTTGATAGATATAATATGCATGTGCCTGCTGCTCCTACTTGCAATTATTATGAGAGAGGAGCTATATCTCCACCTCTCTATGTTTCCAACACGAAAAAATTGAAAAAAACTATTTATACTATGCACTGGCCTTTACTATGTGTGCATGAATTGTTCTTTTATGACATGTTGATGCATAGAGAGAGAGTTAGACTTCGTCACTGCTTGATATATGTTACTTTGTGCTCACTACTAAATTACAAATCATTGTTGATTCAAATTGGCTTTGATATACCTTGGGATCCGGGTGGATTCACTACTTGAGCACTATATGCCTAGCTTAATGGCTTTAAAGAAAGCGCTGCCAGGGAGGCAACCCAGAAGTTTTAGAGAGTCATTTATTTCTGTTGAGTGCTTTCATATAGTTTTAAAACAACAAAAATAAAGAGGGGAACTGTAACACCCTGGATGTAATTTACCTTATATGTATCCCAACTCTTGCCGTTTCCGGCCTAAGTTATTTTATTTTCCTCGATGTCGGGTTTTTGTCTCCGTGTGTTGTTGCCTTTGTCATGCATCTCATATCATGTCATCATGTGCATTGCATTTGCATACGCGTTCATCTCATGCATCCGAGCATTTTCCCCGTTGTCCGTTTTGCATTCCGGTGCTCCTATCTCCTCCGGTGCCCCTTTCTACCTCTTTTCGTGTGTGGGGCTTAAACATTTCCAGATTGGACCGAGACTTGCCATGCGGACTTGGTTTACTACCGGTAGACCGCCTGTCAAGTTTCGTACCATTTGGACTTCGTTTGATACTCCAATGGTTAACCGAGGGACCGAAAAGGACTCGTGTGTGTTGCAGCCCAACACCCTTCCAATTTGGCCCAAAACCCACCTAAACCCTCTCCATCGTCTCGGTCGTTCGATCACGATCGCGTGGCCGCAAACCGCTCCTCATTCTGAGCTTCCTAGCTCCTCCTACCCCTATTTATAGGTCTGCCCCCCGAAATCCCCGAGTCTCTTCCCCCTAACCCTAGATCTTTCCCTCTCCTCGCGCGTCGGACAAAGTTCCGCCGACGGACATGTCCGGAGGTCTCCTGCCGCCGCCACGTGGCACTGCCTGAGTGGCCGCCGACCTCCACCGCCGCCGAAGCCCGCCCACGCCCGCGCACGGGCCAAAGACGCCGCCCGGAGCCCGCCGTGCTCCTCCACGCCACCTCACCGCCGCCTCAACGCCGGCGCCGCCCGGCCGCACCTCACCGCCCGCGGCCGACGCCACCATCGCCTCCATCGCCGGCGACGAGCTCCTCCGGCGTTCCCCGAAGCTCCGGCCGCCGTCTCCTCCGTTCCTGTCAAGTCCCGCGAACAGTACTCCGACGCCGACGAACCTCGACGTCCGCGCCGCCGATCTGGATCTCAGATCTAAAACCCACTCGGTTGACTTTTATTCCCCCAAAACCCTAATTTTTGGCAATATTCATCATGCTATAACTCTGCATCCGTAGCTCTGATTTGTGCGTGTAGCATATCAAAATGTTCGTCTCGACGAGTACATCATTTCATCTCATTGCATAATTTTCATTTGGGCTCATCTTGATGCCTGAAATGCTGTTGGAAGAGGGCTATGTGATGAATTTGGCAGATCTGTTTCAGCAAATAGCTATTTGTCATTTTTGCCATGATTAATGCGTGCATGATATGCTCCTGAGCTCTACATGTGTTTTGTTATATGCCATGCCATCTTTACAGGGGTGCTTGCCATGTATTTTTGTGACATTTGTGGTGACTAGCACAAGCTTGCAAAGTAGCGTAATCGGTAATGCTGATTTCAGGGACTTAGAATTTCACTAAGTCCTTGTTCTGTTTTTGTCGTTATGCCATATGTTCATGTTGTTTCCTAGTGATCCGTGCCTCTTTTGAGGATGATCAGTAAGGATGATTTGTTAACATTGTGGTGATCTATCCATCCATGTCTTTGTTTGCATTTATGGAGCACCCTAGCTTGAGTCAATCGAGCTCTACTTTTGCTATAAATTAATCCTGGCAGATTGTTGACATGTTTAGCAATTTTGTCGAGGATGTTGCTATTGATCCGTGCATGCTATGTTGTTGTTCTTGCCATGTCTTGCTTATATGCCATGTATTCTTGATGGGTGTATGCTTAGTTTGTCATGCCATGCTCTGTAGTGAGTGCATCGAGCTCGTAAACATGCCTACTCGCTAACTGATTTGCATGCTCCAGTTTTTCACTAAGTCTGAGTTCTGTTTATGTTTTTGCCATGTTCACATGCTTGCAATTGTATTTTCTGGTACCTTTTGGCTCAAGGTCACTGAGGGACTTTTGTTAAGTGCTTTGAGTAGCTTCATGCCATGCCTTGATTTGCCATGTTAAGTTCCTGTAGCATGTACTTTTCATGCTCTAAAGTGTGCTTCCTGATGATAAATTCCAGACTCGTGTTAATTTCACTAAGTCTGAAACCTGTTATCATTTGCTCTTTTTCCATGCTTGTTTGAACCTGTTAATGGATGAATTAGCCATAGCTCAGTGTTCATCTTTTGTCAAGCATCATGAGTGGATACCTACCATGTATTTGTTTGTCATGTTTGGGTGCT
Organism: Triticum dicoccoides; assembly: GCF_002162155.2. Classification (NCBI taxonomy): domain Eukaryota; kingdom Viridiplantae; phylum Streptophyta; class Magnoliopsida; order Poales; family Poaceae; genus Triticum; species Triticum dicoccoides. The sequence continues at coordinate 196,652,174 of NC_041392.1, forward strand.
GTAGCATATTTATGTTGATGCATTTACATGACTACTTGCTGATTATCGTAGACCGGTGCCATATTTGTTTTGCTTGCCATTTCCAAACCGTGCATCCGATTCTGGTGATTCTTATATCGATTTCAACCGAAATCACCTCACCTTTCCAGTGGAACTCTTGGATTTCCAAGTTGAGGCCAGGTTCAATCATTCCTTGTCAAATCTTGCATATGCATCACATATCGCATCCCGCATATTATACCATGTTTGCATCATGTTGTTTGAGCATTGCACATGGTTGATTGTGTTCCGTTTGCTTGTTGTTCTTGTTTGGGTAGAGACGGGAGACGAGTTCGTGAACGAGGAGCCCGTTGAGTTTGCTTACGAGGATCAAGTTAACTCTGACAACTTTGCAGGCAAGATGACCATACCCTCGAAATCACTTCTATCTTTGCTTGCTAGATGCTCGCTCTTTTGCTATGCCTATGTTACGATACCTACCACTTGCTTACCATGCCTCCCAAATTGCCGTGTCAAACCTCTAACCCACCATGTCCTAGCAAACTGTTGATTGGCTATGTCACCGCTTTGCTCAGCCCCTCTTATAGCGTTGCTAGTTGCAGGTGAAGATTGGAGATCGTTCCTTGTTGGAACATTGTTTATTGTTGGGATATCATCATATTATCTTGTTTATCTTAATGCATCTATATACTTGGTAAAGGGTGGAAGGCTCGGCCTTTTGCCTAGTGTTTTGTTCCACTCTTGCCGCCATAGTTTCCGTCATACCGGTGTTATGTCCCCGGATTTTGCATTCCTTATGCGGTTGGGTTATAATGGGAACCCCTTGAGAGTTCGCCTTGAATAAAACTCCTCCAGCAAGGCCCGACCTTGGTTTTACCATTCGCCACCTAGCTTTTTTCCTTTGGGTTTCGCGGACTCAAGGGTCATGTTTATTTTAAACCCCCGGGCCAGTGCTTCTCTAAGTGTTGGTCCAACCCAGAGCACCGTGCGGGGCCATCCCTTGGCAACTTGGGTTACGTTGGCTCCTATACGCTTAGCTTATCCGGTGTGCCCTGAGAACGAGATATGTGCAGCTCCTATCGGGATTTGTCGGCACAGCGTGTTGTCTTACTGGACTTGTTTTATCATTGTCGAGGATGTCTTGTAACCGGAATGCCGAGTCTGATCAGAATGTCTCAGGAGAAGGAATATCCTTCATTGACCATGAGAGCTTGTGATGGGCTAAGTTGGGACTCCCTTGCAGGGATTTGAACTTTCGAAAGACGTGCCCGCGGTTATGGGCAGATGGGAATTTGTTAATGTCCGGTTGTAGATAACTTGAAACTTAACTTAATTAAAATGAATCAACCGCGTGTGTAACCGTGATGGTCTCTTCTCGGCGGAGTCCGGGAAGTGAACACGGTGTTGGAGTAATGCTTGACGTAGGTTGTTCTAGGATCACTTCTTGATCATAGTTTCTTAACCGTGCTTTGCCTCCTCTTCTCGCTCTCATTTGTGTATGTTAGCCACCATATATGCTAGTCTCTTGCTGCAGCTCCACCTCATATCTTGCCTTACCTAAAAGCTTAAATAGTCTTGATCGCGAGGGTGCGAGATTGCTGAGTCCCCGTGACTCACAGTTTACTTCTAAAACCAGATGCAGGGGCCAATGATACCGCTCTAGACGATGCGCTTGAGCTCAAGTGGGAGTTCGATGAAGACTCTCACGGTTACTATGTGTCTTTCCCAGATGATCAATAGTGGTGCCCAGTTGGGGCGATCGGGGACTTTGTCGCATGTGGGGGTTGATCTTTATTTTGGTACCGTAGTCGGACCATGAGTGTATTGGATGATTGTAATGTTATTCATGTATTTGTGTGACGTGGCAAGTGTAAGCCAACTATGTATTTGTTCCCCTTTTATCTATTTACATGGGTTGTTGTGAAGATTACCTTACTTGTGACATTGCTTTCAATGCAGTTATGCCTCTAAGTCGTGCTTCGACACGTAGGAGATATAGCCGCATCGAGGGCGTTACAAGTTGGTAATCAGAGCCTTCCCCGACCTTAGGAGCCCCCTGCTTGATTGAATCATTGGCATTGCTGATTCTAGAAAAATGTTTTGAGTCATTTAGGAATTATATATCGGAGAGTTTAGGAATTCTTTTTACTCCCCAGTCCCTTCATCGCTCTGGTGAGGCATCCTGACGTAGAGTTTTTACTCTCCTCTTCTCAAATTTCACTAATTTTTTTAGGATCACGCGGGTATCTTGGAATCGTTCCGATCGATTTGTGATGAGAACATTGTTCTTGGTGCCTCCTGTCATTTAGGGGTTGTGGAAGTGTCCCGGGGAATTGAGCTCCGAGGTCTTGTCGTCACAATTTTATCGTTGAGATTATGGAATACCTGAGTTTCGCTGACATCGAAAATCTCTTTTATGCAGTTGTTGGTGAGATAACCTCGACGCCACCCAATACTGGGGCGGGAGTTCGGGAGTATTGCCATAACTCGTATAACGGATGCTTTTCGAAGGTTGAGGTAGATGATTTCCGAAGTTTTTCTCGGTTATGTGTTGAAGGATGGATACAGCTGGATGTAGGATTTGTTAGATTTGGGTGAGATATTATGTTTCCCCTGTATCCCCAACACCTGATTGCATAACCGGAAAGGTTGGGGAGTTTCATAGGTGGGAATTCTTGTAGCTCTAGTTCTTCTTCCGCGGATATTTGGTTTGGGATTGGGTAATCCTCACCAAGTATTCGTTCTTGTCCATACCTTGTTGGTTTCATTCTTCTACCTCAATTCTAAGTGGCTTCTGAATTTATGGATATGTGACCATTTCAATTGGAATGCATTCGTTCATTTTGTTCGGATGTGAAGACTACATGTTGCAATTTCAACCCGTTTGATTCAGCTTCAATATTTGTCTGTCAATGTGCTAACGGATGTCAACCTCTTCAGGATGGCTCCTCCAACGCGCACGACTCTTAATCCTGATCCGCCACCACCACCTTCACCTCCGGAGGCATGGCAAGCTGTGATGGCCGCTACCAATGCAAACACGCAGCTGATCATGCAACTTCTTCAAGAGCGCAACCAAGGGAACCAGGGCCAAGGCAACAATCAGAATCAGTTTGCTACACTCAACCAGTTCCTTGCTAACCAGCCAAAGACCTTCAGCAATTGTATTGAGGCAACAGACGCTGATGATTGGCTCGTGGACATATGCAAGCATTTCGAGTGCAGTAACGTCAGGCCTGAGGACTTTGTCAAGTTTGCCTCCTTCCAACTCAAAGACCAAGCTGCAGAATGGTTTCAGCAGTACAAAGATTCCAGAGGAGGCCGTGTGGTTACCTGGGATGAATTCCGTCAAGACTTCAAAGCTCATCATATTCCTTAGAGTGTGGCTGAAAGCAAGCGTGAGGAATTCTGCAACCTGAAGCAAGGGACTATGTCTGTTTACGAGTACAACAAAATGTTTCAGAAGCTCGCCCGTTTTGCTAAGCAAGACGTCCCTGACGAGAAGAGCATGATATACCAGTTCAGGGGTGGTCTCAGAGAAGAAATCTAGCTAGCTCTCATCCTCTTTGAGCCCAAGAGGTACGATGAGTTTTACAACATGGCAATGAAGCAAGAGACTGCTCAACTGAAGTGTGATGCTTCCAAGAAGCGAGTCAGAGATGCAACTCATTCTTCCTCAACTCAAGTGGCTAAGCAGCAAAAGTATTGACTTCCTCCTCCTTCGTTTCGTCATCCTTATCAGCAGAAGAGCAAAGGTGGTAGTGGATCTTCCCACCCACCCAACCCTGGCTTTCAGAACAAGACTTCGTCTCAAGCTCCAGGATCAAGTGCTCCGTATCACCATCCGCTTTCAGAGGTCACGTGCAACAAGTGCCAACAGAAGGGTCACTATGCCAACAAATGCTTCAATCAGAGGCATCTCCCTCCTCCTCCTCCTGTGAGATCGGCAAGTACAGCTATGGTCACGCATAACCCCAAGCACGCCAAGGTCAATGTCGGTGTCAAAACCGGCGGATCTCGGGTAGTGGGTCCCGAACTGTGTGTCTAGGCCGGATGGTAACAGGAGGCAGGGAACACGATGTTTTACCCAGGTTCGGGCCCTCTTGATGGAGGTAAAACCCTACGTCCTGCTTGATTAATATTGATGATATGGGTAGTACAAGAGTAGATCTACCACGAGATCAAGGAGGCTAAACCCTAGAAACTAGCCTATGGTATAATTGTTGTATATGGAGTTGATTACCTTATAGACTACAACCCTCCGGTTTATATAGACACCGAATAGGGTTAGGGTTACATAGAGTCGGTTACAATGGTAGGAGATCTTGAATATCGGCATCGCCAAACTTGCCTTCCACGCCAAGGAAAGTCCCATCCGGACATGGGACGAAGTCTTCAATCTTGTATCTTCATAGTCCTGGAGTCCGGCTAAAGGTATAGTCCGGCTACCCGAACACCCCCTAATCCAGGACTCCCTCTGATGGGGTCATGTACCTAGGGTAGGGTCATGAACCTGATCTAAGTACCTTACCCAAGGACACCCTTAGAAGAGGTCGCCTTCCAGTCGACCAACGAGGGAGTCACTCGACTGACTTGAAGGACTCGACCACAAAGACTCACTCGACCACCAGGAGGTCAAGAGGCACTCTGCACTGCAACGGCCTGTAATTAAGTAGACTTTATGGTAGTAAAGACACTTTATGTGGGGCGTTATCAGTAACGCCCCGGACTTAACTCACCTTAAACCCTCTCCTACGTGGGCTGACTGGGGTATCGGCGCACTCTATATAAGCCGCCCCCCTCCACAGGTAGAGGGGTTCGGCACCTTGTAACTCATATACTCATAATCCACTCGACCGCCTCCGGGCTCCGAGACGTAGGGCTATTACTTCTTCCGAGAAGGGCCTGAACTCGTACATCCCTGGTGTTTACAACCTCTCCATAGCTAGGACCTTGCCTCTCCATACCTACCCCCCCACTCTACTGTCAGGCTTAGAACCACGACAGTTGGCGCCCACCTTGGGGCCGGTGTTTTAGCGATTTTGTGGAGAAGTTGCGATTCTTCCGAGTACTTTCATGATGGTGTCTGCTGGAGTTTTGGTCGAGGGTCGAGAGATCCGTCTCGGCACTCTCACCTTCATCGCCGACGACTCCGCGTGGCTCCAGGAGGCTCCACTCGACGTTGATGCGCTCCCCGTCCGCGGTGCGACGCATTTTCGCGCATGTGTCCGCGGCGTTCTGGTGCGGCAACCGTCGACCTCGTATCGGTCGGCTCCTCCATCGTCCACCCTCCTGGTCTCCCGCCAGCGCAAGTGCTCGGGCCGGTCGAGGCTTCAGTGATGGGTGAGGCACGCGGTGGCTCGCCAATCGGCCACCATCCAAGTTGCGGTAATCGAGCTCGACGAATCTCTCTACGGCTTGTTCGATCTGTCGACTGGCTCCGTAGAGACTGCATCCGAGTGCGATAGCAGTGATCCAGCGGCGGAAATCTTGATGGTCGACGGGCCCCGCAGTCCCCCTGGCTTCGCCCGTGATGATGGAGCAGGTGACGGAGGCGACCCCGCACGAGGCCACGAAGAGTACCAGCCCGAGCCACTCGACTCTCTGCAAAGAGAGGAACTTCGCCGCAGGAACGTGGATGCCCTGCGTACTCCCATCGCAGGAGAAACCCCCGAGGCTCGTGCCTTGGAGGAGGCACGTCTGGCCAATTTGGCCGAGCGCACTCGACTGGAGAATCTTCAGCGAGCAGTCGACGAGCGCGCGCGGCAACGCGTTCCCGACACCAGTCGACGTCAACTCTTCCCGCCGACTCAGGTATATCGAACCCCAATCCAGAATTTAGCAGCTGCGACCCGTATAGCAGAGTCCATCCAGCCTTCTCAGTCAGAAGCTGGCAGAGGTTTGATGCAGATCAGGGATCTGCTCCGGGCAGCAGGAGACCAGAATTCAGCCGTGTCTCAGTCGCGCAACAGAATTCACAGTCGATCCGTCACTGCGAATACGGTTCAGTCGGCTCACAGTCCCAGATCGCCTCCGCGGCGTGAGGGGCACGAGAATCGGCGAGGCCAATATGGTGACCGACTTGACCGAGATGATAGGCGTCGAGTGCCCCATTCCCCTCTGAGGGGTGGGTCTTACGCTCCTCGGCAGCAAGATGACAGGAGTCAGTTCAGTACAGGGCGAAGGGTTCCAGTCGACCCCAGAGAACCAGGCTTCGACGCGCGATCCATTATCGTGCAAGGTTTGGTCGACCGGAACAGAGCCCATCGAGGCGGACTCAACAGAGATGCACCCACAAGCAGTCGAGTGCATGTTTCTGGTCCTGAATGTTTCAGCAGGGCTATCAGAGCCGCAGTTATCCCTCCCAATTTCAGGTTGGCAACAGGAGTCAGCAAGTTCACTGGTGAGTCTAAGCCTGAAACTTGGCTTGAAGATTACCGAGTGGCTGTTCAGATTGGTGGTGGGAACGACGAGGTGGCCATGAAGCATTTGCCCCTCATGCTGGAAGGTTCTGCCAGGGCATGGTTGACTCAATTACCTCCTAGCAGCATTTACACTTGGGAAGATCTGTCCCGAGTGTTCATCAGAACGTTTGAAGGAACTTGCAAGCGACCAGCTGGATTGACAGAGTTGCAAGTCTGCGTGCAGAAGGTTAATGAGACTCTCAGAGAGTATATTCAGAGGTGGATCACTTTGCACCACACTATGGAGAATGTGTCTGATCATTAGGCAGTCTGCGCCTTCAAAGATGGCGTCAAGAACAGAGAACTGAGTTTGAAGTTTGGTCGAACCGGTGACATGACCTTGAGTCGGATGATGGAGATTGCTACCAAGTACGCCAACGGCGAAGAAGAAGACCGACTCCGAAGCGGCAAGCACAAGCCGAGTCAGTCAAAAAAAGGAAACACCAGTCGGAAACAGAAGCGGAAGGCTGAACCGGCAGCTCCTGGAGAGGCTCTGGCCGTGACTCAGGGAAAGTTTAAGGGGAAACCAAAAGGATCCTGGAACCCCAAGAAGGTAAAGGATAAAGAAGGGAACGACGTAATGGATAAGCCATGTCACATCCACACGAAGAAAGACGAAGAGGGGAATATCATCTACCCGAAGCACACCACTCGCCAATGTCGACTCCTGATCCAGCAGTTTCAGGGAAAACAGTCTAAGGACAAGGAGAAGGAGTCGGACAAGGCCGAAGACAAGGAGGACAGTGAGGAAGGATATCCGCATATCAACTCCACTCTGATGATCTTTGCAGATGTGGAAAGCAGGAGTCGACTGAAAGTCATTAACCGAGAGGTGAACATGGTTGCCCCAGCAAAGGCAAATTATCTGAAATGGTCTCAAATACCCATCACATTCGACCAATCTGATCACCCGACTCATATTGCCACCCCTGGGAGGCAAGCTTTGGTGGTCGATCCAGTTGTCGAAGGCACTCGACTGACAAAAGTGCTGATGGACGGTGGAAGCGGGCTGAATTTGTTGTATGCAGACACACTGAAAGGAATGGGCATTCCGATGTCCCGACTGAGCACTAGTAACATGAGCTTTCATGGAGTTATACCAGGGAAGAAAGACGAGTCACTCGGCCAAATAGCTTTGGACGTGGTGTTTGGTGATTCGAAACATTTTCGCAAAGAAAAGTTGACGTTTGAGGTCGTGGATTTTCAGAGTGCATATCATGCCATTTTGGGGAGACCAGCTTACGCACGTTTCATGGCTCGACCATGTTACGTGTACCTCAAATTGAAGATGCCCGGCCCCAAAGGAGTGATCACTGTCACCGGTGATCGGAAAAAGGCAGAAGAGTGCTTTCAGAAGGGCTCAAAGATTGCCGATTCCCAGGTGACAGCGGTCGAGTTCGAAGAATACAAGCAAAATGCAGATCCGAGTGACTTGCTGCGATCCAAGAAACCCGCCACAGAGTCTGCATTTCAGTCGTCCGGTGAGACGAAGCCTGTTCACATTCACCCGACCGACCCCGATGCCGCTCCGACCCGCATCTCCACAACACTCGACCCAAAATAGGAAGAAGCGCTCATCCAGTTCCTCCGTGAGAACTGGGACATTTTTGCATGGAAGCCCGCTGACATGCCAGGTGTTCCCAGGGGACTGGCTGAGCATCGCCTAAGAGTCGACTCATCTGCAAAACCAGTCAAAGAGCATCTTCGGCGGTCCGCCGTCCAGAAGAGAAAAGCCATTGGTGAGGAAGTGGCTCGACTGTTGGCGGCAAGATTTACCCGAGAGATATACCACTCCGAGTGGCTCGCTAATGTTGTCATGGTTCCTAAGAAGGACAAGTCGCTCCGAATGTGCATTGATTTCAAGCACATCAACCGGGCCTGCCCGAAAGATCATTTTCCTCTCCCTCGCATAGATCAAATTGTTGACTCGACCGCGGGATGCGAGAGACTGTCTTTTCTAGATGCCTACTCCGGGTACCACCAGATCCGTCTGTACGGACCCGACGAGGTAAAAACAGCTTTCATCACTCCATTCAGGTGCTTCTGCTATATCACCACGCCATTCGGCCTCAAGAATGTCGGAGCCACATTTATGCGAATGATTCAGAAGTGTCTACTCACTCAAATCAGTCAGAATGTGGAAGCATATATGGATGATATCGTTGTCAAGTCACGAAAAGGTTCCGACCTGCTCGCTGATCTCGCCGAAACATTTGCCAACCTCAGAAGATATGATATCAAGCTCAATCCATCAAAGTGCACATTTGGAGTTCCTGGTGGCAAGTTACTCAGTTTTCTCGTTTCCGAACGGGGAATCGACGCTAATCCAGAGAAGATTGGCACTATTCTCCGAATGAAACGCCCTGTGCGAGTGCACGATGTCCAGAAGCTTACTGGATGCTTGGCCACATTAAGTCGATTCATCTCACGACTCGGTGAAAAGGCATTGCCTCTTTACCGACTGATGAAGAAGACAGACAAGTTTGAGTGGACTCCAGAAGCTGATGCAGCGTTTGCCGAGCTAAAAGCTCTGCTCTCCACCCAGCCGGTGCTTGCTGCTCCAATCAACAAAGAGCCTCTGTTGCTCTATATCGCAGCCACAGGACAAGTCGTCAGTACTGTGCTTACGGTCGAGCGGGAAGAAGAAGGAAAAGCTCTCAAAGTTCAGCGCCCAGTGTATTATTTGTCTGAAGTCTTGACTCCATCCAAGCAGAGATATCCTCATTATCAGAAGCTTGTGTATGGAATATACATGACCACAAAGAAGGTTGCTCATTATTTTTCTGATCATTCCATCACAGTCGTCAGCGACGCTCCACTATCAGAGATTTTGCACAACAGAGATGCAACTGGTCGAGTGGCAAAATGGGCAATTGAACTTCTTCCCCTTGATATCAAGTTTGAGGCAAAGAAAGCCATTAAGTCCCAGGCAATAGCAGATTTCCTCGCCGAGTGGATTGAACAGCAGCAGCCGACTGAAGTTCACTCGGAGCATTGGACCATGTTCTTTGATGGCTCTAAGATGTTGAATGGTTCCGGTGCTGGGGTTGTCCTGGTTTCCCCCAGAGGAGATAAGCTCAGATATGTGCTCCAGATTCACTTTGATTCCTCCAACAATGAGGCAGAATATGAGGCCCTCTTATATGGGTTGCGCATGGCCATTTCACTCGGCGTCCGTTGCCTGATGGTCTATGGCGACTCGGATTTAGTGGTCAACCAGGTGATGAAGGAGTGGGACGTGAGAAGCCCAGCCATGACTGGATACTGCAGTGCAGTGAGGAAGCTGGAAAAGAAGTTCGAGGGGTTGGAGCTCCATCATATACCCCGACTGAAAAATCAAGCAGCTGATGATCTAGCAAAGATAGGTTCCAAGAGAGAAACCATTCCGAGTGGTGTGTTCTTGGAGCATATACACACTCCGTCAGTCAAAGAAGATCCTTTCACCGAAGAAACTCCACAGCCCAAGAGTGCCACAGATCCGACTGAGATTGAAGTCCCAGCGGTGGTCGACTTGATCATGGAGGTCTTGGTGGTCATTCCCGACTGGACGGTTCCATATGTCGCGTATATCCTGAGAAAAGAGCTTCCGGAGGATGAGGAAGAGGCTCGACAGATCGTCCGTCGATCTAAGGCCTTTACCGTAATCAAAGGACAATTATACAGAGAAAGCGCGACTGGAGTTGGCCAGAAGTGCATAACACCAGAAGAAGGTCGACTCATCCTCAATGATATCCACTCGGGGACCTGTGGTCATCATGCGTCCTCTCGGACCATCGTGGCCAAAGCATACCGAGCCGGATTTTACTGGCCAAAGGCGAATGAGATGGCAAAAGAGTTAGTGGATAAGTGCGAGGGATGTCAGTTCTACTCGAATATGTCGCACAAGCCTGCGTCGGCTCTGAAGACCATCCCACTCGTCTGGCCTTTCGCAGTATGGGGATTGGACATGGTCGGTCCTTTGAGAACAGGACGAAGCGGCTTCACGCATGTACTGGTGGCAGTCGACAAGTTCACCAAGTGGATCGAGGCCAAACCAATCAAGAACCTTGACACCGGTACTGCTGTTAGCTTCATCAGGGAACTAATATTCAGATATGGAGTCCCGCACAGCATCATTACGGATAATGGGTCGAACTTTGACTCGGAGGAATTCAGAGATTTCTGTAACTCCCAAGGCACACGGGTCGACTACGCTTCAGTCGCCCATCCGCAGTCGAATGGACAAGCAGAGCGAGCTAATGGACTGATTCTTAAGGGATTGAAGCCCCGACTGATGCATGATCTCAAACACGCGGCTGGAGCTTGGGTCGACGAACTTCCCTCAGTGCTTTGGGGGCTGCGGACCACACCTAATCGGTCGACCGGAAGAACTCCATTCTTCTTGGTCTACGGAGCTGAAGCAGTCTTGCCGAGTGATCTTCTCCATAATGCTCCTCGAGTTGAAATCTACAACGAAGCAGAGGCTGAACAAGCGCGGCAGGACGCAGTCGACCTTTTAGAGGAAGAAAGGGAGATGGCTCTGATCCGGTCGACCATCTACCAACAAGATTTGCGTCGTTTCCACGCCAGAAATGTGAGAGGTCGAGCCTTCCAGGAAGGAGATTTAGTTCTCCGAGTGGATCAGCACAAACCACACAAGCTTGCTCCTTCTTGGGAAGGTCCCTTCATCGTCACCAAGGTTCTCCACAACGGGGCGTACCGTCTTTACAACGTCGAGCATAACATCGACGAGCCCCGAGCTTGGAACGTGGAACTACTCCGCCCATTTTATACTTAAGTTTTATCACTCGGATGAGTTGCAATAAAGTACTTCTGTAGTTCATGGACCTCAAAATAATAGTGTCATAGTTCCTCCATAATTTCTGTCACTTTTTATTTTTGTCCAATAAAATTCCCCCTCAGTGGGTGACTTAGCCGCGAATCCGTTTCGCCTAAGTTTGTAAAAATCCTACCGAGTGGTGAGCCAGACTCCCACTCGGAGGCTTAGCTGCGAATCCGTTTCGCCTAAGTTATCAAAATCCTACCGAGCGGTAAGCCAGACTTCCACTCGGAGGCTTAGCTGCAGTCCAAGGACTCGCCTAAGTTTATCAAAATCCTACCGAGTGGAGAGCAAACCTCTCACTCGGGGGCTTAGCTGCAGTCCAAGCACTCGCCTAAGTTATAAAAATCCTACCGAGTGAAGACCAAACCTCTCACTCGGGGGCTTAGTTGCAGTCCAAGGACTCGCCTAAGTTACAAAAACCCTACCGAGTGAAGAGAAACCCTCTCACTCGGAGGCTTAGCTGCAGTGCAAGCACTCGCCTAAGTTTGTAAAAATCCTACCGAGTGAAGATCAAACCTTTCACTCGGGGGCTTAGCTGCAGCCCTATGCTCGCCTAAGTTTAAAAAATCACGCCGAGTGGCGAGCAATCCTCTCACTCGAGGACTTAGCTGCAGACCAAGCACTCGCCTAAGTTACAAAAACCCTACCGAGTGAAGAGCAACCCTCTCACTCGGAGGCTTAGCTACAGTGCAAGCACTCGCCTAAGTTTGTAAAAATCCTACCGAGTGAAGATCAAACCTTTCACTCGGGGGCTTAGCTGCAGCCCTGTGCTCGCCTAAGTTTAAAAAATCACGCCGAGTGGCGAGCAATCCTCTCACTCGGGGACTTAGCTGCAGACCAAGCACTCGCCTAAGTTACAAAAATCCTACCGAGTGGTGAGCCAGACTCCCACTCGGAGGCTTAGCTGCGAATCCGTTTCGCCTAAGTTATCAAAATCCTACCGAGTGGTAAGCCAGACTT
>NC_041392.1:196664555-196683599 GCF_002162155.2 Triticum dicoccoides
CACTCGGGGGCTTAGCTGCAGCCCTGTGCTCGCCTAAGTTGTAAAAAATCCTACCGAGTGGTAAGCCAGACTTCCACTCGGGGGCTTAGCTGCAGCCCTGTGCTCGCCTAAGTTGTAAAAAATCCTACCGAGTGAAGAGCAAGCCTCTCACTCGGGGGCTTAGCTGCAGTCCAAGCACTCGCCTAAGTTACAAAAATCCTACCGAGTGAAGAGCAACCCTCTCACTCAGAGGCTTAGCTGCAGTCCAAGCACTCGCCTAAGTTATAAAAATCCTACCGAGTGAAGAGCAAACCTCTCACTCGGAGGCTTAGCTGCAGCCCAGTGCTAGCCTAAGTTATCAAAATCCTACCGAGTGAAGAGTAAACCCCTCACTCGGGGGCTTAGCTGCAGCCCAGTGCTCGCCTAAGTTATAGAAATCCTACCGAGTGGTAAGCCGGGCTTCCACTCGGAGGCTTAGCCGCAGCCCAATGCTCGCCTAAGTGGACTAAAGAATAAGTCGATTGCAGTAAAGGCGCCTTGCTTTGAACCTGCAAAAGACATTTCGAGCCAAAAGCAATCGTATTCAAGCACCAAATTCAAGTTTGAATCGATATCTAAAGGAACCGAAAGTGCTCAGGCGTTAAGCCTGTTAAGGTTTATCGGTTACAATTCCACTCGGCATACCGAGGCAAATTTAAAGCGTCGAGCCAGAAGAAGTTTTTTACCCCTCCTGTGGAGGGCTGGAAGGTGCAACGAACTCATCAAGGTCAATTCCGTCGGCGATCCGAGTGGCAGCCGCAAGGAAAGTTTCCATAAAGGACCTGAAGTCGTGTTTCTTGGTGTTGGCCACCCGAAGGGCCGCCAGCTTCTCTTCTCGCGCATCTTTACAGTGGACTCGGGCCAGACACAGAGCAACATCTGCACCACACCGAGCCGAGGACTTCTTCCATTCCTGCACTAGACCAGGGATCGTGTTCAAGCGGGCCATCAGCGACTCAAGGTCATTCTGAAGTGTCTCCCCAGGCCAGAGCGTCGAGTCGATGCGAGATGTGGCGGCCTTCAGCCTTGCGAGATAGTCCACGACGGCTGCAACACGAGACTCCAGTCGGAAAACATCCATGGCAACTTCATCGTTCACCGGAGAATTGACGGGGTCGAGGTTTGGCTCCAGCCGGCTAGTTTCTTCTTCAAAGTTTTGGCAAAATTCTACAAGGGTGATCACTGAGTCAAGGGGATGGTCGAATGGAAAAACCACGATTGGAAATGTTTGCCGAGCATAGAGGTTTACCTTCAAGCATAAGAAACAGCTTCTTGGCAAGACCACTCAGGAAGGCCTCCAGATCATTTTTCTTCCCAGTCAACTTACTGACTTGGTCAGTCAGGGCAGCTTTATCAGTTTTTAGTCGACTAACCTCCTTGTTGGCGATCCCAAGAGCAGCTTTCAGATTTGTATTGTCTTGTTCAAGCTTGGTGACTGAAGCTAACTTCTCGTCAGCAAGCTTGATCTTCTCAGCTAGTTCGAGGTCTTTCTTCTGTTGGGCCTCCCTTACCTTACCTGCAAGTTACAGCAAGATCAGATTTTGAAACAAGCAAGGGGAAAAGCAGTCGTCAGGGTCTCACCAAACATACCTTCGGTCTCCTCCTTTGCCTTCGTCAGCTTCTCCTGAACCAGCTTCAAGCTCAGCTCGAGTTGAGTGTGCTTGTTTTCCAGCTCAGAGTAGCGAGCCACAAGATCACAAGAGTTCTGCGAAGAACCAATTGACTAAATGTCAAATATAATTCACTTCCGAGTGAAAAAGGAAAAATCACACGTTTCTAAGACTACAGCCGAATACAAGCATTCGACCGTAGTCTCGGGGACTACACCCAGTGGGTGCACTCAGCGTGCCCCCACTAATCCTGTTGAAGATAAAGTCGACCAGTCGACCTCAAAAAAAAAGGAGAGAGATGTATTCTTTAAGACTGTAATCAACTGCAAGCAGTCGACCACAGTCTCGGGGACTACACCCAGTGGGTGCACTCAGCGTGCCCCCACCGGTTTGTGCAACACACTCGACATAGTCGACTGACAGAAAGATTGACATCATAAAGCCTAAGGCCGACTGCCAGCAGTCGACCTTAGCCTTGGGGACTACACCCAGCGGGTGCACTCAGCGTGCCCCCGCTAACATGGAGTTTAATCGACACACCCAGTGGGTGACTACTATAAATTCCGGAAAGGAAAAGTTTTTGGTAGCATATCCAACAGAACAAACGGTGGTCGACTGACCTGAACATTGCTTTGGAGGGCAGAACTGGCGTCATAAGCTGCCTGGCTCGCATCCCGGATGGTCTTCAACTGCTCCATGATGATTCCCGCCTGGCGTATCGCCTCCTTCGCCGCGCCAGCTTGGTCCTCTGGGACGTGGTGCATCGTGAAGAGGGAGGGCTGCTGAGCACTCGTCAATGGATCTGCGAAGGACACCGTGTGTCGAGTGGTGTTCTCTTCCTCCGCAATCAGAATCTCAGGCGCCGTCACATCCTGGGGCACCTTGCTGGCGGACGCTTTCCTACTCCTTCTGCGCTTCAGCGGTTCCTCATCCTCATCATCATCAGGGAGATTGATAACAGCATTGGGTGGAGCTACGGAGAAGAATCAGGATCAAAGATCGCGAGTCAGTCGACTAAAAACGGCGTTAAGAATATAGTACCTGGTTTTGAAGTTGCTGCGTCCTCCATCTCATGGTCATCAGCCCGGGCTGAGGTCTCAGAAGTAGCAACACTGCAACTCCAAAGAATCAGTCGACTAAGTTCAGCGTCAACCAGAGACAAAGTTCACACAAAATAAGAAGACTTAAGCAGCACGATTACCCTGATATGGTGGGGATGGACACCTTCATCTTCGGCAGGAGCTTGATCGGCTTCGACGAGGCCGCCCTGGGCTGCTTCGGTGCCTTTTCAGTCGGCACCGGAGAGGTGGTCCGAGGGCGCTTGGTCGACTGAGCAACGGTCGCAACCCCCTTGCCACGTTAAGTCGAAGGGTCGTGGACAAGCTTCGACCGCCTTTCTGAGCGCGGTGGTACGACCTCCTCCTCCTCTTCCTCAACGTCATCTTCATCACCGTCATCATCATCATCGTCATCATCATCCTCAGCAACGTCCGAGTCCCATTCCTCCTCCTCCTGGCTCTCGCCCCCACTCGCCTCACCCTCCTCAGTCGGAGCTTGTGCCCCATTGGGCATCGAGTACAGCTCGGTGAGGGCCTGGTAGATATCAAGACAAGGATCAATCGACCAGTCGGCAGGATAAACAGAAACGAATGTGACAAGGACACAGTGGAGAGCAGAGCAAGCGTACCTTGTTTGGATCGCTGTTGTGGTCGAGTGGAGGAATCCTTCTGGCTCCGCGTGGGTTATCCTTGTTTCCGGTAACGGCTGCCATCCATCTTTCCAGAGTGACATCGTCGACTGCTTCTGGATGGACTCGAGTCTTGTCTTCAGTCCCACAGTACAACCACATGCAGTGGCTCCGGAACTGAAGGGGCTGGATGCGACGCCTAAGGAAGACCTCCAGGAGATCCATGCCAGTCACTCCCTCCCGAACCAACTGCACCACGCGCTCCATCAACATCTTCACGTCAGCTTTCTCCTCCGGAATCAACTTCAGAGAGGAGGGCTTGTTCACTCGGTCCATGGTAAACTGAGGGAGTCCACTCGACTGCCCCGGCGTCGACTGGTCCTGGCAGTAGAACCAGGTCGACTGCCAGCCTCTGACTGACTCGGGAAAGGTCATGGGCGGGAAGGTGCTCTTATTCCTCACCTGGATCCCCAGGCCCCCACACATTTGGACGACTCGGGTTCTTTCATCGCCTGGGCTCGCCTTCTTCACGGTCTGAGAGCGACACGTGAATATATGCTTGAACAAACCCCAGTGCGGTCGACAGCCCAGGAAACCCTCACACATGGACACGAACACGGCAAGATAGGCGATAGAATTGGGGTAAAGTGGTGGAGCTGCGCTCCAAAGAAGTTCAAGAAGCCACGGAAGAAAATACTCGGCGGCAAAGAAAATCCACGATCAACATGGGTGGCCAAGAGCACACACTCACCCTCTTCTGGCTGGGGCTGCCACTCCTTCCCCGGAAGCCTCGCAGCTCCATGAGGGATCAAGCCCTCGTTGGCCATGTCGAGGAGATCTTTTTCTGTGATGGACGACTGGATCCAGTCTCCTTGGACCCAGCCCTTCGGCAGGCGGGATCTGGACGAAGACCCGCCGCGGCTGGTAGATCTCCCCTTCGCCTTCTCCGACGCCGACGCCTTCTTCGCACGTTCCAGCGCCGCCGTCTTCTCCTTGGACATGGTTGCCGGCGAGATGCGCGAGGGCAAGTTGTGCGGGGGCGAGAGCGAGCGCGCTGGACGGGGACGAAGGGAGCAGAGAGAGAGAGAATGCTGAGGCACAGTACAAAAATCCTCGCCGGGCGCATTTATAAGATCCCTTCCGAGTGGATGACAGGTGGGCCCGGTCGATCTAATCATATCCAGGAACAGTTATGCAGACGGGATACGTGGCGAAGAAAGCGGCGCAGAGATCGAGGCGTCTATGTCCCGTCCCATCCGAACGCCGCGGTCCGCTCCGCTTCGCGCGCGTCCCCAAATTTCGCATCCCGCGGAATCCGCGAACAGCAGATCAGTCTGTCAGACGCGGGGTTTCCCGCGATCCGTCGCTCGGGGATCGTCGAAGCCCGAAAGATCACTCGACGAAAGAAGAGAATGGATCGAGTCGACTGAAGACAAGTTGCTCACCATCGACAAAGAGATTCTTTGGTCCAGAACAACGCACGACCAGAGTGCAAAGGTTAATCGGAAACGACATCAACTCCTTCCTCACTCGAAGCCTCAATCCATTCGGGGGCTAATGATGGGGTCATGTACCTAGGGTAGGGTCATGAACCTGATCTAAGTACCTTACCCAAGGACCCCCTTAGAAGAGGTCGCCTTCCAGTCGACCAACGAGGGACTCACTCGACTGACTTGAAGGACTCGACCACAAAGACTCACTCGACCACCAGGAGGTCAAGAGGCACTCTGCACTGCAACGGCCTGTAATTAAGTAGACTTTATGGTAGTAAAGACACTTTATGTGGGGCGTTATCAGTAACGCCCCGGACTTAACTCACCTTAAACCCTCTCCTACGTGGGCTGACTGGGGTCTCGGCGCACTCTATATAAGCCGCCCCCCTCCACAGGTAGAGGGGTTCGGCACCTTGTAACTCATATACTCATAATCCACTCGACCGCCTCCGGGCTCCAAGACGTAGGGCTATTACTTCTTCCGAGAAGGGCCTGAACTCGTACATCCCTGGTGTTTACAACCTCTCCATAGCTAGGACCTTGCCTCTCCATACCTACCCCCCCACTCTACTGTCAGGCTTAGAACCACGACACCCTCAGTAGCCCCCGAACCAGGCTTCAATGACGACGAGTCCGACGCGCAGATTGTTCGGCATTGCAAGGCGGGTTCTTCTCCAAATCTTGTGTACCTGTAGGAATAATGTCCGATTTTTGTAATGTAGTGCTCCTCGGCTTCCACGCCCAATAATGGCTATCTTCCACGTGTCAAACGAATGCGAAAAGCCGGGGCGTTTTTACATCCACACCCCTAGCCGTATAAACAAGCCGCCTATTTAACGAGATGGGGATTTAGGTCCAAACCACATCTTCTCCTTTCCGTGAGTTATCATCAGAGCGCTTCCAGCAAAGGTCCATTCCAACATGACCAGCCGTAGCAGCTCCTCCCCTCGCCCCTCCGGTCCCAAACCCGGGGACTGGGAGAGTTGCACCATCCCGCATAGCGAGTTAGTGTCGCTTCAGGCCAAGGGATTTCTCCCTCAGGCATACATGGTCCCGGTCCGAGCCGGTCTCGCCACCTACAATGGTGGAAAACAAGCGGAGAGCACCCCCAATCCTTCTAAAGGAGAGCGGGTGTGCCTTGTCCCCTATCTAATAAGGGGACTGGGATTTCCAATTCATCCATTTCTCCGCGGGCTTCTGGAGTTCTACGGCCTCCAGCTGCACAATCTCACGCCCGCCTCCGTATTGCATATTGCGGGTTTCGTCGCCCTTTGCGAGCTATTTTTAGGCGTTGAGGCTCATTTCGTGCTGTGGAAGAGGTTATTCTGCCTGGTGCCCCGTTCTCAAGAGGGGTCTATATACCAAGTGGGCGGAGCCGAAGTATGGCGCATCGTCGGGACCGGATACCTATCCGGAACCCCAAAAGAAGGCGTCCGAGGACTGGCCTTCGGAATGGTTTTATATAGATGACGTCCCGCTACCGGACCCTATCCGGGTCGGTCTCCCTGAGTTCAACCGTGCTCCATTGAAGAAACGCTTGAGCTGGCGTCCGCGGAGCTCTCAGAGAGAAAGCGACAGAGACGTCCTTTACCTGATGGGCCAGATAAGACTGTTGGCTCATTTCGGACTAACCATGATTGGAGTCATGGCTGCATGCATTATGCGGGGGGTGCAGCCGCTTCAATATAGAGGCCACCCCATGTGGGATTTCAACGGGGAGGATGACGCCACACGTTACGGTCGTAAGGAGCCGGCCTCAGCCGCCGCCTTAGTAAAGATCTTATCCTCTTTGTACAAGGGAGAAAAGGAGGAATTCCTCCGCGTCAACCCGCGGGACGGATTCAGTATGTACGATATTCCAAGTTGGGTAAGTGAACAATTGCGCTTGCTCGTTTGTTTTATACTGCCATGGTTAGATAGGTAGTCTAACGACTTCAATGCAGGAACTGCGACAGGAGGTAAAGGACATAAGCAGCCGCCCTCCACAGCCCGAGGACCCAGAACGGTCCCTCAATCCGGACTCCGAAGAGGATCCGGACATATCGGTGGAGCTTATCGACGGGGTGTTCCATCAGCTAAGCAAGGACAATACCTTGGTAGCCATTACGGCGGATTACCCAGGGTTAATCCCGGCCTCCCAGGTGACAGAAACCGGGGTCTTATTCCCTTGAAAGAGATTCCACCCTCACGTAGCCTGGTGTTTCTGACGAGAGCCATGTTTTGCAGGGGAGATTTCCGAGGCAGGAGGCCGAACCTGCGACGGCTAGCCAACGAGGGGCCGCAGGGCCCCGTGGGGCAAAAAGGAATGAAGTCCGGACTGAGATGCCGGCGCAAAGGTATAGTGCACCCTCTGTTTCCCTGGAGTTATTCTGTCAGGGCATATTAACGTTCGTGCTATCTTCAGAACGAAGAGACCTCGCCAGACTACATCCGGAGAGGTTGCCAATCGCGCCTCCACCAGCCAGGCTCCAATGTCTGGCCAGGAAGCGGAGGCGAGCACAAGGCGCGCACCGGACGCTCCTCCGACAGAGGATGCGGACAGGCTGTCTGCCACAAATTCTAAAGTGGAGAGTGCCATGAACCACAGGCGTCGCCGGACAATTCTATGCGACGCTTGTTTCTCCCAAGAGGCTTTAGATGCCTTTAATTCGGGAGATGCGTACCTCCGTGCCGCTCAAAATGGTTTAGCCAGAGCCATGGAGCAGTATGTAAAAGACATACGGGTAAGAAAATTTTGGTTAAATATATATATATATATATATATATATATATATATATATATATATATGCCAGTAGCCCCCGATACTTGAAGCAGTTAGAGCAACTGATTTAAGGATCATTTAATATGCAGCTTCTTATAGAGAAGAATACCGTACTGTCCCAGGAGCTGGAAAAGTGCAAGGCCCAACTAGAGGCCGCACTAGCCGCAGCAGGGGAGCCCAAAGAGACCCCCTTAGGTAAGATACACTTCGAAAGATTAGTATTGTGCGGTGTGGGTGCAAATCTGACAAATCATATTGCAGATGGCGCCGGACTCGATCCAGACAAGCAACAACTCTTACGCCGGCTAAAGGCCGGTGAGAGTACGTTGACAAAGGTGAGGCGAGAGAAGAATGATCTTCAGGATGCCAACACCAAGCTGGACGTCGAACTTAAAGATGTTCGTGGCCAGCTGTCGGACTCCACGAAGGAGAATCAGCGGCTTCGATGCGGCATTTTTAGTAAGTGCTTGAACGAACTTTGAAAAAAGAGTTCAGCGAGGAAGTCGACTAACAGAGTAATATCTGTAGGTATGCTCACAGGTCGTCCTGCAGAGGAGATGCCCGGTTCTACGGGTGACCTTCTTCCCAAACTCTTGCAACTGCACGAGCGAATTCGGCAGGCGATGCGGGATATTGCCCAAGCCTTATGGCCTGCCCACTCCGTGCCCGAGGACCTTGGAGAGCTTGCGGAGAAGCTGAAGGGAGCTCGGCGGCGCTTCTGGTTGTGGAAGATATCAGCCTGCCGATAAGGCGCTAGGGAGGCCTGGGCCATGGTGAAGACCTGTTTTACGAAGTCTGACCCAAACCACATGGCCGAGGTCGGACCAGTGGGGCCTGACGGGAAGGAGATCCCTGTAAGCTTAGTATACGGCCAAGTAGAGTTGGCCACGAAGTATTCCCAGTAGGAATGTAAATTAGACAGCCTGTTAGATGGTATAGAAGATGAATACAATCAGTCAGAATGACTGTGTAATTTTGAATTGACATGTGTAATGCCTTCTAGCCGGATTGTAGATCGTTTATCGTTGCCGACCTTTTCGCTTCAACCTCGGGACCTGACGGTCCGGAGTGTGTCCGAATACCCTAGCGGTTATATAAGAACCGGGGTATGCGTGGAAACCAGGTGTAGGGGTCATCAGTGCTTTATCAGACAAGTGCCCAACTAGTTATGTTATATTACATGGTTAGTAAGAAACATCTTCCAGAGAGAATAGTTCCATTAAGGGTTCCTTTCGCTGGGAGGCATGCCCTAAGGTGCATGTCCGGACTGCGTGAAGAGACGCAGAAAAAGGCATCTGGGGGCGCATAAAATGAGTAAAAAGATAATCTTTTATTTCACCGACCGAATATTCCCTTAAGAACGCTAGCTTTCGGCTTCACCCAGTCTGAGGTACACATCCGGCTGACCCGACAGTAACAATCGCAGAGGTGCTCCCTTTACCGCCTAGCCGAACAATCGGGAACGTAGGGGTAAGCACAGGAGCCAGGCAACCCAGCTTGGCCAAAACTTAAGTCATATCGATGCATATAATGGTGAAGAAAAAAGGTACATGCGGAAGTTTGACGCATGTGTTGGGCGTGAAGCCCGTATAAATAAGCTTCTGTTAAAGAAGCCCCCAGGTTTAATGAGCGCGAGTGGCGCGTCACTAGATGAGCCTTTAAGGGCTATGAAAGAAAAAAAATGGGGAGGAGAGAAATGTAAGACAGAAAAATACAAAAAGGGATGGACAGAGCAAGGAGACGAACACAGAGTCCGGCGCTAGGCATAGAATCTTCGGAGATGGGTGGCGTTCCACGGGTTCGGCTCGAGTCGGTTGTCCGACGCATCTCGCAGGCAGTACGCCCCACCAGTCAGGACTTGGTCAATTATGAATGGACCTTCCCACTTGGGTTTGAGTTTGTCCTTTTTCTTATCCGACAGGCGTAGAACTAGTTTGCCAACATTGTAATTTTTGGCCCGTACTTCTCTGCTTTGATATCTTCGGGCCTGCTGTTGATAAAATGCGGAACGGGCTTTTGCCACATTGCGCTCCTCCTCCAAGGAGTCCAAGTTATCCTGCCGATCGAGCTCGGCTTCTCTTTCTTCGTACATGCGCACTCTAGGTGAGTCATGAATTATGTCGCAGGACAGAACTGCTTCTACGCTGTACACCATAAAAAATGGTGTGTACCCGGTGGTGCGATTTGGCGTGGTCCGCAGCCCCCATAGCACGGAGTCGAGCTCCTCTACCCAGTGCGTGTTAGATTCCTTGAGGGACCGCACTAGTCTGGGTTTGATGCCGCTCATGATAAGACCATTTGCACGTTTGACCTGGCCGTTGGTTTGTGGGTGATAGACGGAAGCATAATCGAGCTTGATGCCCATGTTTTTGCACCAGAGTTTTACCTCGTTGGCGGTAAAATTTGTACCGTTGTCGGTTATGATGCTGTGGGGGAAGCCATAATGGTGTACAACCCCGGATATGAAGTCTATCATAGGTCCGGATTCGGCCGTTTTAACAGGCTTGGCTTCTATCCATTTGGTGAACTTATCCACCATGACCAGTAAGTATTTTTTCCTATGGGTTCCACCTTTAAGGGGTCCGACCATGTCAAGCCCCCAGACCGCAAAAGGCCAGGTGATGGGTATAGTTTGGTGTGCGGTGGGTGGCATATGGCTTTGGTTGGCAAAAAGTTGGGAACCAGCGCATCGTTGGACTAGGTCCTGAGCGTCTGCTCGGGCCGTCGGCCAGTAAAAGCCTGTACAGAAAGCCTTGCTAACAAGGGACCGAGCAGCGGCGTGGTGACCACCGAGTCCGGCATGGATTTCAGCCAGGAGGTTCCGCCCTTCCTCTTCGGAGATGCACCTTTGAAGGACTCCGGTAGTGCTTTTTCTTATAAAGTTCTCCCTCATGGACTCTGTAGGCCTTAGATCGCCGCACTATGCAGCGGGCCTCGTTTTGGTCCTATGGGAGTTCCTGCCTAGTAAGGTAGGCTAGGAATGGTTTTGTCCACGGGGTGATAACCGCCATTATTACGTGGGCTGAAGGTGTAATTTCGTTGGCAGAGCCTCCAATTGTGTCAGATTGTTCAGCGTCGAGTGGTGAGGCTGGGTTCGGGCTGTTATTTGCGGGTTCCCCCTCCCATGCTACGGATGGCTTGAACAATCTTTCCAAAAAGACGTTGGGGGGGCTGCATTGCATTTTGCTCCGATGCGTGCTAGGACGTCCGCCGCTTGATTGTTTTCTCGGGCTATATGGTGAAACTCCAGCCCTTCGAACCGAGCTGACATTTTTAGGATGGCGTTGCGGTAAGCTGCCATTTTTGGGTCCTTGGCGTCGAAGTCTCCATTTATTTGGGATATCGCAAGGTTTGAATCCCCGCGTACCTCTAGGCGCTGGATACCCATGGATACTGCTATCCGGAGGCCATGTAGGAGGGCCTCATATTCGGCTGCATTGTTGGAATCCGTGTACATGATTTGGAGCACATATTGGACTGTGTCTCCTGTGGGGGACGTCAGGACGACGCCGGCCCCCAGTCCAGCCAACATTTTGGAGCCGTCGAAATGCATAATCCAATTTGAATATGTGCCATACTCTTTAGGGAGCTCGGCCTCCGTCCATTCTATGACGAAGTCGGCCAAAACTTGCGATTTAATAGCTCGCCGTGGCTTATAGGTTATATCGAACGGGAGAAGCTCGATGGCCCATTTTGCAATCCGGCCCGTTGCATCACGGTTGTTGATAATATCGTTTAGTGGCACTTCCGAGACTACTGTTATGGAACACTCTTGAAAGTAGTGTCGTAGCTTCCGGGATGCCATGAATACCGCGTATGCAATCTTTTGATAATGCGGGTACCGTGATTTGCATGGAGTGAGGACAGTGGACACGTAGTAGACCGGCCTTTGAAGGGGGAATTTGTGTCCGTCCGTTTCCCGCTTGACAACGAGCACTGCGCTGACAACTTGGTGTGTTGCTGCAATGTATAATAACATTGGTTCGCCGGTGATTGGCGCGGACATGACTGGGTTTGTTGCCAATATGGCTTTTATTTCATCAAGTCCGGCCGTGGCGGCATCCGTCCACTCGAAGTGTTCGGTGCGCCGAAGGGGCGATAAAGGGGTAGTGCCTTTTCTCCCAAGCGGGAGATGAAGCGGCTTAAAGCCGCCATGCACCCGGTTAATTTTTGTATTTGTTTAAGGTCCTTTGGGACATCCAATTGTGACAAAGCTCGAATCTTGGCTGGGTTTGCTTCAATTCCTCTACTGGATACAATGAAGCCCAAGAGCTTTCCGACTGGAACGCCGAAGACACATTTTTCTGGGTTGAGCTTGATGTCATATTGTCGGAGGTTATCGAATGTAAGCCTCAAGTTGTTTACTAGGGATTCGACATGTCTTGATTTGATGACCACATCATCCACATACGCCTCCATTGTTTTGTCGATCTGGTTTGCCAGGCATGTCTGGATCATGTGCTGATATGTTGCGCCGGCGTTTTTCAGCCCGAAGGGCATTGTGTTGAAGCAGAATGGACCGTATGGTGTAATGAATGCTGTTGCAGCTTGGTCTGATTCTGCCATCTTGATTTGAAGGTAACCGGAGTATGCATCGAGGAAACACAACAAATCGTGTCCTGCGGTGGCATCGATAATTTGATCGATGCGGGGGAGGGGGAAGGGATCCTTTGGGCAAGCCTTGTTAAGGTCTTTAAAGTCGACACACAGGCGCCAGGATTTGTCCTTCTTTGGTACCATCACCAGGTTTGCTAGCCAGTCCGGATGTTTTATATCTCTGATGAATCCGGCCTCCAATAGCTTTGCTAGCTCCTCTCCCATGGCCTGTCTCTTAGGTTCGGAAAAACACCGAAGAGCCTGTTTGATAGGTTTGAATCCTGTTTGGATATTTAAGCTGTGCTCGGCCAGCCTGCGTGGGATTCCTGGCATGTCTGAAGGGTGCCAGGCGAAAATGTCCCAGTTCTCTCGTAGGAACTCTCGCAGTGCGGCGTCCACATCAGGGTTTAAATGTGCCCCGATGGAAGCTGTTTTATTGGGGTCCGTTGGATGGACCTGGAATTTGACTATTTTGTCCGCCGGTTTAAAGGAGGTGGACTTGGATCTTTTGTCGAGTACCACATCGTCTCTATTCACCATGGAGCGCAGCGCAGTCAGTTCCTTAGACGCTAGGGCTTCGGATAGTGCCTGAAGGGCCAGTGCGGCTGTCTTGTTTTCGGCGCAGAGTGCTATGTCCGGATCACTAGTGAGAGTGATGATCCCGTTGGGCCCGGGCATCTTGAGCTTCATGTACCCATAATGGGGTATTGCTTGGAAGATTGTAAACGCTTCCCGCCCTAGCAGAGCATGATAACCGCTGCTGAACAGAGCCACATGGAATGTGACCTCTTCGGACCTGTAATTATCCTGCGTGCCGAACACCACATGTAGTGTGATTTTTCCTGTACAGCGCGCTTCCCGACTGGGGATTATTCCTCTAAAGGTTGTGCTGCTTCGCTCAATGCGGTTCCAGTATATTTCCATTTTTTGAAGGGTTTCCTCATAAATGAGGTTCAATCCGCTGCCGTCGTCCATGAGTACCTTGGTAAGACGAAAGCCGTCCACTATTGGACTGAGCACCAATGCGGCTGGTGCTCGGGCTATTCAGAATCTAGGTTCATCACTTGCGTTGAAGGTAATGGCAGTGTCGCTCCATGGATTTATTGTTGCAACTTGATAGACTTCGGCGAGGCTGCGGAGTGTTCTTTTTCGCACATTGTTTGATGCGAAAGTCTCGAAGACTGTGAGAACGGTACTGGTGTCCTTGGGCTGGCTTTCTGCGGCCTCCGGAATTAAGAGGTCCTCGCCGATTTTGGCCACCTGCCAGAGTATCCAACATGCTCTAAGGCTGTGAGTTGGTGTGGCGTCCTCTGTACTGTGAATTTTACAGGGTCCATCGAGCCATCTTTCCAGTACGGTTCCATGCCCTGTAGAGGGTTTTGGCTTTTTGGTGTTTATCCCGGGTGTCCTGTGATGATGCACCCTCTTAGTTCGGACGGGATTACTATTCAAGGCCGGATTATCCCAAAAATTTATTTCGGTTTTCCAAGCGCTTTCCATCGCACAGTATTTTTGTACTATGGACGCCAAGTCAGCGAAGCGTGTGATATCACGACGACTTACGGTGTTAAGGATTCCCTTGTCTGTGCAATTACCGCAAAAAATTGAGATTGCGTCTTCCTCGCGGCAATCCTTTATCCTGTTCATAACCAGGAGGAATCTTGCCCAGTAATGATGTACTGTTTCCTCGGGCCTCTACCTGATTTGGGAGAGATCGCTTATGATTGGGTGGGCGGGTGTCGTTGAATCTGAAACCTCACCCAATCCAAGATTCGGAGGCCGAAGAGTTTCCGAACTCTGAAGTTCGGATTCTTGGATGTTGTCTAGTGAATCTGGCCCGTTGCCTGATTCTAAGCTCAGGTCTTGAGTTATATCTCCCCCTCCGCGGGTATCCGTCTTGGAGGGGTCGGGAATTCGGACGTAGCTAGTCCTTAAAATAGATGAAGGGTCGCCGCAAAGCGTCTCTACCACGGCAACGTGGTGGGTGACTTGGGGAGAGTTAATTTCTCTTAGATCGGGTTTAAGCCCAACCTGGTCGCAATCCGTAGCGACCCCCAGGACGGCGATGCGATCCAAGAGCTCGTTTACGAAAGAGAGCTCCATTGGATCTAGCTGCTCGACGAGCTCCGAGCTGACGTGTAGGTTGCTTTTGATGACCCGAGAGGTCACCGTCGGTGCAACAGCCGAACAGGTGGTCATGAGGAAACCACCTAGCCGGAGGGTTTGGCTGACACCCAAGGCTCCCTTAGCAACAACGCCATCTTTAAAGACGGGAGGAGGCATCCTTCCTGATTGTGACGGCACAGAGGAACTCTCAATGAAAGCACCAATGTCGGTGTCAAAACCGGCGGATCTCGGGTAGTGGGTCCCGAACTGTGCGTCTAGGCCGGATGGTAACAGGAGGCAGGGAACACGATGTTTTTCCCAGGTTCGGGCCCTCTTGATGGAGGTAAAACCCTATGTCTTGCTTGATTAATATTGATGATATGGGTAGTACAAGAGTAGATCTACCACGAGATCAAGGAGGCTAAACCCTAGAAGCTAGCCTATGGTATGATTGTTGTATATGGAGTTGATTGCCTACGGACTACAACCCTCCGGTTTATATAGACACCGGATAGGGTTAGGGTTACATAGAGTCGGTTACAATGGTAGGAGATCTTGAATATCCGCATCGCCAAAATTGCCTTCCATGCCAAGGAAAGTCCCATCTGGACACGGGACGAAGTCTTCAATCTTGTATCTTCATAGTCCTGGAGTCCGGCTGAAGGTATAGTCCGGCTACCCGAACACCCCCTAATCCAGGACTCCCTCAGTCAACTTGTTGAACGCAGCTCAGGCAGAGGACTCGTCAGATGTCATCATGGGTAACTTTCCAGTTAACTCTACTCTTGCAAAAGTTCTTTTTGACACTGGTGCTTCGCATTGTTTCATGTCAAGATCATTTGTTTCCAAGCATGACTTCGTTTCGCAAATGTTGGGTAAACCTATGGGAGTGGTTTCTCCGGCTAAGTCTATGAGGGTTACTTCAATAGTCCCAGATGTTTCTATCATGATGGGTGATTTCAAGTTTCTGGCTTCTCCAATGGTCCTTGGTAACTCGGATATTGATCTTATTCTTGGAATGGACTGGCTTTCTAAGCACAAGGCTCAGCTTGATTGTGCTGCCAGGCAGATTCAATTGACTCATTTGTCTGAGGATGTAATTTTCTTTGCCGCTAATGACGATACCATCCGTCTGTTTTCTCTCAATGAGAAGGATGAGATGGAGGCCATCTCGCAAATTCCAGTCGTTTGCGAGTATCAAGACGTCTTTCCAGAAGAGCTTCCAGGAATGCCTCCGCACCGGCAAGTTGAATTTGTCATCGATCTTGAGCCGGGCACGGAACCTGTTTGCAAACATCCTTACAAGCTTGGACCTGAAGAGTTGAAAGAGCTGAAGAAGCAACTCGATATTCAAGAGCGAATGGGTCTCATCCGACCTAGTTCTTCTCCGTGGGGTTGTGGAGTTCTTTTTGTGAAGAAGAAGGACGGAACGGACCGACTTTGTGTTGACTACCGTCCATTGAACAAGAAGACTATAAAGAACAAGTACCCACTTCCCAACATCAACGAGCTATTTGAACAACTCAAAGGTGCTCAAGTATTCTCCAAGCTTGATCTCCGTATCGGCTATCACCAGATCCGAATTCGTGAGCAAGATATCCCCAAGACAACATTCAGAACAAGCTATGGTTCATATGAATATACTGTCATGTCTTTTGGCCTCATCAATGCTCCTCCGACTTTCTCTCGCATGATGAACTTCATCTTCAACCCCTACACAAATGACTTCGTCTTGGTCTACCTCGATGACATTTTGGTCTTTTCCAAGAACAAGGATGATCATGCCAAGCACTTGCGTTTGGTGCTCGATAAGCTCAGAGAACATCAGTTCTACGCCAAGTTTTGAAAGTGCGAGTTTTGGCTTGATGAGGTTCTCTATCTTGGGCATATCATCTCTGCCAAGGGCATAGTGGTGAATCCTGAGAAGGTGTCTGCAATTGTGAATTGGGAACCACCTCAGAACGTGAAGCAACTCCGTAGCTTCCTTGGTCTTGCAAGCTATTGTCGAAGGTTCATGGAGAACTTTTCAAAGATTGCGAAGCCTCTTTCAAACCTTCTCCAGAAGCACGTCAAGTACGTTTGGTCTCCGGAATGTGACATCGCTTTCAACACCCTGAAAGAGAAATTAGTCATTGCTCCAGTTCTGACTCCTCCTGAAGAATCCAAACCGTTTGAGGTCTTCTGCGATGCCTCTCTTCAAGGTCTTGGTGCAGTGTTGATGCAAGAGAAGAAAGTTGTGGCCTATACTTCTCGCCAGGTGAAGCCCAACGAGAAGAACTACCCCACTCATGACTTCGAGTTGGCGGCAGTTGTGCATGCTCTTTTGACTTGGAGACATCTCTTATTGGGAAGAAAAGTGGACATCTTCACTGACCACAAGAGTCTCAAGTACATCTTCACTCAGCCTAATCTCAACCTCAGGCAGACTCGTTGGGCCGAAATGATTCAAGAGTATAATCCGAGCATCGAATATACTCCAGGCAAGGCCAATGTAATTGCTGACGCATTGAGCAGGAAGGCTTACTGAAACAGTCTGATTCTCAGGCCTTACCAACCCGAGCTTTGTGAAGCTTTCCACAAACTCAATCTGCAAGTTGTTCCTCAAGGATTTCTGGCAAACCTTCAAGTCTCTCCTACTTTGGAAGATCAGATTCGTGAGGCTCAACTTCTTGATGCTATGGTGAAGAAGGTGAAGATTGGGATTGCCAAGAGTCAACCCAAGTACAAGTGCTATCGCCTTGATGACAAGGATACTCTCTTCTTCGAGGATCGCATTGTTGTGCCTAAAGGTGACCTTCGTAAAGTCATTATTAACGAGGCTCAGAATTCACTCCTCTCCATCCACCCTGGAAGTACGAAGATGTACCAGGACCTCAAGCAGGCATATTGGTGGACTCGAATGAAGCGCGAGATTGCTCAGTTCGTGAATGAATGTGATGTCTGCAGAAGAGTGAAGGCAGAACACCTATGACCAGCGGGTCTCCTCCAACCTCTTGCCATTCCAGAATGGAAGTTTGACCACATTGAGATGGACTTCGTGACGGGATTTCCAAAGTCCAAGCATGGCAATGATGCTATATTCGTTGTCATCGACAAACTCACTAAAGTGGCTCACTTTCTGCCCATCAAAGAGTCTATCACAGCAACTCCATTGGCAGAGCTTTATACCTCTCGGATTGTCTCTCTGCACGGTATTCCGCAGTTGATATCTTCAGATCGTGGCAGCATCTTTACCTCCAAGTTTTGGGATTCTTTTCAGAAGGCCATGGGCACCAACATCCGTTTCAGCACAACTTTTCATCCTCAAACTAGCGGCCAAGTCGAGTGTGTCAATCAGATCCTTGAAGATATGCTCAGGGCTTGCGTTATCTCCTTCGGTATGAAATGGGAAGATTGTCTTCCATATGCCAAGTTCTTCTACAACAACAGCTTCCAAGCGAGTTCGGGCAAGGCCCCATTTGAAATTCTCTATGGCAGGAAGTGTCGTACTCCTCTCAACTGGTCAGAGATGGGTGAACGTCAACTTCTTGGAAATGACTTTATCACAGAGGCAGAGGAGATGTGCAAAGTCATTCATGATAACCTCAAAGTAGCGCAATCGCGCCAGAAGAGCTACTATGATAGTAAGCATCATGATTTGGCTTTCGAGATCGGAGACCATGTTTACCTCTGCTCTCTCCAATGAAAGGTACTCGTCGCTTCGGTATCAAAGGGAAGCTTTCCCATAGATACGGGGGCCCTTTCAAGATCGTCAGCAAGAGAGGCGATATCGCCTATCAACTCGACCTTCCCTCCAACTTTGCAAACGTGCACGACGTGTTCCATGTCTCCCAGCTCCGCAAGTGCTTCAAGACCCCTGACCACACCGTCAACTTCGAAGACATTGATCTCCAAGAAGACCTTTCTTATCATGAGCACCCAGTTGCTATTCTTGAGGAAACTGAGCGCAAGACTCGCAACAAGTCAATCAAATTCCTCAAGGTCAAGTGGTCACACCATTCCGACCGTGAAGCCACCTGGGAACGCAAGGATCACCTCCGTTCTGAGTACCCGACGTTTTTCCAGTCCTAGATCTCGGGATGAGATCCTTTCGTAGTGGTGGAGTGTTGTAACACCCCGGATGTAATTTACCTTATCTGTATCCCAACTCCTGCCGTTTCCGACCTAAGTTATTTTATTTTCCTCGGTGTCTGGTTTTTGTCTCCGTGTGTTGTTGCCTTTGTCATGCATCTCATATCATGTCATCATGTGCATTGCATTTGCATACGCGTTCGTCTCATTTATCCGAGCATTTCCCCATTGTCCGTTTTGCATTCCGGCGCTCCTATCTCCTCCGATGCCCCTTTCTACCTCTTTTCGTGTGTGGGGGTTAAACATTTCCGGATTGGACCGAGATTTGCCATGGGGCCTTGGTTTACTACTGGTAGACTTCCTATCAAGTTTCGTACCATTTGGACTTTGTTTGATACTCCAATGGTTAACCGAGGGACCGAAAAGGCCTCGTGTGTGTTGCAGCCCAACACCCTTCCAATTTGTCACAAAACCCACCTAAACCCTCTCCATCGTCTCGGTCGTTCGATCACGATCGCATGGCCACAAACCGCTCCTCATTCTGAGCTTCCTAACTCCTCCTACCCCTATTTATAGGTCTCCCCTCGAAACCCCCGGGTCTCTTCCCCCCTAACCCTAGATCTTTCCCTCTCCTCGCGCGCCGGACAAAGTTCCGCCTACGGACATGTCTGGAGGTCTCCCGCCGCCGCCACATGGCACTG
>NC_041392.1:196684080-196760886 GCF_002162155.2 Triticum dicoccoides
CCCGGAGCCTGCCGTGCTCCTCCACGCCACCTCGCCGCCGCCTCAACGCCGGCGCCGCCCGGCCACGCCTCACCGCCCGCGGCCGACGCCGCCATCGCCTCCATCGCCGACGACAAGCTCCTCCGGCGTTCCCCGAAGCTCCGGCCACCGTCTCCTCCATTCCCGTCAAGTCCGGCGAACAGTACTCCGGCGCCGACGAACCTCGACGTCCGCGCCGCCGATCTGGATCTCAGATCTAAAACCCACTCGGTTGACTTTTATTCCCCCGAAACCCTAATTTTTGGTAATTTTCATCATGCTATAACACTGCATCCGTAGCTCCGATTTGTGCGTGTAGCATATCAAAATGTTCGTCTCGACGAGTACATCATTTCAATCATTGCATCATTTTCATTTGAGCTCATCTTGATGCCCGAAATGCTGTTGGAAGAGGGCTATGTGATGAATTTGGCAGATCTGTTTCAGTAAATAGCTATTTGTCATTTTTGCCATGATTAATGTGTGCATGATATGCTCCTAAGCTCTACATGTGTTTTTTATATGCCATGCCATCTTTACATGGGTGCTTGCCATGTATTTTTGTGACATTTGTGGTGACTAGCACAAGCTTGCAAAGTAGCGTAATCGGTAATGCTGATTTCAGGGACTTAGAATTTCACAGTCCTTGTCCTGTTTTTGTCGTTATGCCATATGTTCATGCTATTACCTAGTGATCCGTGCCTCTTATGAGGATGATCAGTAAGGACGATTTGTTAAAATTGTGGTGCTCTATCCATCCATGTGTTTGTTTGCATTTATGGAGCACCCTAGCTTGAGTCAATCGAGCTCTACTTTTGCTATAAATTAATCCTGGCAGATTGTTGACATGTTTAGCAATTTTGCCGAGGATGTTGCTATTGATCCATGCATGCTATGTTGTTGTTCTTGCCATGTATAGCTTCTATGCCATGTATTGTTGATGGGTGTATGCTTAGTTTGTCGTTCCATGCTCTATAGTGAGTGCATCAAGCTCGTAAACATGCCTACTCGTTAACTGATTTGCATGCTCCAGTTTTCTCGTAAACATGCCTATTCGTTAACTGATTTGCATGCTCCAGTTTTTCACTAAGTCTAAGATCTGTTTATGTTTTTGCCATGTTCACATGCTTGCAATTGTATTTTCTGGTACCTTTTGTCTCAAGGTCACTAATGGACTTTTGTTAAGTGCTTTGAGTAGCTTCATTCCATGCCTTGCTTTGCCATGTTAACTTCCTATAGAATGTACTTTTCATGCTCTAAAGTGTGCTTCCTGATGACAAATTCTAGACTTGTGTTAATTTCACTAAGTCTGAAACATGTTATCATTTGCTCTTTTGCCATGCTTGTTTGAACCTGTTAATGGATGAATTAGCCGTAGCTCAGTGTTCATCTTTTGTCAAGCATCATGAGTGGATCCCTGCCATGTATTTCTTTCTCATGTTTGAGTGCTGTAGCATATTTATGTTGATGCATTTAGATGGCTACTTGCTGATTATCGCAGACCGGTGCCATATTTGTTTTGCTTGCCATTTCCAAACCGTGCATCCGATTCAGGTGATCCTTATATCGATTTCAACTGAAATCACCCCACCTTTCCAGTGGCACTCTTGGATTTCCAAGTTGAGTCCAGGTTCAGTCATTCCTTGTCAAATCTTGCATATGCATCACATATCGCATCCTGCATATCATACCATGTTTGCATCATGTTGTTTGAGCATTGCACGTGGTTGATTGTGTTCCGTTTGCTTGTTGTTCTTGTTTGGGTAGAGCCGGGAGACGAGTTCGTGAACGAGGAGCCCGTTGAGTTCGCTTATGAGGATCAAGTCAACTCTGACAACTTTGCAGGCAAGATGACCATACCCTCGAAATCACTTCTATCTTTGCTTGCTAGATGCTCGCTCTTTTGCTATGCCTATGCTACGATACCTACCACTTGCTTACCATGCCTCCCAAATTGCCATGTCAAACCTCTAACCCACCATGTACTAGCAAACCATTGATTGGCTATGTTACCGCTTTGCTTAGCCCCTCTTATAGCGTTGCTAGTTGCAGGTGAAGATTGGAGATCGTTCCTTGTTGGAACATTGTTTATTGTTGGGATATCATCATATTATCTTGTTTATCTTAATGCATCTATATACTTGGTAAAGGGTGGAAGGCTCGGCCTTTTGCCTAGTGTTTTGTTCCACTCTTGCCGCCGTAGTTTCCGTCATATCGGTGTTATGTTCCCAGATTTTGCGTTCCTTACGCGGTTGGGTTATAATGGGAACCCCTTGACAGTTCGCCTTGAATAAAACTCCTCCAGCAAGGCCCGACCTTGGTTTTACCATTTGCCACCTAGCCTTTTTCCCTTGGGTTTCGCGGACTCAAGGGTCATGTTTATTTTAAACCCCCGGGCCAGTGCTTCTCTAAGTGTTGGTCCAACCCAAAGCACCGTGCGGGGCCGTCCCTTGGCAACTTGGGTAACGTTGGCTCCCGTACGCTTAGCTTATCCGGTGTGCCCTGAGAACGAGATATGTGCAGCTCCTATTGGGATTTGTCGGCACAACGGGTGGTCTTGCTGGACTTGTTTTACCATTGTCGAGGATGTCTTGTAACCGGAATGCCGAGTCTGATCAGAATGTCTCGGGAGAAGGAATATCCTTTGTTGACTGTGAGAGCTTGTGATGGGCTAAGTTGGGACTCTCCTACAGGGATTTGAACTTTCGAAAGCCGTGCCCGCGGTTATGGGCAGATGGGAATTTGTTAATGTCCGGTTGTAGATAACTTGAAACTTAACTTAATTAAAATGAATCAACCGCGTGTGTAACCGTGATGGTCTCTTCTCGGCGGAGTCCGGGAAGTGAACACGGTGTTGGAGTAATGCTTGACGTAGGTTGTTCTAGGATCACTTCTTGATCATAGTTTCTCGACCGTGCTTTGCCTCCTCTTCTCGCTCTCATTTGCGTATGTTAGCCACCATATATGCTAGTCTCTTGCTGTAGCTCCACCTCATATCTTGCCTTACCTAAAATCTTAAATAGTCTTGATCGCGAGGGTGCGAGATTGCTGAGTCGCCGTGACTCACAGTTTACTTCCAAAACCAGATGCAGGGGCCGATGATACCGCTCCAGACGATGCGCTTGAGCTCAAGTGGGAGTTCGATGAAGACTCTCGCCGTTACTATGTGTCTCTCCCAGATAATCAGTAGTGGTGCCCAGTTGGGTCGATCGGGGACTTTGTCGCATGTGGGGGTTGATCTTTATTTTGGTACCATAGTCAGACCATGAGTGTATTGGATGATTGTAATGTTATTCATGTATTTGTGTGACGTGGCGATTGTAAGCCAACTATGTATCTGTTCCCCTTTTATCTATTTACATGGGTTGTTGTGAAGATTACCTTACTTGCGACATTGCTTTCAATGCGGTTATGCCTCTAGGTCGTTCTTCGACACGTAGCAGATATAGCCGCATCAAGGGCGTTACAGGAACCCAAAACTTTTTCTAAAAGAAAAGTGAAAGTGAGAGAGACGAGAATTGTGAAAGTGGGGGACGTCCTTGAACTTTGTTCGTGCCCATGGAAACTTTGTGAATCTTAATTACAGAAACCTTTCAAAAAAAATTATCCCCTTGTACAATTCCATTGTATTATAAAAATAATGTGCCAAGGTTTGCCTTTAGGATGTTTACATTTGCTTGATGGTTTGTATGGTGCAGGACAGACACTTTGGCTGTAGTGCATGATTTTACATTTTTTGCTGGAACGTCAAATGGTTCTGATTCTTTTTGCACTGTCTTCCTACACCAATTGTTTGTTTTTCCTAATTTTGGTAGAATTGTTCAATTATCAGAAGTATGGTGAATGTTCAGATTTCTACAGACTGTTCTGTTTTTCACAGATTCTGTTTTTGATGCATAGTTTGCTTGTTTTGATGAAACTATAAATTGATATCAGTGGATTAAGCCATGAAAAAGTTATATTACAATAGACACAATGCAAAAAAAATATGAATTGGTTTGCCACAGTACTTATAGTAGTGATTTGTTTTATTATACTAACGAATCTTACCAAGTTTTCTGTTGAAGTTTTGTGTGGATGAAGTGTTCGATGATCGAGGAGGTCTCGATGTGAGAAGAAGGAAGAGAGACAAGAGCTCAAGCTTGGGGATGCCCGAGGCACCCCAAGTAAATATTCAAGAGACTCAAGCGTCTAAGCTTGGGGATGCTGGGAAGGCATCCCCTCTTTCTTCAACAAGTATCGATATGTTTTCGGATTCGTTTCGTTCATGCGATATGTGCAATCTTGGAGCGTCTTTTGCATTTAGTTTTCATTTTTATTTTATGCAATATGCTGGTATGAGATAGTCCTTGGTTGATTTATAGAATGCTCATTGCA
The DNA here is from genome assembly GCF_002162155.2 of Triticum dicoccoides. Taxonomy (NCBI): domain Eukaryota; kingdom Viridiplantae; phylum Streptophyta; class Magnoliopsida; order Poales; family Poaceae; genus Triticum; species Triticum dicoccoides. The sequence continues at coordinate 196,688,476 of NC_041392.1, forward strand.
CTTCACTTATATCTTTTTAGTATGGCTTTATAGAATGCTTCATGTGCTTCACTTATATCATTTGAAGCTTGGATTGCCTGTTTCTCTTTACATATACAACCACCATTTGTAGAATGCTATTTTGCTTCACTTATACTTGTTAGAGCGTGGGCATATCTTTTGTAGAAATAATTGAACTCTCTTGCTTCACTTATATCTATTTAGAGAGATGACATGAACTGGTCATTCACATGGTTAGTCATAAAATCCTACATAAAACTTGTAGATCGCTGAATATGATATGTTTGATTCCTTGCAATAGTTTTGCGATATAAAGATGGTGATATTAGAGTCATGCTAGTGGGTAGTTGTGGATTGTAGAAATACTTGTGTTGAAGTTTGTGATTCCCGTAGCATGCACGTATGGTGAACAGTTATGTGATGAAGTCGGAGCATGATTTATTTATTTATTGTCTTCCTTATGAGTGGCGGTCGGGGACGAGCGATGGTATTTTCCTACCAATCTATCCCCCTAGGAGCATGCACGTGGTACTTTGTTTCGATAACTGATAGGCTTTTGCAATAAGTATGTGAGTTCTTTATGAGTAATGTTGAGTCCATGGATTATACGCACTCTCACCCTTCCACCATTGCTAGCCTCTCTAGTACCGCGCAACTTTCGCCGGTACCATAAACCCACCATATACCTTCCTCAAAACAGCCACCATACCTACCTATCATGGCATTTCCATAGCCATTCCGAGATATATTGCCATGCAACTTCCATCATCATCATATAGATGACTTGAGCATTCATTGTCATATTGCTTTGCATGATCGTAAGATAGCTAGCATGATGTTTTCATGGCTTGTCCATTTTTTGATGTCATTGCTATGCTAGATCATTGCACATCCCGGTACACCACCGGAGGCATTCATATAGAGTCATATATTTGTTCTAGATATCGAGTTGTAATATTGGGTTGTAAGTAAATAAAAGTGTGATGATCATCATTATTAGAGAATTGCCCCAGTGAGGAAAGGATGATGGATACCATGATTCCCCCGTAAGTCGGGATGAGACTCCGGACTTTACAAAAAAAATAAAAGAGGCCAAAGAAGCCCACCAAAAAAATAAAAATAAATAAATAAATAAATGAGAGAAAAAGAGAGAAGGGGCAATGTTAGTATCCTTTTACCACACTTGTGCTTTAGAGTAGCACCATGTTCTTCATATAGAGAGTCTCTTGAGTTATCACTTTCATATACTAGTGGGAATTTTCATTATAGAACTTGGCTTGTATATTCCGATGATGGGCTTCCTCAAATGCCCGAGGTCTTCATGAGCAAGCAAGTTGGATGCACACCCACTTAGTTTTAGTTTGAGCTTTCATACACTTATAGCTCTAGTGCATCCGTTGCATGGCAATCCCTACTCACTCACATTGATATCTATTGATGGGCATCTCCATAGCCCGTTGATACGCCTAGTTGATGTGAGACTATCTTCTACTTTTTGTCTTCTCCACAACCACCATTCTATTCCACCTATAGTGCTATGTCCATGGCTCACACTCATGTATTGCGTTAAAGTTGAAAAGGTTTGAGAACATCAAAAGTATGAAACAATTGCTTGGCTTGTCATCGGGGTTGTGCATGATGTGAATATTTTGTGTGGTGAAGATGGAGCATAGCGAGACTATATGATTTTGTAGGGATAGCTTTCTTTGGCCATGTTATTTTGAAAAGACATGATTGCTTTATTAGTAGGCTTGAAGTATTATTGTTTTTATGCCAAATGTTTGACTATTGCTTTGAATAACTCGTATCTTCATATTCATGCCATGATTAGATATGTGATCAAGATTATGCTAGATAGCATTCCACATCAAAAATTATCTTTTTTATCATTTACCTACTCGAGGACGAGCAGGAATTAAGCTTGGGGATGCTGATACGTCTCCGTCATATCTATAATTTTTGATTGTTCCATGCCAATATTATTCAACTTTCATATATTTTTGGCAACTTTTCATACTATTTTTGGGACTAACATATTGATCCAGTGCCCAGTACCAGTTCCTGTCTGTTGCATGTTTTTGGTTTCGCAGAATATCCATATCAAATGGAGTCCAAACGGGATAAAAACGGATGGAGATACTTTTCGGAATATTTGGAAAATCTGGAATAAAAATCAACGCAAACCAGTGTCCGAGGTGGGCACGAGGTAGGCCCCCCCTAGGGCGCGCCCCTGACTCTCGTGACTCACCTGTAAGGTGGCTGACGCCCTTCTTAGGCCGCAAGAAAGCTAATTTTCGGAAAAAAATCATGGCGAAGGTTTCGTTCCAATCGGAGTTACGGATCTCCGGATATAAAAGAAACGGTGAAAGGGCAGCAAAGCAGAACGTAGAAACAGAGAGAGAGACGGAGAGACAGATCCAATCTCGGAGGGGCTCTCGCCCCTCCCACGCCATGGAGGCCAAGGACCAGAGGGGAAACCCTTCTCCCATCTAGGGAGGAGGTCAAGGAAGCAGAATAAGGGGGGCCCTCTCACCCTTGCTTCCGGTGGCGCCGGAGTGCCACCGGGGGCCATCATCTTCACCAACAACTTCACCGCCTTCACCACCAACTCTTCCCCCTCTATGCAGCGGTGTAACCTCTCTCTTACCCGCTGTAATCTCTACTTAAACATGGTGCTCAACGCTATATATTATTTCCCTATGATGTATGGCTATCCTATGATGTTTGAGTAGATCCGTTTTGTCCTATGGGCTATTTGATGATCAAGATTTGTTTGAGTTGCATCTTTTATTATTTGTGCTGTCCTATGGTGCTCTCCATGTCGCGCAAGCGTGAGGGATCCCCACTGTAGGGTGTTGCAATACGTTCATGATTCGCTTATAGTGGGTTGCGTGAGTGACTGAAACACAAACCCGAGTAAGGGGGTTGTTGTGTATGGGATAAAGAGGACTTGATGCTTTAATGCTATGGTTGGGTTTTACCTTAAATGATGTTTAGTAGTTGCGGATGCTTGCTAGAGTTCCAATCATAAGTGCATATGATCCAAGTAGAGAAAGTATGTTAGCTTATGCCTCTCCCTCAAATAAAATTGTAATAATGATTACCGGTCTAGTTATCGATTGCCTAGGGACAAATAACTTTCTCGTAACAAAAAGCTCTTTACTAAAATTAACTTAGTTGTGTCTTTATCTAAACAGCCCCTACTTTTTATTTACTTGCTCTTTATTACCTTGCAAACCTATCCAACAACACCTGCAAAGTACTTCTAGTTTCATACTTGTTCTAGGTAAAGCAAACGTCAAGCGTACGTAGAGTTGTACCGGTGGTCGATAGAACTTGAGGGAATATTTGTTCTACCTTTAGCTCCTCGTTGGGTTCGACACTCTTACTTATCAAAAGAGGCTACAATTGATCCCCTATATTTGTGGGTTATCAACCACCTGGATAGTTGTGTTGGTTGTGTTTTCAGGGAAAGAATTGTTGAGCAAGGTGAATTGCTATTGAATAATATATTGAGTAATGATAATGATTGGACACTTCCTGAACCAACTCCTAAGCCAACTCTGAAGAAAAGGGGTATTCTATTTCTCACTCCTGAAGATATGGAAGATGCAAAGAAATCTATGAAAGAAAAGGGTATTAAAGCTGAAGATGTTAAGAATTTACCACCTATTGAAGAAATACATGGTCTTGATAACCTGACACAGGTAGTAAAGGTAAATTCTCTCTATAGATTTGATGAAGGTGACATTCCTAGTAATAAGTCTGCGAGCCAATGCTTGGATGAGTTTGATAATTTTATTGTTAAACAAGAAAACTTCAATGCTTATGTTGGTAGACAATTGAAACTTAATGCTTATATGATTGAACACTTGAGTGATTATATGTATAGAGTTAAATGTGACCTTAGGCTTATTAGTAAACATGCTTCTATGGTTACCACTCAAGTAGAACAAGTGCTTAAAGCACATGATGATTTGCTCAATGAATTGAATAATAAGGAAAATGAAAATGTTGTTTGAGTTGTGACTAGAGGTGGTAAAATGACTCAGGAACCTTTTTATCCTAAGGGCCACCCTAAGAGAGGCGAGCAAGATTCTCAGAGAGCTGATGTTGATGCACCTAGTCCTTCTAAGAAGAATAAAAAGAAAAATGATAGGACTTTGCATGCTTCTAGTGAACCTGTTGTTGTCACACCTGAGAATCCCAATGATATTTCTATTTCTGATGCTGAAACACAATCTGGTAATGAACATGAACCTAGTGATAATCTTAATGATGATGTTCATGTTGATGCTCAACCTAGCAATAACAATGATGTAGAGATTGAACCTGATGTTGATCTTGATAACCCACAATCAAAGAATCAACGTTATGATAACTGAGACTTCGTTGCTAGGAAGCCGGTAAAGAAAGAGAACCATGGGTTCAGAAACGCATGCCTTTTCTTCCTAAACCATCCAAGAAAAAGGATGATGAGATTTTGAGCGCTTTGTTGAAATGATTAGACCTATCTTTTTGTGTATGCGTTTGACTGATATGCTTAAAATGAATCCTTATGCTAAGTATGTGAAATATATTGTTACAAATAAAAGAAAGATACCGGAAGCTAAAATTTCCACCATGCTTGCCAATTATACTTTTAAAGGTGGAATACCTAAGAAACTAGGAGATCCCGGAGTACCAACTATACCATGCTCCATTAAAAGAAACTATGTTAAAACTGCTTTATGTGATCTTGGAGCCGGTGTTAGTGTTATGCTTCTCTCTTTATATCATAGACTTGATTTGAATAAGTTGACACCTACTGAAATATCTTTGCAAATGGCCGGTAAATCAACTGCTATACCTGTCGGTATCTGTGAGGATGTGCCTGTTGTGGTTGCAAATGTTACTATTTTAACGGACTTTGTTTGTTCTTGATATTCCCGAGGATGATAGTATGTCGATTATCCTTGGTAGACCCTTTTTGAATACTGCAGGGGCTATTATTGATTGCAACAATGGCAATGTCACTTTCCATGTTAATGGTAATGAGCATACGGTACACTTTCCGAGGAAACAACCTCAAGTCCATAGTATCAATTCTATTGGAAAAATTTCAACGATCACTATTGGAGGTTTTGAATTCCCTCTTCCTACTGTCAAGAAGAAATATGTTATTCCTATTGTTGGGGATATGCATATCCCCGTTGAGGTAACTTAGTGTTATTCGGAAATTCTCTGGTTTCATGTTATTCGGAAAGAGTTTGTTAACAAGACTTGATCAACCTTGTTTGTGGATTCCTTTTGATGAGCATGAGATGGATGAAGTTAGAAAACACAACTCTCTGTACCCTCCTTTTAGTTTCTGTTATTTAGATTAAATAAAGCAAAAATAGTATTTTCTGTCTGTTTTCCGCATTATCCTTGCAATAAAAATACCCAGAAAATAAAAGTTTTCCAAATGTCCTGAAAATGATATATGATTTTTTGTAGAATATTTAAGAATTACTGGCACTAAGAACACACCAGGGGCCCCACCACTTGGCCACAAGGGTGCAGCGCACACCCCTGCCTCGTGGACCCCACGTGGACCCCCTCCACTTATTCCAGCACCCACTCACTTCGTATTTCTCAAGAAAAAACCCCCCATAGCTCAAACCCATGTTCTAGCTCATCTTGTTGCCATTTTCGATCTCCTTGCTCAAAGCTCCATTCACAAAACTGTTTGGGAAGATTGTTCTTCGGTATGTGACTCGTCCAATGGTACAATTAGTTTTTGTTCTAGTGCTTTATTTATTGCAAATTTTTGCTGCTAAGGTGACCCTGTTCTTGAGCTCGCATGTCAAATTTATATGGTCCAAAGTAGTTTTAATGCATGATATAGCCTCTAGGCACTTGTAGGAGTAGTTGCTATCAATCTTGTTGAGTTCGGTTCACCTTTATTTTGAGTCACTAAAAAAATTCAGAAATTTTTCAGAGAAAGAAAATGTTTAGGAAAATGTACCAAGGTGGTTCCTCAAGGAAACAAGGACCAATGCTCGCGATACGTGAGCCGGACGATGGACCACTGAGGGAAGATCAAGTGCGGCCTTGTGAATGGCCGTCAGAGGAGTTTATGGTCCAGGCAGGCATCAAGGATGAATTTGACGCGTATATGTGTAATGCTGATCTTGAGGACTTCGTATCAGATAAGTGCCTGCAATACCACTACCTAACTGATTCCTTTGTGAGGAGGTTTAAATTTACATCCCCGTGCAATTCTCACACTGTTTTATTCGATCTTTATGATAAATCATATACCATGGACCTAGCAGATTTTAATACTGCTTGTAAACTCCCCCACTAGGGCAATGCTAGTGAACCTCACAAATCTGAATATAAAGACTTTCTTGCTAGTATGACTGTGGGGGAATCTAGCAAAATCGCACAAGCTACCATAGGGAGCATTCAATTCCCTTCCATACATTATTTTGCTCTATTTATTGGTAGATGCATTAACGGTAAGGATGAAGCTTGTCACATGTGCGTTCCAGATCTTAGTGTCCTCAAAAGTGCGGCATTAGGTGATAAACAATATAACTTGGGGGCCATTGTTGCACGAAGGTTGCATCTTAATGGTATAAGTGGAGATTTGTTTGGTGGAATTTATGCGACTCGTGTAGCTAATTATCTTAATGTTCCTATACATGGAAATGATATAGAGCTACCTCCTGCTTACCTAGATTATGATGCTATGGTTCGCCATCAGTTTCTTGAGAGGAACGAATAGTCCCTCCAGTACCGACTAATGTTTGACAGACAGCGCACTATCCATGTTGCCCTCCCTGCTCCTACTTTCTTTACTTTTAGGCAAAAAGGAGATATGTTATAACCAGGGAGGAGGTGAACGAGTACGAGAGGAGGACGGAGGAAGCTCGCCTCCAAGCTGCAGCTTTACAAGCAGTAGCTGCTGCATCTCAGTACGACCCCAGCTACAACTTTGGATATCCACCAGGCCAGAAGTGGCCATAGACCAACTTAGGCTAAAAGCCTAAGCTTGCGGGAGTACGTATTTCTCACCGACATTACATTCATGTTCACACACTCATTCTAGTTGTCGGTGCTCATACTATTTCATTGTACTAGTACTATCCATGCTAGTTTATTTTCTTTTCTAAGCCCTCTTCTTGTGTGTTTGAAAAACCTTAAGAAAACCCCAAAAAATTAGTTGTAGATATTTTACTTTCCATGCCTGCTATAGTAGTAACTAAAAGAAAACCCAAAAAGATTTCTCGTTCTTCTTTTGCTTGTTGGGAGCTTTCCCGTGTAAATATTTTTATTTCTTTTCTTGTTCTTTGGGGGTCGAGAGGAGAAGACCATGATGAAAATGTTGACTTGCTCTCATATGCATTATTGTTGATTTAACTAAGAGCCCATGTTATCTTGTCTTCTCCCTTGTATTAAATGCTTGCATATTCCAGCTTAGTACAATGCACGTGCACTATTATTATTATTATCCACACCGTTCGGCCGTGCAAGTGAAAGGCAATAATGACGATATATGATGGACTGATTGAGATGAGAGAAGCTGGTATGAACTCGACCTTTCTTGTTTTTGTAAATATGATTAATTCATCATTCCTGATTCAGCCTATTATGAATGAAACATGTTTGCAATGACAATTAGAGATTATGGTTGCCCATTCCATGCTTCATTAGCTAGGAGTTTATAATAGTTTACCTTGCGTGCCAATATGCTATTAAAATGGTTGTGATGTGGTATGATAGGGTGGTATCCTCCTTTGAACGATTCGAGTGGCTTGACTTGGCACATGTTCACGCTTGTAGTTGAAACAAAATCAACATAGCCTCCATGATATTTATGTTCATGGTGATTTATATCCTACTCATGCTTGCACTCATTGTTGATTAATCTTAATGCATGTTCATGACTATTGTCGCTCTCTAGTTGGTCGCTTCCCAGTCTCTTTCTAGCCTTCACTTATACTAAGCGGGAATACTGCTTGTGCATCCACTTCCATAAACCCCAAAGTTATTGCATATGAGCCCACCATACCTTCCTATATGCAGTATCTACCTGCCGTTCCAAGTAAATTTGTATGTGCCAAACTCTAAACCTTCAAATGAAATTCTATTTGTATGCTTGAATAGCTCATGTATCAACTAGGGCTGTCTATATCTTCCATGCTAGGTGGGTTATTCTCAAGATGAGTGGACTCCGCTCATCATTCACGAGAAAATGGCTGGTAACCGGGATGCCCAGTCCCATGCTCAAATCAAAATAATTGCAAACAAAACTCCCCCAGGATTTTTTTGATAGAAAGACTGTAAGGGAACCCCCTACAGTATAAATGGTGCAACAAACCCAAATTGCAAGTACCATGCCTTGAACCTGGGTGGGTGGGAAGGCATCAGCCCCTTCCCACCACTAGGCTATACCTTAGTCTGCCTCCCCCAGGATTGTTGTTAGTTGGAGGCACCCGTTGTTTCGGACAAGCCATGGATTGATGTTTGTTGGTGGTGGAGGGAGTATAAACTTTACTATTCTATTTGAGAACCGCCTATAATGTGTGTAGCATGGAAGATATCGAGATCTGTTGGTTGTTATGTTGACAATGAAAGTATACCACTCAAAATATTATTTATCTCTGTTTCAAAACTCGAGCTCTAACACCTCTGCAAATCCCTGCTTCCCTTTGCGAAGGGCCTATCTATTTATTTTTATGTTGAGTCATCATCCTCTTATTAAAAAGCACCAGTTAGAGAGCACCGCTATCATTCGCATGCATTGCTATTAATTTACATTGAGTATGACTATGATTGGATCTATTTTACCATGAATTACAATGTATAGTCAGTCCTTCATCTTCAGGGGTGCTCTGCATTTATGTTTTGCGGTCTTAGAAAGGGCTAGCGAGATATCATCTTGTTATACCATATTATGATTGTTTTCAGAAAGTGTTGGTATATGAGATTTATTATTATTGCTCGCTAGTTGATTATGCCATTGATATGAGTAAACATGAGACCTAAATGTTATTGTGAATATGGTTAGTTCATAATCTTTGCTGAAAAAATGCTGGCTTTACATATTTGCAACAACAAGATCAAACAGAGTTTGTAAAAGTTTTTCTTTATCACTTTCAGTTTGTCAACTCAATTGCTTGAGGACAAGCAAATGTTTAAGCTTGGGGGAATTGATACGTCTCCAACGTATCTACTTTTTCAAACACTTTTGCCCTTGTTTTGGACTCTAACTTGCGTGATTTGAATGGAACTAACCCGGACTGACGCTATTTTCAGCAGAATTGCCATGGTGTTATTTTTTTGCAGAAATAAAAGTTCTCAGAATGACCTGAAAATTCACGGAGACACGTTTTGGAATTTATAAAAAATACTGGCGAAAGAATCAGCGTAAGGGGGTCCACACCCTGTCCATGAGGGTGCAGGGGCATGCCCCTTGCCCCGTGGCCCCCCTGAGGATCCACTGATATCAACTCCAACTCTATATATTCACGTTCAGGGAGAAAAAAATAAAGGAGAAGAATTCATCGCGTTTTACGATACGGAGCCACCGCCATGCCCTAATCTTCATCGGGAGGGCTGATCTGGACTCCGTTCGGGGCTCCGGAGAGGGGAATCCATCGCCATCGTCATCATCAACCTTCCTCCATCACCAATTTCATGATCCTCACCGCCGTGCATGAGTAATTCCATCGCAGGCTTGCTGGACGGTGACGGGTTGGATGATATTTATCTTGTAATCGAGTTAGTTTTGTTAGGGTTTTATCCCTAGTATACATTATGTTCTAAGATTGATGTTGCTATGACTTTGCTATGCTTAATGCTTGTCACTAGGGCCCGAGTGCCATGATTTCAGATCTAAACCTATTATGTTTTCATGAATATATGTGAGTTCTTGATCCTATCTTGCAAGTCAATAGTCACCTACTATGTGTTATTATCCGGTAACCCCGAAGTGACAATAACCGGGACCACTCCCGATGATGACCGTAGTTTGAGGAGTTCATGTATTCACTAAGTGTTAATGCTTTGGTTCGGTACTCTATTAAAAGGAGGCCTTAATATCCCTTAGTTTCCAATAGGACCCCGCTGCCACGGGAGGGTAGGACAAAAGATGTCATGCAAGTTCTTTTCCATAAGCACGTATGACTATATTCGGAATACATGCCTACATTACATTGATGAACTGGAGCTAGTTCTGTGTCACCCTATGTTATAACTGTTGCATGAGGAATCGCATCCGACATAATTATCCATCATTGATCCATTGCCTACGAGCTTTTCACATATTGATCTTTGCTTAGTTACTTTTCTATTGCCACTGTTATGATTGCTACAAGAACTAGTACTGTTACTTTTTCCACCATTAGCGTTACTTCCATACTACTTTGCTACTAAATACTTTGCTACATATATTAAGTCTTTCAGGTGTGGTTGAATTGACAACTCAACTGCTAATACTTGAGAATATTCTTTGGCTCCCCTTGTGTCGAATCAGTAAATTTGGGTTGAATACTCTACCCTCGAAAACTATTGCGATCCCCTATACTTGTGGGTTATCACTCCTCGCCGAAGGCTTCCATGAAGATAGGAGGATGGTCTAGCCCCCCGACGGGATTTGTTGAACTTAACATTGATGCTTATTTTGACCACGACCTTCTCAAGAGTACGATCAGGGCGGTCTTAAGAGATGACAAAGGTAGGTTCATCCATGGGGAAAATTGTAAGATTGACTGGTGTGCAGATGTGTTGATGGTTGAAGCTTTGGCGTTAAAATTTGGCCTATCGCTTGCGCAAAGGACGGGTTGTAATCGCATAACGAGAAAGCTAAATTCCTGTCGACTGTATTTTGCAACAGATCCGCACAATTCGGATGCCGTTAGATTCAGTTCGAATGGATAATCTGCATGCTTTGATTTTTAACGTAATTCCCGGCCGCCCCATGATTCCCGCTCCCGCTTCGCATGTCTCGTGATTCCTCTCAATCCCGCTCCCGTTCGGGACTTTTTTTCCTCGCGTTGCCCGCTTCCCCTTTTCCTTCCTGAAAAGAGTAAAAGTTTGGGAGAAAATGGAATCGAACCCAGTACCTCCTTGGTATCTTGCAGTGGCCCTAACCACCAGGACTAGATTGAGGTTGTGACTATGTTCAAATTTTGTATTATTTGTACCTGTAAAAACCGTGGCGTGAATAATAAAGTGTCCTTTTCCCCTTTTTTCACCGAATTTTCCTTCTTTCTCCTACTATTTTCCCTTCATTTTAATAGTCAAATGGCTCGGCTGCTCTGTTAGTATTTTTAGGTTGAGGCCTTTTTAACCCCAAATTTCTTGCGTTCAGTATGAAGAACACTTACAAGAAAACAAATGCATAATATTGGGTATAAAATCTATCAGTTCATCATGATTTTTTGTTACGTTTCTCCATTGTATCATTCACATGGTACATACACTTTGTTGTACCCCTTGAACACTACAATGATAATGAGGACAATTTCTCGATGAGCCAATGAGGCATACGAACACTATGATAACTTTTGACCTTGGAAAAATTGTTGAAGTATACCCCGTAATTTCTGTGTAAGTAGCATTATAATATAGGAACCGTGGTAACTTTTACCGCGACCCCCAGCGAGGGGAGGGGGTTGAAAACATATCCCTATAACTTCCGTGTGAAGAGCATGATAATTTACGCATCACACACCCGATAACTTATGTACTAACACAATGATAACTTTGGCAGGGGTGGGGGTTCTTGTAATACATCCCCATAACTTCTGTGTGAATATTATGGTAATTATGCACCATAGACCTGATAACTTATGTGCAAGATGTTTGATAACTTTTGATTTATGAAAACAAAGTTGAAGAAACATGTTCCTGGTAATTTTGTGTGAAGTACATGGTAATTTATGCACAGCAGACCTGATAACTTATGTACAACCACGATGATAACTTTGACCCAGTAACTCATGATTAAATAACATTATGATATATGCACAACTGACTTGATAACTTACTTAGTCTAGGTGTGATAACTTTTGACCCAAGGGGGGGGCTTGTTGAAAAACACCCTTCGGTAACTCGTGTGTGAATAGCATAGTAATACACACACAAGAGAGCTGATAACTTAGTTAACCTAGGCTTGATAACTTTTTGACCGAAAGAAGTTGTCAAAACATACCAACATGAGATCTAGTTTTGAAGGTCTCATTGCAACGGATTTATGTGAAAATGATTTTTGTATCGGAGTGACTGTGTGAGTTACAAAACATTTTTTCTTTTTGAGTTTCGGTGAGATCCTCCCTGACATTAGTAGTTTTCATTCCCAAGGGCACATGAATGTGCTTGTGTGGAGAATGTAGAAGAAATCATTTTTATGCCCCGGTAAGTTATGTGTAAACAACATGATAACTTACGCTAAACTGGCATGATAACTTGTGTTGCACATGCGTGGTAATTTTTTATCTGGAAAAAGTCATTGGAACATATCAATGTGGGATCTAGTTTCAAAGATCTTGTTGTGATGGATCTTTTATGTGAAAACAATTTTTGATCAAAGCGATGGTTTGAGCTATAAAATATTTTTAAAATTCAAAATAGGGAGAATTTAGAATGACATCATAGTTTTGTCATCTAGTGCATATATGCATGTGCACGTGGAAAGAAAAGTTGGAAGACCATCTTTTCATACCTGGTAGTTACTATGAAAAGAACTTGGTAACTTATGTGTCGCAGTCGTGATAACTTACGTCGCACATGCCTGGTAACTTTTTATCCGGAAAAAGTCGTCGAAACATACCAACATGGGATCTAGTTTCGAATGTCTCGTCGCGAGGATCTTTTATGTGAAAACAATTTTTTGAATGGAGTGACAGTTTGAGCTAGAAAACATTTTGAATTTTGAAATTTGATGGAATCTTTGCTGATGTCAGCAATTCTGCCTTACATATACGCATGCATTTTTGAGGCATAAGTATGCAGCGTTTCCTTCTTTCTTTCATCCACGTTAGCCATATTTAAGAAAAGAAAGGAGGGCTCCTGAGCTAGGGTGATTGTTCGATGGAATATAGAAATTGTGCGGATCTGTTGCTAATGACCGCATGGTCGGATGCTAGTCACGTCCATCGCATAATTATTAACTTAGATAATATGGAGGTGATCGAGACCATGAACTAAGGAGGACGATCTTCGGGGGAAGCAGCTGTAATTTTTTTATGACTGTTTTCACTTAGCTTGTGATTTTCGTATTTCTAGATTTGAGCATTGTAATAGAGAAGCAAATAAAGTTGCTCATGAACTTGCCAAGTTGGCTAGATTTTCCTTCATTTCTGATTGGCTTGAGGAACCACATAATGCAATTGTACCAATCCTCATAAATGATGTAATGATTATTTCTAATGAATAAAGCTCTAACTTTCTTTAAAAAAAGGTTTTCCTAACTTTCCAAAAAAGGATATTCCTAATTGACTAACTCCAATGCCCACTGCATGATTATGCGGGAGATTAGAGCTCGTAAATCCTTCTGTTTTTGGCATGTGATTTCTGCTAAGTAGCATGCTTGTAATGAGGAGGTTCATAGGTTGACTAGGATGGTAATATAATTTTTTTATTTTCCCTTAGCACCTACGCAAGAGTCCTTGCATTGTAGATGCCCTAATCCTTCCTGCCCACCTTTTGTTTCCCTATGAACTTGGCTACATGGATTCTCAGGGAGCACCAAGTCTCAGTCCTAGCCGCCGTCGCCAAGTTTATCCATCATGATGCCACTTTGGCCCCTCTTCTCTTCTCCGTCCAGCAGCCTCATCAGCGGTAAAAGGAATATGGACTTGTCTGTCCATTCTTTTTCCTCCTTAGGTTTTTTTCCGCGATGACGAGGTGGTGTCCAGTCTCTCCCTACATCAACAACGTCTGATCCGGCATCGATGAAGGGCTTGCGAGAGTTTGTGTCCTAGATATATTGTCTCTCTTCATATCTTGGGAGCTTGTGTGTCCTAGGAGAGCAATTGCTTGGCCAATGGTGCGATGACTTCGACATCTTATGTGTTATTCCGCGGCATGGTTCGTTTTCCCCAACCTTATGGACCGGTGGCGATGGATTGTAAACATGTCCTGCCTGGGGTGATGCTCCAACCGATGCTTCTTCCATGACTTCTAAATCTCGTCTCAAGGGGGTGAGTGACCATCAGTCCATTTCCTCCCTTACCTTTATAGTTGGTTCAAGGTAATTTTTAATCTCCGGTTGGTGGCATACAATTGAAAAATATAAGAAAGCTAAAATGTTTTGCAATGTAATTTATTTTGTATCCAAACATCTTTTTATTGTACTTGCTATTTTTTCTAAAAAAACTTGACTACATGAAATAAACACGTGTTGTTCATCTAAAAGAAAGTATTCCTAATTGACCTTTTTTCGTCCTCAATATCACTTCCTTTCTTTACCATATTTTGCACCGATGCTAATAAAATCCCTTGCTTTTATCCTCTGATGTTGAATAGATAATCCAAATGAAAATTTATCTTGCCCTATGTATTAACAAGAACAAATTAGTCTATCGGAAATAGAATGTTGGGCAATCCGGTACTATTATTAACTAAGAAATAAGGTGGTGGGATATCATTTGGAAGGCCAAAATCCCACAAAAGATTAGAATTTTTGGATGGCGTGCAACATTTGATAGCCTGGCGATTTGGGTCAATAGAGTTTTACATCATCAAGCTACCACTCGTACTTGATCTATCTGTGGGGTTGAGGATGAGAGCACTTTTCAAGCTTTTATTTCTTGCCCCAAGGTTCGTGCACTTCGGTTGGCGTTGAGGAAAGTTGGAAATTTGCCAGGGGAAGAGGCTTTCAATTATTCAGGGCCGGACTGGTTACTTATTTTATTAGACCAGTCAAGCTATTCTCAAAGTGAGCACATCCTGTTTCTTCTCTGAGGAGCTTGGCACTTGAGGAATGATTTGATTTTTGGGAAGGAAAAGAAACTGTTACAGGATCCACTATGTTTCTGGAAAACTACTGATCTTCCTTTACGCCGTGTCAGCCTACTAATGAGGTAGTCACCAATTATAAAGGAAAGGAGGTGGTGCCTGTTTTTGATCCAAGTAATACCGTAGTGAGACCCAAAGAGGTGTGGTAGCCGCCTCCTTCTGGCCACATCAAGATCAATGTTGATGCAAGTTTTGTGAAGAGTTTAAGTGTTGCGAGCGTTGGGGTGGTGGCCAGGAGCTGTATCGGTGATATCGTTGTCTCATCTTGGGACTTTATTGAGTTATGGTCTGGTGTGGAGGAAGCAGAGGTTAGAGCATGCATTGCTGGGCTTTATATAGATATTTCGCTTAACATGCCTATTATTTTGAAAATTGATTGTGCGTTTGTGGTTTCTTTCCTTGCAAATGAAAGTCTTGACAGATCCCCGCTCGTTGACCTTAAGAAGGAAGCGCTTCGCACCATCAAGCTTTTGGGAAATTTCAAGTTGACAAAAATAAATAGACGGGCCAATTCAGTGGCGCATGGGATTGCTAAATTTAATTTTGATAATAGATCTAATGGTTTTATTTTAATACTTTCCCGCCGTGCGTGGCGTCTGCTATTATGAACGATTGTAATGACATTTTTAATTAATTAATATACGAAGAGGTGTTTTCAAAAGAAGTTATCTTATATATTTTTCCCATTATAAAAGAACATCTATGTATCATGGCGAAGGTTTCATATATTATGTGTTTCAAAAACACAGAAGTGCGGAGGATCCCCCCTCGACCAGGGGGACCCCGATGTCATTTTTGTTAGGTTCAACGTATTGGTTGGGGTTGTGCGACGGTGACGATGTCCCTCAACAGAAATAATGTCACCCATGTCCGATCCCCACCCTGATGGCGCTTCTAGCATTGTCGGAGGACGTGTGCAGGTGCGTCTCCGTCGAATGTTGCAGGATTCGGTTGGTGTTGGTCTTCGGTGGATCTATTTAGATCCAGTCTTCGTTCGTGGGTTACAGGTTTGATCTTTCCGATCTACGACTCTCTTCATCGGCGATGGTTGCTGCTCTAGTGTGCTGGTCCTTTGGGGTCTTAGCACGACGACTTTCCGACCGTCTACTATAACATGGTTTGCCCGGCTTCGGTGAGGGAGGGGTGACATCGGCATGCCCTCGGCTCGCTCTAGTGCTTGTAGTTGTCACTAGATGGTCCATGGATCTGATTGTAATTTTTATTACCTCTAGTGCTTGTAGTCGTCGCTAGATGGTCCATGGATCAGATTGTAATTTTTATTACCTCTAGTATTCTTTGTACTATCATGATTGATTATAAATAACCAAATGGCCAGCTTGGTAAGCTAAGAACAAATCAATGATTGATTATAAATAGATTGAAAAATTCTCTTGCTAAAAAAGACTACTTTTTATTCATGGGAAGCAGCGTGCCCACTCCAGGAAAAACATACAACGCCGCTTGTGCAAACCATCTGATGAAGGTTCAATTTTTTGGGGTGAAACACATCTATTAATTAACCAGAATCACTACAGTCTTTATGACATAAAGCGACAACCTCATCAAGTGCGCACCCTAGCCAAACAACAGTTTTAGGGAGCTCTCGTCCCATCCTTGCTAGGGCGTGGCTGACCAAGTTTTGGTCACGTCCAATGATCTTGATTTCATGCGGTCTAGTACTAAGAAGATGCCGAGTTTCATTCACCATGGCTACAATAGGAGATCTATCCGCTTCCTCAGCCTTCATCATACATGCTAAGACCGTGCAGTCTGTCTCCACCAGGAGTTGCTCTGAGCTTCTGTCGAGGGCCAGCGTGACACCTTCCATGAGAGCCGCGGCTTCCACTTCCAGGGCACTGGCACATCGTTGTATAAAAGGACATGATGCGAAGATGATAGAGCCACTGTGGTCGCGTAGTATCATTCCAGCTCCACCGCTGCCATCCTCGTTCATCCACGAGCCATCCACATTCAGTTTTACCCACCCCATCGGTGGCTTCTTCCATATTTCTGTTGGTGTTGGGCACCCCTTCCTCATCACTTGTAGGCTTCGATCTCCTCCTTGATCAATATAAGAGACCACAGTCTTCCCTTTCACAACGTTAGCATGTGGATGATGTCGTATGTTCAGGAGTGTGTCGATGTAGCCACATAAGAATCTGCATGATGTTTCTACTGGTGGTGCTAGTTTGCTGTGATAAACTTCATTTCGAACATGACAGTTACGCCAAAGTGTCATGATCACAGGGAGACACACATCATCCGTGCATCCATCTAGCAGGTGGATGATCCATTCAGAGCCAGTATTGATGATGGTGTCCACCCTGGGCATTCTCCATATACTGGCTATGGCTTTTCTAGAGACTCTGTGCCAAAGGACATCTGCATAGTGCATGAAATGTATCCTCACTCATTTTCGTTTGGTCTGTGTTTGGGAAGGTCATAGTGACCTGTGGTGATGTCGCATGCATTGTGGTATGGTACGTGCAACCGTGCATGAACTTTGGCTTTCCCGTGGTTTCCTAGAAAAGCCACGCAGCAAAATAAAGTCTGGTTTTTCCTGTCCATTATTTAGTCTCCCATCCAGGTACGAAGTACGTACGTGATACACAGTAATGGTGACTGCACTTGCAAATCTCTTATGAATTAAGCGAAATATATATGTAAAAATCATTAATTGCATCATATGAGCATTCCATCAATAGCTAGATAGCAATATAGTCATACAATCAAAATGATAGTTTAGCATATGACGAGAATTCACATATTGAACCCTGAAATTAAGATACAAATAGCATGCTACTGGAGGCTATAATACAACCACTTCGCTGGGAAGCAGGGCGTGGTGCAGGGATGGGCATTCCTTCTTCGCGGATATAGAGGTGACTAGAAGTTGTCGCGCGCGTTGCCGCGCCATTTTTCTCTCCAGGGCTTCTCATCATACCATTCAATAGAGAACCCTTTTATTTGTTATATCGCTATGCATTTGATTCTTTATAGGTTGCTTGGTTTTTAGGGCGCAGTTGTCCTTGGGCCAGGCATCGATCAGATGATCAAATATAGAGAAGAGGGGACCTTATAGATGAGTACACTGAAGTCGTTGCAGCGAGCATAACTGGCTATTGTTGTGTGTGCAGTGCACATCAGAAGTAAAAATCCTAATTATCAACTGTAGTGCCGAATTGCCTATATACGCTCATTGATTTGAGAAATAAATTCTTGGACCAATGCAGGATTGGATTACATTCTGGAGAAATTTCCCAGTGTATTCAGTTAATCTATTTCACTGCCTCTCCTAGAAAATAGAAACAGAGCACATTAACAACTCACGACAGTTGCAGCGGAGTAGTCATTTGCATATTTTGCATGACAGTACACAAAATTCGATCTACGTGTTCAGTTACAAATACGAAGAAGAACCAAAATGGTATAGGTTGTCCTTTAATTGAAATAACTTCTTTTGGTTCATTATCGTCTATTACCATGACGACATATATGAGACCGAGACCTATTATACAACATATCTTGTAATTGGAAGAAAATGAACAGAACACTGAAAGTAGAGGCCACCAACATTTTTCATGGATATGTACGGCACTTTAACTATTTGAAAGATACTCCCTCTGTTCCACATAGCCTGAAAAAGGATCTTATATTGTGGTACAGAGGGAGTATAAGATATAACCCTTAGATGCTTCTTCAGTTCACAACGAAATACTAGCATCCATACATACATTACATGAAGGGAAATAAAACAACATCTATCTCAAAAGAAAGGAAAAGAAAGTGAAAAAAGGACATCCACAGTGTTTCAATCAAGTATGGTCTATTGTTGTACTACATATTTCTTTGAAAGCATGAAAGGGGATTTCAGATTTCTTTTCTGCGACAAAACCACACCTAATAGTTTATCTCTTCAAGTATTTTGGCAAGCCACAAGGTTCTTCCATAATTATGAATGCTCTCTTCTTGATGGCTCTCCTTTCTATATCAGAAAATCCTAGAAAAACACATAATTAATAAGTTCATAATTGAATGACGTACTAGCTAGCAAAATGACCATAAAAGCCAGCAATGTGAGTGAAGTGATAAAAGTCACACTGAAGAACATGGGAACTTGACTATAATTAGATAGATAGCCAGTATAAACTAACTCTGGCGTAGTTTTGTCTTGGTACAACATCATTGTGCATGCCAAAACGATATAGCATAAAGCTCAGTAAGCAATTCCCATAGATAAGAAATGCATCATGAAAAAGGAGAATTTGTTTTAACAAGCTGACATTCTAAGGTGTAACTTCTATTTCAGAAGTAGATTTACTTTCACTGCCAACATTACATAATCTTGGTTTGGCAGGGACCTAGCATAATTGGCAATATCACCCTATATAAGGGCCATACTGGTGATCTACATGAATTGATGCACATGTTTTTAGCCCCAGTTACCCTATACAAAACAAGGCAATTAACAAAATTAGCATGTAGTCAATATTTAACAGTAATGAACTAACCTAAACCTTGCCACAACGTGGGTTCATGCCTCCATGGCCTACACCATCTTCATACTTCTACTATCCTCTCGATCATGTCCTGGAGGAAATAAAATGCTAGAACAAATAAGGAAAAGAAGAGGCTACAAGAAACAAGCTAAGCTAGCAACACTAAAATTCAAGACAAAATATAGCGAACAACATCAGTATCCTCTTCAAAGAGTGTCGCATTTAACACGTACTACAACAGTCCCTTATCCCAAAACTCAATGCCACACAAAGGATATTCAAGTACGATTCATCCAAAACTTTGAGTTAGTACCTTTATTGGTGAATGGAATTTGTTAGCATACAGTCCCTCTCGACCAGAGAACTTCCTTTGAGGTCGGAAGCTCTAAAGACCATGCAAATCCACACACAGCTCACCATCGTCACCATGAACGGCAGGATCAAGCGCAACCACCTGAACCTCAGTACTACCACCATGACTAGAAGAAGCAGACACATCGACCTGCCCCTTAGCCCCAGCATCGCCACCATGGAGCACATCAGGAAAACCATCCAACAATGGCTCGCTGACGACCATCACAATGCACAACCCATTTTTTTAAGTTCCGGTGACTACCGGCGTTTCATTGATTAAGAAGGTAGTAGAATATTTACATTGCCGCACGGCAAGGATAAATAAAATTAAGAGAATGTAAACAAGAAGGGACAGGAGGTCTATCTAAAGTTCCCCGAACGGTCCAAGCAAGCACTTGGCACCTGCTAGTCTCTAGTTCTGTAATGCAGGCCTGATAGCATGCACCATCACTACAAAAAAATACACTTCCGTGATGATACATGTTTGTCACAGTAGGTCACGGTTTTTGTCATGCATGTACATCCATGATGATTCTATGACAGAATCAAGATAGTCATACCTGTGCTGTCGTAGAAGTGTTCCATGACATTACCAAAATTATCATCACGGAAGTGTCCACTTCCATGATGATAAATCGCGCGTCACAGAAGTGCTTTCGTCATGGGTGACCGACACGTGGCATCCACCATAATGGAACGCTGTTAAGCTATCGGGTCCAGTTTTGGATCCGATAACCCGTTAACAGCCCTGACCAATGGGGATTTTTCACGTGTAAAATCATCATTGGCTGGAGGAAACACATGTCGGCTCACCGTTGGGACACATGTCATCCACTCATTGGACCCAAGGTGCCTATGATACGTCGACACGTGGCACGGCCTAAGAGAGGCCCATTCCTGTGAAAAGGCCGTCCCGTTTGACTTGGTCAAAAGGTGGCGGCCCGGCCCATGGAAAGCCTGTTAACGGTCTGTTCGCATATAGCCCATTTACAGCCCAATAACCCAGGGTCCGTTACGACGTCTCCGAATTAGGCCCAGTACCGTCATCTGGACCGTCCAATATGATTCCAGCCCGTTTTAACTTCCGGCCCATATAAGGCCCATGACGTCTTTCGGCCCATATGAGGCCCTTTGTAACTCTTGGCCCATTAACGGCCCGTGGTGAAACTGGCCCGTAATGAATAGTGTATCACTTCATACCCATTAACGGCCCATTATTCCATTGGGCCGTTTCCAGCCCAGGTTATCTTTCGGCCTTCTCAGGGCCCATTTATTCTTGGGCTCATTTCCATCATTCGATTATTTATGGCCCGTTACTGTCACTTTCTGCTTGTGGGCCAAATTCAGCCCGTGTTTACAGTCGGCCTGTTTGTGGCCCGTTAATACGTTGGGCTGTTTTCATGTCAAAAAAACCCGTTGGGCTGTTTTCATAGAGTTATCAAATACGGCCTATTAACGACCCATTATGGTCCACGAATAGTACGACCCATGATTGGCGAAATGATGATACGGCCCGTAGAAGGCCCATGGATCCTACGGCCCGTAAAAGGCCCATGGATCGTATGGCCCATAGAAGGCCCATGGATCGTACGACCCGTAGAAGGCCCATGGATCCTATGGCCTGTATAGAAGGCCAATGGATCCTACAGCCCGTAAAAGGCCCATGGATCATACGGCCCGCAGGAGGCCCATGGTTACAACAATCCGTGTGTTGCCATGATTATTTTGGCCTAGTTTCCAAAAATAGGTTATTGTGGCCACTAGAAAAACACAGAAAAAGAACTGTAGTGACTACAAGCAAACAACTAAACAAGACAATAAGGAAATAAATAAGCAAGCAATTAATGCTAGCCTATAGCCACTATTACACATATTACATCCACTGGGCATCAAAGTTCCCCACCAATGCAAATATAGGGAACAAAACATCATATTACATACACTGGCCATCAAAATTGGCCACCAGTGCAAATAAATGCGGCAGCAAAACAAGAGCATAACTGAAACAACTTCAGAAGAGCTCAAGAAAAGTTATCCTGGGTATCCACCATGCTGGCAACAAGCTTAGCAAGCTTATTAGCTTTGTCCTGTTTGGCACTAAAATCCTCCAACGCTTGCTGTTGCACCAGAAAGTATGCATCTGAATGCTCCAGGGACTTCCGCAGTCCTTCCACTTCTTGTCGCAACACAGCTGATCGATGTCTTTCAGCTTGTAGTTGAGACTCAAGAAACCGAACTGATTCAGACAATAATTTTGAATAGCTTGTGCAAGCGGTAGTGGCCAGTAACTCGAACACTAAACTAAGACAGGACTTTGGGGTTGTCTCACTGTCTTCGAGATAGTCTTCCTTAGCTGTTTTATCAGCTTTGTTGGAGACCAACAAGGATGTGTCACTATCCTGAACCTTATCTGCATTACTTCCTTTATCATTTCTTAATAAGGCACTCTTCCTTAATATTCTGTCAATATTCTAAAAGAAGAAACAAGCAGGCACATAACAGGTTTAGCATGTACTAGTATATGAAACTCATTTTGGTGAACCAATTCATTAGAAAGGTGGACATGATTAAACTACCAAGTCTTCTATTGCCAAGTACTAGTACATAATAAAAGCATCAAACAAACATATATTTATGTCCTATGGTCACTGCATTGTCTTGCCAAATCAAAATAGAGACACAGTTCAAATCATATCAGTTCAAGACAAAGCAGTAATAAAAGAATACAAAGCGTGGGAAACTACACGGCACAACAAGATTTCAGATGGGTACCACGGGTCTACATGTACAACAACACTATTGGCTCTGTTGTGATGCTAGGAATGTGCATGATATGAGAAGTCAACTGTATACACAATTGAAATTAAAATCAATAGAGCTATTGATAAGAGCAAACCTATTAAAGAAACATGCGTGAACATACCTACTGTGCCATTGGAGTTTCGGTTGGATCCTTCAATTTAAAAATAAGTTTGTATGAGTAAATACAGTGATACAAGAGCAAAGCAGTATGCACGATAGCAATCATAGTTAGAAAAAGCATGGCTAAGCGAGCGCTTAAGCGTGCCTAGGCTCTATGCGCTGGCAAAACGCATTGCGCATAACTACGCTTAATCTGTGCATAACTGCACATAAGCATGTGCTTTGGTCAGTAAAGCGCAAGGCGGTGGCAAAACGCACAATTAACGCCTAGCGCTTTTTTGAACTATAATAGCAATGGAATATTAAATTAGAACAATTATTCGTCAGGTTTAGGCACTTGTTCTACATGAATAGAGTACAGTAAGATGCAAGAATATAGTACTTAAAAATAGAAAATGAGCTCATAGACCTTACCATATTCTTGGTTCGGGACCAGTACAGAATAAGGCGTTCCCAGTCATCGTCTAGTAAATGTGTCTCAAGAGAACGTAAGGGAATTTGATGAGTTTCTTTGCCGGTGAAATACGTTTTCTTCAGGTAATTCCAATACTGCCACCAAGCATTCTTGAAGAAAGTAGAGGTATTAGCACATGTTACCTCATCCCGAGTTTCCAAATCGGTCCTTCTCTATAGAGAAAAATGGGAAAATTTGCTGTATTATAACCATCATGGAGGTAGGATGTATGGGAAAAAGTAAAGTAATTGCCATGAATAACATTACTTACACATAACTCCTGGGTAAACACCTGCAACTGACATTTTCCTTCATCTTCAGTATAATATTTCCAAGATGGGAAGATATGCACATACGATTTAACAACATCAAATGCGATAGATGCTAAACTACGACTAGCTGGTTGTGCTTCCTCCACAAGAATAGGCGTACTAACTAGTGGAGTGGGGGTTCACCGTGGTAGTACTGGCCCTTTGGGCACTGGAGCTGCCTTATTAACTGCTCTTGTTTGGGAGCTCTGTGGTGGAGATGGTGTTGTGTCAACAGGAACTGGGTTACTATCTGCTGGGGTTGGGGTTAGATTGGGTGAAGCTGGTTCTCTGTCCATCGCAGTAGGGGTACAATCTGTGAGAGTTTGGGTTATGTGTGGTAGGGCTGGTTCTCGTGCATGTACAACCGGGGTGCTATCTCCACCAAGAGGTAGCACTGTTTTATTTGAAGACCGTGTTTTTAGTCCGCTAGATACTGGCATCACCCGCTCCAATTCAAATGGCCGATAAACAGGAAACATAGTTGAATGTACAGACATTGCATGAGAGACAGATGCAATAGATAGTGTGGAAAAAAGAGGGCATGAAATAGTTGACATGTATATTGTTTAACTAAAACGGATAGCATGACATAATTTCACATATATGATGTCTATCTAAACTGGATAGCATATCATAACATAATTCAAAGATATGATGAATAACTAAACAGGATCGCATGACATAATTCACCTACATGTTATCTAAGTAATCAGGATCACATCATTTAATTCACATATGTGATTTATATGCTAAACAGAGGGCATTCGATATGATGTCTGAACTAAGAACATTGTGTTGAATATTGTGTATATGATGTCTAATCTATGCAATGCAAGACACCATATGCATGTTATGACCAGTATAACCGTGCCAAGTTAGAGCATACACCTCGGTGGGGGAATAGGACTGGTCATCTGTCTCTGAATCCATCTCTGAGGAGCTATCAGGACCCAACAAGAGATATGCTTCAACACGTAGCACTGTCTGCTCTGAAGGCGTTGTTTTCACTCCAGATTTTTCAATCTCCCACCCAAATGGCTGATTCACAGGAAGAGTATTTTAATGTACAAACATTGTCGACAAATGGAAATGTAATGAAGAAAAGGATGGGCAAGATATCATTCAAATATATGATGCCTGGTTAAACAGGATGGCATTGCACATTTCACATATAATATGGCTGCCTAAAAGACATGAGACTGCATAATTTCCATATATGATATAGAAACTAAACATGTGGCATTACAGAACATATCTAAACTAAGCAGATGACATATATGATGTCAAAAGTAGGCACTGCAAGGAAACATATGCATGATATGACTAACATCATCATGCCAAGGTAGAGCAAACACCTTGGGGGGTAAATAGGAGTGGTCAGTGGCGTCTGAATCCGCCTCAGAACAGATATCTTCCTTTGGATTACAATTTGGAGAGGGGTGGGGAGGGTTTTCCATTGAACCCACCATGGAGCGATATTTGCATGACATTGTATTGCCGCGCAAAACTCTTCTCTTTTTCTCTACATGTTCAGCATGACTGTGTACAATATCTGACATGCATACGAAAAAATATGGTGATATTATGTAAGGAGAGGATGCAGAAATTTAGAGTGATGATAACAACCAGTGGATGGATCCAAAAATAATGATAGCAGGCTGATGATTGCTTTAATTTAGTAAAAAGACAGATGATGATTGCTTTACTATTTGTTTCCCACCCAATATGAACAACATAGACATACCCTAGGTGAACCAGATATTAGACAAAGATACTATTCATCGCTTCCTCGATATGTGCCCCACAACTAATTTAGAACTCAAGTTTGAACATTAATTTGTACCTGACTTGGAGTCCAGGAGGTGAACAGGACGTCAAGGCTGAGGCAGCACAAGACAGACATCATCAATCTTGTTCGCACACGAACACGTCACCGTGTGCACCGCTGCTCATGTCGAATGAGACCCAGCCGGAAGCGCAGTACGCAGGCAATCCGGCGGGTGCTTTTGAAGACTCGAAACCCCACACGCCTGAGAGGGACCCTGTTAGGGCGCGCGGCGGCTATGGGCTGCCCTAGGTCGACCTGATCGCCCCTAGGGCCTCGAGGTTCACCGCCCAGCAACAAGAAGAACAGACGAAGGACGAGAAAGAAGAAGAAGAACTAGGGTTAAGGAGAAAAGATAAAAGATAAAAAGTGATACATGATTTGTTTGATTGTGTGTTGTTCAATCGTCTGTCACCCTTAGATATATAAGAGGTGGCTGGACTTCCCGTGCAAGGAAAAGGCTTGGATTCACGTCCAAAACCCTAGTGAAATTTGGATTGGTTTTATCCGAACTTTCCAAAACTATTCGGTTTAAATTGGTTGCACCTTGCGGGTCTTTTTTGTGGTGGTAAACGATCTCAGATGAAAATGAGCTCAAAAGCAATCTTGACCGTTTCGACGAGACGAACAACTTTCATGTTGAAGGTGTTTTGATCAGAGGTCATCTTGAGGGTCAAATTGGTCGCGCAAAACAGACTATTCTCTCGTGCTACCCATCAGACATGTGTCTGGTGGGGCGCACCACATCTCGCCTCGTGACAGGGCTGCACTCCGATTGCTCTAACTTTTGCATATGAACTCAGATTTGGAGGATTTTTATATCAAAATTGATCATTTAGACGAGACGAAGACAATCCGTGTAGATCATTTTTCCATTTGAGGTCGTCTTGGGGGTTTAATCGGCCAAACTGTATTCTGAATATAAGATCTTAGTACTTTGAGCATAGTTTCGGCCTTCGAGATGAAATCGGACGGTGATGACCCAAACTTCAAAGATGTTCATATCAATAATACGAAACTCTTCCATGTAGATCACTTCTCCATTTGAGGTCATCTTAAATAAGTTCTTAACCGTGCCAAAATCTGGTGTCAACACATGCCCCCTGTTTTTCGGCAAAGCTTGTGTGCCAAAAAATAACTTGCACATAGCTTGCTCTAAGGATGATGTCAACACTACATCGGCCATTTTGGTTATGCTTAGGACGATAAGTTTATATCGGCCATTGCTTGTGTGAATATTTTGATGCAAGCTTGGGTGACTTTCCCAACTTCATTAATCCGACTATAAAGTTCCATAGGTATGCATGTCAAGACCATCCATCAACCATATTGTCCACCCTTCTGCTAGGATCTTGCAGATAATCAACAATGAACTTTCTCGAATCCTTACTTTGTCTGCATAAAAGTTTCATTAGTGGTCGAGGTAGTGAGCTCCAATTCGGCCTTACCTATGTTGGCAAGAATAAGCATCGGCTATTGATAGATATGCAATACACCATGACAGACATGGTAGCCGGATGCTTGCTATGCCAACTCTCTTCAATTGACATGTCTAAATATATGAACAATTTTAATGCAACCCAAGGTAAATTTTGCATCTAGACATACCCCAAGATAAACTATAAGTGATTCGTCAAAAAATTGATAACCCTTGGATATTTGTTGCACTACTCATAATGAATCACCAAAAGCCTCAATATGTATAGCACCTATAGCAAGTAAAAGAGTCAATCCGAATAGCAATGCATATTCGGCCTCGATTAATCGTGCATAAAAATATTCTAAGCAACATGAGGCTTCAAAAATAGTACCATAAAGAGATATATAAACAACACCAACACTTTGGCCATTGCTATGAATGGAACCATCAAAACATAATCTCCATAGTACTAGAGAGACAAGGCTAATATTAATATTATGCATGACATTAATCCGATGTTCAGTAATAAAATCAGCTATGATTTGGCCTCTTATAGATCTCAAAGATGCATAAGCCAAATCATATCCAAACAAAGTATAAGCCCACTAGCCAATTCTGCAGCTATGATTGGTCTATGTAGCATATATTCAATGACATCGGTCATGATGTCTCAACTCCATTCAATCATAATATAGGCATACATATAAATTTCCATGAGCACGTACCTTGTCTTGCTCTCCAATCGAACTAAGGACGATGTTAGAATACTACACAGGCCATGCGTTGACATAATCTTAGGATGACAGATAAATATCGGCCATTACCATGTAAACTTCATTCAAAGCACATATAGCCGAAATAAACAAATGAAATGACAAATCAAGTATTTTGGTCCTTTGGATCAGCAACAAACTTGTTGTAGCGACCAGACCTCAAACAGTCTGATCTCTGTGTATAAGTGTCATCCCTGGATCGGTAATGCTGACACACACAATACTTGAAGGATTTATAATAGAGTGGCAATCACACACTTATTACATCGAATGTCTCAAAAGAGAACTTATTACAATAAATATGGCTTAAGGCCATCTAATACGACAACAGCGGATGGCTTGGAAGATAAAGTGAGTCCATCAACTCCAACGACATCACTGAGTGAAAGACCACGACCTAAGGCTCCTTACTCGTCATCTGAAAAGTCTGCAACATGATACGTTGCAGCCCGAAAATGGGTCAGCACATAGAATATGCTGGCAAGGTAACACAAGAGAATAATGAACAGAATAAAGCCATCACTATATGCACATATGGCTGGTGGAGGCTGTATGGTTGATATGTTTTGCGTAAAGCCAATTTTTCCCTACTTCAAAGGAATATATTTTATTTAACTACAAAATTTGTTGAAAACATTGAGAATGGTAAACCCCATCACAATCCCAATTAAAAATAATCATTAACCCAAACACAATTATATAATTAAGAGTGACGAGATCCACATGATAATCCAAGAACTAGATACTCAAGATGTCCATAACCAGGGACACGGCTAACCATGAGTAGTTTGTACACTCTGCAGAGGTTTGTGCACTTTCCCCACAGGACTCGATCCCCTCTGTTGGATTTCTCGCACTACATAATGTTTGAGAAACACATGACCGAGATACTGTCTTTCAGAAGTGTACGTTAGCACCTTACGATGGGTATACTGATACACCTACATCCCCTACATCTGCTAGTCTACCACTATAAGAGTTCACACAACTTAATCAACTATGATAGAGCCCATAATAGCATGTGGCTGCACACGGAAGTTTCCAGTATGAATAATCTTATGATCCCTTTGAGCCTGGGTGGCAGTCCATAGGAGAATCACACGGTACCCCGGGATTTCCAAAAAATACAGGCAATCACTGGGTTCCAGAAGTGCCTCAATCCCCCCAGATGTGTATTAAAGTTGCCACCTTAAATTGAACCATTAATTAACAATACTCACATCTGTCATGAAAACTCTCAAACCCAATCCACGTCTGTGAGCATAGCATAGCAGTATAAGCATAACGTAGAAGTAACTCCCAGGGTTTGATAATAAATAGGGTAATAGGTTCCTACCTCATCAACTACTTCCCAACCCACAGTTTAATTCAGATCCTAACCATGCAATGTTTGAGGGTTGATCTAATGCAATAAAACTAGGTAGTAAGAGGTATGATCAAAGTGTTACTTACCTTGCTAATGATCCGCGAAACCTAGAGACTCGTAGTAGCACGCTTCGCACTCCGGGTGTTCTATCGCAAACAAACAAGCATACAATAAGCAATCATGCAAGGGAATGGGTAAAACTCGTATAAGAGATCTAACCAGAAAGTTCAACTTAAGAACTCCGGTTTGCAAAAAGAATCAAATCAAACGAAGCAACAAAACTCAAACGGCGAAAGAAACATGCTTCATTTACTAATCTGGACTAAAGTCAAATTTTACAATAGAAAAACTTGTTTAAGTTGATTAAACAGAAAGGGGGTTTCGAGACGAAACTCTAGGCGCTTGAATTGCCTGATTCCGTTAAACGAGCGAAAAGTTATACTAAAACGAAAATTGGATCAGAAATCGCGATCGAAAATAATCGCGGAAAATCCGAGAAAAAGAAAAACTGACGAACAGGCTAACGAACGAACGTTCGCTGTCTGTGGCTAAACGGTGAAAATCGTTCGCTAAAACGAACGTAAAAACGGGCGTTCCCTAAATAACTAAACCGAAAAAATAAACCGAACCAGATCTAATAAAAAAATGGATCTAGGGTTTTCGAAAAAAACCAAAATGATTTTCTCACGAAAACCGAGGCAACTACCTCGAGGTCCGGCGGGGTCCGGCGGCACTCTGACGCTCCGGCGCGGTGGCGTGGGGCCCGGCACGGCGGCGGGTGGCAGGCGGCGCAGCGCGGTGCGGCGACGGCGGCGGATCGGGGCTAGGGTTAGGGCGCGGTGGCGGCTTGGGCTAGTCGGGGGCTCGGGGCCGCGGCTTATAAGGGCTGGCCCGAGGAGTCCTAGCCGCTTACGGCCCAGAGTCGGTTCGCCTCTTTAGTTTTTAAATAATTCTGACGCTCAGAAAATAAAAGAAAAGAAATACTAAACGGACTCCAAAAATCCCGAAATAAAATTTCCCCATCCTCTAAAAATAAGCCGGACAAGGTGAACATTTATTAGGGCCTAAAATGTAATATTAAAAAACACACTTTTTTCCTAATTCAAATAAAATAGCAATAAAACTCCGAATAAAAAAATCTTATTTGATTTTAATATTAAATCTTCGATATTTCTCTATTTTGAGGAAGTCATTTATCCCCTCTCTTTTATTTTTATAAAAGAAGTAATCGAAGAGTAAATAATTAAAATCAAACGATCCTCTTTTCAAAATTTGAGAAAAAGTCAAATATGAAAATAACAAAATCCCCAACTCTCTCCGTGGGTCCTTGAGTCACATAGAATTTCTAGGATCAACCAAAATGCAATAAAATATGATATGCAATGATGATCTAATATATAACATTCCAAATTGAAAAATTGGGATGTTACAAACCTACCCCCTTAAGATGAATCTCGCCCTCGAGATTCGGGTTGGCTAGGAAATAGGTGAGAGTGGTCCTTCCGTAGGTCTTCCTCCTGTTCCCAAGTGGCTTCATCTTCGATATGGTGGCTCCACTGAACTTTGCAGAACTTGATTACTTTGTTGCGTGTAACATGGCTGGCAAACTCGAGTATCTTAACTGGTTTCTCCTCATACGTCAAATCGCTATCCAACCGAATCGCCTCCAAGGGCACTTTATCTCTTAATGGTATATCGGCCATCTCAGCATGACACTTCTTCAGCTGTGAAACATGAAACACATCATGAACTCCTGACAGTCCTTCAAGTAACTTCAAATTGTAGGCAACTTCTCCCATACATTCCAAAACTTTGTATGGTCCTACAAAACATGGCGCTAACTTTCCCTTAACTCCAAAGCGCTTAACTCCTCGAAGTGGGGATACACAAAGATACACTCTGTCTCCAACTTCGTAAACTATCTCCTTGCGTTTAGAATCCGCATAGCTCTTCTGCCTGGATTGGGCTACTTTGAGTCTATCACGAATCGGCTTAACCTTTTCTTCCGATTCCTTAATCAAATCTGGTCCAAACAACTCTCGGTCTCCAACTTCATCCCACAATAATGGTGTTCTGCACCTCCTTCCATACAAGGTTTCGAAAGGGGCCATCTTCAAACTGGTTTGATAGCTGTTGTTATAAGAGAACTCTGCGTAAGGCAAATTATCGTCCCAACTAGATCCATAATCTAGCGCACAAGCTCTCAACATGTCCTCCAGAATCTGATTTACCCTCTCAGTCTGTCCATTTGTCTGCGGGTGAAAAGATGTACTGAACTCTAGCCTGGTCCCCAAAGTTTCATGCAACTGATTCCAAAACTTTGAAGTAAACTGGGTTCCTCTATCTGATACAATGGTCCTCGGAACTCCATGCAGACATACGATCCTGGTCATGTATATCTTTGCCAACTTAGCACTGGTGTAAGTGGTCTTCACTGGGATGAAATGAGCTACTTTCGTCAAACGATCGACTACAACCCATATCGAGTCATAGCCAGAACGAGTACTGGGTAATCCCATGATAAAATCCATGCCTAGCTTATCCCACTTCCATTCCGGTATCGGCTATGGCTGTAACAATCCGGCTGGCTTCTGATGCTCTGCCTTCACTCTCTGACATACATCACAAACTGCTACATACTCCGCAATATCCTTCTTCATTCCGGTCCACCAGAAACTATCCTTCAAATCCAGATACATTTTGGTATTACCTGGGTGAATCGAATATGGTGAATCATGGGCCTCTTGCAGAATCAATTTCCTGATCTCTTGATCATTTGGCACATATACACGGTCCTCAAACCATAAGGTATCGTGCTCATCCTCACAAAATCCTTTAGACTTTCCTTTACTCATCCTTTCCTTTATCTCGGCAATCTCCTTGTCCTTCTTCTGAGCTTCTCTGATCTTATCCATCTAGGTAGACTGAATCTCCAACGTTGCTACATAACCTCTCGGAACTATCTCCAAACATAGCTCATGAAGGTCTTCTGCTAACTCCTTAGGTAACTCTTTGGTCATGAGGGTATTTACATGACTTTTGCGGCTCAACGCATCGACTACTACGTTAGCCTTTCCGGGATGATAATGCAATTTCATATTATAATCCTTTATTAGCTCTAACCATCTTCTCTGCCTGAGATTCAATTCCTTATGCGTGAAGATATACTTCAAACTCTTGTGATCCGTGTATACTTCATAATGGTTTCCGATGAGAAAATGTCTCCATGTCTTCAACGCATGCACTATGGCTGCTAACTCCAAATCATGTGTAGCATAATTTAGCTCATGGGATTTAAGCTGTCGTGAGGCATATGAAACAACTCTTCCTTCCTGCATAAGCACTGCTCCAAGTCCTCGACGAGAAGCATCGCAATACACTTCATAATCCTTGCGTTGATCTGGCAGGATCAACACTGGCGATGTAACCAAGCGTCTCTTCAACTCCTGAAAACTGGCATCACATTCCTCAGTCCAATTGAATTTGGTGTCCTTCTTTAACAACTCCGTCATTGGCTTTGCAATCTTCGAGAAATTCTCAATCAACCTCCGGTAGAATCCTGCGAGTCCAAGAAAACTCCGGATCTCTCCAACTGTCGTGGGTGCTTCCCAATTTGTCACAGTGACGACTTTGTTGGGGTCTACTGCTATTTCTTCTCCGGATATAACATGTCCAAGAAATCCCACTTCCTTTAACCAAAACTCACACTTGCTGAACTTGGCGTATAGTTGATGTTCTCTGAGCTTCCCAAGTACCAAATGCAAGTGATCCTTATGCTCCTCTTCGTTCTTCGAGTAGACTAGAATGTCATCTATGAACACTACGATGAACTTATCCAAAATCTCCATAAACACTTTGTTCATCATGTTCATAAAATAGGCAGGTGCGTTAGTCAGGCCAAATGACATAACAGTATACTCATATAGCCCGTACCTTGTGGTAAAAGCTATCTTAGGTATATCCTGCTCTCGAATCTTCAACTGGTGGTACCCTGATCGCAGATCGATCTTGGAAAACACCTTAGCTCCTTGCAGCTGATCAAACAAATCATTGATCATCGGCAGTGGGTACTTGTTCTTGATTGTTACTTCATTCAATCCACGATAATCAACGACCATTCTTAATGATACATCCTTCTTCTCCACTAGAAGTACTGGTGATCCCCAAGGTGATGAACTTGGGCGAATATAACCTTTATCCAGTAACTCCTTAATCTGCTTCTTAATTTCCTCCAAATCCTGAGCGGGCATCCTGTACGGTCTCTTAGATATTGGTCTTGTGCCTGGCAAAAGCTCAATCAAAAACTCGATGTCTCTATCCGGTGGCATGCTTGGCAACTCTTTTGGAAATACATCCGGGAATTCGTTCACCACTGGTACTTCCTCATGTACTACTCCCGATAAGCAATTTACTTGAGTCCTATTCGGCACATGGCGGGATACATACTTGATCCTTCTTCCTTCTAGGGTGGTGAGCAAAATCGACTTACTGGCGCAATCGATGTTTCCTCCATACATCGATAGCCAATCCATACCCAGAATCACATCCAAACCTTGCGACTCCAGAATTATCAGGCATGAGGGGAAAACGTGCCTACCTATGGCCAATGGCATCTAAAAACATCCTTGGCTTTCCATGTACTCTGCTCCTGGCAAGCTCACTAACATTGGTGTACTAAGAACTTTGGTGGGCAGTTTATGCTTATCCACAAATCCCCTCGATATGTATGAATGAGATGCACCAGTATCAAAAAGAACGACTGCAGCAAATGACTTAACCAAAAACTTACCTATTACTGCATCTGGCTGGGCTTCAGTCTCCTCCATGTTAACATGGTTCACCTGTCCCCTGGTAAAAGGGTTGGGCTTCTTCCCAGAGCTTCCATTCCCGTTTCCATTCACAGCTTCAGGACATTTATTGGCGTAATGTCCGGTCTTCTGGCACTTGCAGCAAGTAACATGGATTAAATCCTTCTTGGCAGGTGTTGCTGGGTTGGAACGGTTCTGTCCGCTGCTTCTGCGACGCCCCGAGACCGTTGCGCCAGGTGTCTTCCAGTCATTCGCTGTTGTTCCATGTCATTCGCTTGCCTGTTGCATCTTGTCATGTAATCATGTGCATTGCATCATCACGTTTTCGAAACTTGCATCTATCCCGGTCTCCTAGTTCCTCCCGTTGTCCGTTCTGAGCCCAGACACACTTGCACGCGCCCGCGGCACGTCTGAAATATTATTTTATAAGTGGCCGGAAAATGTTCTCAGAATGGGATGAGAGTTGGCGTGTGGTCTTTTTATGTTGTAGGTATGCCGCCTGCCAAGTTTCATCGCATTCAGAGCTCGTTTGATAGGCCAACCGTTAAACTTATAGCGGCATTATAGCCAGTCAAAACGCCGGACATTTTCAGTCTCTAGAAACTGCTGTCGGGCATATCTCTTCTCTCTCTCTTCTAAGCCATCAAACCCCTCTCCTTTGTTGACCGTTCCGAGACCAATCGGGTTATTGATTCCCTCTTGCCAAACCACCTACTCCCTCTTTGCACAGTGCATCGACCCCTCGCGCGCGTCCGAAAGTTGTCCTGAACCCGACTCGGGCAGTCGTCACCGTTGTGTCCGGATCATCCCCAAACATCTAAAAAACATCACCGTTTTCTTATTTGGCCTTCCTAGCCTATTTCTCCGAACCGTCCGATTTTAATCGAAGGGACGAGGTAACCCCTAACCTAATCTGTGATGTATATATACTCCACTCCTAGTCTATTTGGGCAAACCCTAAAATATAGGGACTTGTCCAGTCGAGCCGCCGCCATCCACCTCGGGATCCCTCCGGATCCAATTCCAAGAACCCAACCATTGTTCTCCTCCCGATCCTAGTCCTCTCCGACCCCTCCCTATTTTTCAGCGCCGCACAAAATCGCAGCAGTAGCAACCGAGGCCCCTGCTCCCTGCCTCCTCCTCGTCGCCTGTGAGCCCGAGCACGCCGCCGCGTTGTTGACCGCCGTCGACCAGGCCAGACCTCCCCTGCTCCTTTCCTTCTCCTTCCCTGCCTCTACTCCCTCCTCTCACATCTCTCTCTCCCTGTTCGTGCAACAGGAGTTATGCCTCGATGCCATGGCCGCCGCCCCGCTTCTTCAAGACCACCCGCCTCCATGACCCCGTCTGCCCCACCACGCTGTGATCCGGCCACCAGGACCCTCGAGCTCGGCCTCCCGTTCCCGTCGCTCTGCCATAGACGCCAAGTCCACAAGCTCCGTCGCTGTAGGGAACGAGGAGCACGCCGCCCCGATGCATGGACCCCGCGCTCGGATCCCGCCATCCCCCGCGAGCTCCGCCTCCCGTTCCCGTCGCTCCGCCGTGCGCCAAGTCCCCTGCCGTCGCGCCTCTGCTTCCACCCCTCTGTCGCTGTTGCTCTGCATCCATACGAGGAGATGACCAGGAGCCAAGCCCAGCGCCTGCGTTGACCGCACCCCCACCATCTCCTCGTTCGATCTAGCAAGGCCCAGCTCGCGTCCAGCACGCCAAGGCCCAGCGCCTCTACAACCTCCACCCGGCCCATAAGGCCTGGTGAGCAGCCCCCGCTCCTATGCACTTTGGGCCGGTCAGATTCGGCCTAGTGTATATTTTTTCAGATCTGTGAGTTTTCCTTTTATTCCAGAGAACCCAGTTTTGCAGAGAACCCCCTAGACTTCATGTATTTAATAACTTCTCAACCGTGCATCATTTGCAAATAACTTATATATGAAAAATGCTTAGAATTGCATCTAGTTTCATAATATGTCATTTTCATCCATGGTTAAAATGCTTAAAATGCTGTTTGTCTAAATTTGCTTAAATAACTTGCTAAAATGATTTATTTCATAACTATTTAACCGTAACTCGGAATTAAATAAACTTTATATGTAAATGGGGTAGAATTTTGCATAGTTTAACATGGTGGCATCACTTTGCATGTTTAACAACTATAAAATATGGTTTAGGGCAGAACAGTACCAAACCTAATATATGCATATGAGGATTTTCTGGAATTGTTGTTCGTTGTTTCCGGCATCATTTAAACTTGACTAGATAGGTAGTTTTACTTTGCTTCACCCTCTTGCCATGTTTAACAACATTTAATATTGTTGGGTACATAAACAAGGTCGAACTAAATAAGTCATGTGGTGTTTTGTCAATATGCACCCCGATGCATATTGAGCTCCACTTAATTTGTAGGGTTGTTTGTGCACTTTGCCATGC
Source organism: Triticum dicoccoides (assembly GCF_002162155.2). NCBI lineage: Eukaryota > Viridiplantae > Streptophyta > Magnoliopsida > Poales > Poaceae > Triticum > Triticum dicoccoides. Next base: position 196,724,623 of record NC_041392.1, read on the forward strand.
CATGCCTCATTAAACCGGACATGCATCATACTTGTTTGCGCATCGTGCCATGCTTATGTGATGATTGTTTACTATGTTGTTTGCTTTCTTTCCAGTGTACTTCTTCTCGGTAATCCGGTAACATTGCGTTTGTGAGGATCCGTTGGCTACGTCCGTTTGTCCTCTTCATGGACTCGTTCTTCTTCCTTGCGAGATCTCAGGCAAGATGACCATACCCTCGAAATCACTTCTATCCCTGCTTGCTAGTTGCTCGCTCTTTTGCTATGCCTATGCTGTGATACCTACCACTTGCTTATCATGCCTCCCATATTGTTAAGCCAAGCCTCTAACCACCTTGTCCTAGCAAACCATTGTTTGGCTATGTTACCGCTTTGCTCAGCCCCTCTTATAGCGTTGTTAGTTGCAGGTGAAGATTGGAGCTTGTTCCATGTTTGGAACATGGTTATTTTGTTGGGATATCACAATATCTCTTATTTATCTTAATGCACCTATATACTTGGTAAAGGGTGGAAGGCTCGGCCTTATGCCTGGTGTTTTCTTCCACTCTTGCCGCCATAGTTTCCGTCATATCGGTGTTATGTTATCAAATTTTGTGTTCCTTACACGGTTGGGTTATAATGGGAACCCCTTGACAGTTCGCCTTGAATAAAACTCCTCCAGCAATGCCCAACATTGGTTTTACCATTTGCCACCTAGCCTTTTCTTTCCCTTGGGTAGGCCTGCCCAAGGGTCATCTTTATTTAAACCCCCGGGCCAGTGCTCCTCTGAGTGTTGGTCCAACTTGTCAGCCGCCGATGGCCACCAGGGGCAACTCTGGGCTGGCCTACCGGAAGTTTGGACAATCCGATGTGCCCTGAGAATGAGATATGTGCAGCTCCTATCGGGATTTATCGGCACATTCGGGTGGCTTTGCTGGTCTTGTTTTACCATTGTCGAGGATGTCTTGTAACTGGGATGCCGAGTCTGATCGGATTGTCTTGGGAGAAGGAATATCCTTCGTTGACCATGAGAGATTGTGATGGGCTAAGTTGGGACATCCCTGCAGGGATTTGAACTTTCGAAAGCCGTGCCTGTGGTTATGGGCAGATGGGAATTTGTTAATGTCTGGTTGTAGAAAACCTGAAACTTAACTTAATTAAAATGCATCAACCGCGTGTGTAACCGTTATGGTCTCTTCTCGGCGGAGTCCGGGAAGTGAACACGATGTTGGAGTTATGTTTGACGTAGGTTGTTCTAGGATCACTTCTTGATCATAGTTTCTCTACCGTGCTTTGCCTTCTCTTCTCGCTCTCATTTGCGTATGTTAGCCACCATATATGCTAGTGCTTGCTGCAGCTCCACCTCAGATACCTTTTCCCTACCTATAAGCTTAAATAGTCTTGATCGCGAGGGTGTGAGATTGCTGAGTCCCCGTGACTCACATATACTTTAAAACCAGTTTGCAGGTGCCGATGAAATCGCGCAGGTGACGCAACCGAGCTCAAGGAGGAGGTCAATGAAGACCTTGTTCGTTATGTTGTTCAGTTTTTCAATTGATCAGTAGTGGAGCCTAGTTGTGACAATTGGGGATCTGTGTAGCATTTGGGGTAGTCTTCTTTTATTTTGGTTCCGTAGTCGGACCTTGTGTGTATCTAGATGATGTAATGCTTTATTCATGTATTGTGTGAAGTGGCGATTGTAAGCCAACTATGTATCTTTTTTCCTTATGTATTACGTGGGTTGTGTGAAGATTACCGCACTTGCGACATTGCTTACAATGCGGTTATGCCTCTAAGTCGTGCTTCGACACATGGGAGATATAGCCGCATCGTGGGTGTTACAAGTTGGTATCAGTGCCTTCCCCGACTTAGGAGGCCCCTGCTTGATCGAATCGCTGGCGCTGTTGAGTCTAGAAAAATGTTTTGAGTCATTTAGGATTATATATCGGAGAGTAGGATTCTTTTTACTGCTCAGTCCCTTTGTCGCTCTAGTGAGGCATCCTGACGTAGAGTTTTGACTCTTCTCTTCTCAAATTTCACTAATTTTTTTTAAGATCACGCGGGTATCTTGGAATCGTTCCGATGGTTTTGTGACGAGAACATTGTTCTTGGTGCCTCTTGACATTTAGGGGTTGTGGCAGTGTCCCGGGGAGTTGAGCTCCGAGGTGTTTTCGTCACAATTTTATCGTTGCAGTTCTGGAATACCTGAGTTTCGCCGACATCGAAAATCTCTTTTATGCAGTTGTTGGTGAGATAACCTCGACGCCACCTAGTACTGGGGCGGGAGTTCGGGAGTATTGCCATAACTTGTATAATGGATGCTTTTCGAAGGTTGAGGTAAATGATTTCTGAAGGTTTCTTGGTTATGTGTTGAAGGATGGATATAGCTGGATGTAGGATTTGTTAGTTTTGGGTGAGATATTATGCTTCCCCTGCATCCCCAGCACCTGATTGATTAACTGGAAAATTTCAGGAGTTTATAAGTGGGAATTCGAGTAGCTCTTAGGATATCTTTCCGACAGATGTAGGATATGAAATTGGGGTTCGACGTCTAGTGGTCCGCCTATCCACGGTTGGTTTTACAGTGGTCCCATTGTGTCTTAAAGAGTCATTGGCTATGCTGACTCGGGGACGCTTCGTATGTCATGTGCACTGCCTTGTACATGATGGTGCTATACAATCGAGCCCGTGTAGGCCCCACCACGAAAAATTCAGATGAAATCTCTATCATATGTTTGTTCCGGCTTATTCTGCAAGCCAGTCCTTTGTTTTGCTTTTGAGTTGTGGTATTCAAGTTGCTTCAATGTCAAATGTTGATCCCATACCTTTCCTAAGCGGTGTTCTCATATTTCTATGTGAATACCAATCCTTCATGATCATCGAGATTGTCATGTCAATCCTTTTCAACCGGCGTGTTTCTCTTGAAGTGGATCCGATCATTTCAAAATCCGCAAGATCCAATCTTAGTTTTCGTTGACGGTGTTTGTTTCATCCGTCTCTAAGTTGCCTTTGTTTTCCCGCCCTCCATCCCTTGTTTTCTTCAAGGACTCAGTTTTCTCAATCAAGTATCCATCTTATGGATGTGAAGACTCTTCATTCTTGTCTTTCAATGTTCTTATCCGGTGATTCTCATGAAGATTCTAACGGAGCTTCAAGTGTTGTATTCTTCGATCTTTTCTTCTCCGGTGGATTGAATTCAAGCTTTATCGATCATATCCTTTCCTCGTTTCTAATGTTTTATCATGCCAGTGCACCTCTTAATCATTCCTCTCGCTATTAATTGTTCCGGAGTGCTCAAGATATCTAGAAGATTCGTGTTTCCACTCTGCTTTCATTCAAGCTCTTTTGAGGATGTTATCTATTTTGAGCCATCTAATTCAACCGGTGCGATCTCTCTTTTAAATCTCTTCAACGGTTTTCTTTTGAGTGGGCCCTAACCCACAGGTCTTTTCCCAGGATCTTACTTGACTCTTCTAATTTTCCCGGAGCTATCCTAAATTCTTTTCAAAGTTTGACGTAAGAATGATTCATCATCAGTCATATGTATTTCTCCAAGATCTTTCAAATTCTTTTCATCGTTGGCTCAACCTTTCCATTCTTCATTCCGGTGTGCCTCAATAATTCTTGGTGGTGTTTCTCGTCGTCATTCTCAACATTTGAAGACCGAAGAAGAGTTTTACCTTCATATCTTATCCGTTCTCTCAGAGATTCGTGGTTCTAGTTCGAGGCCATCATCTCATAATTGTTTTGATTGTGAGAATTCTTTTTACCTATCTGGAGCAATTCAAGAGTCTTCTCAGTTTGATTATCCGGAGTCCATCAATTCAGGTTTATTCATTCTCAGCTTTCAGTTATCATTCTCCGATCTTACCGGTGCATCGTTCAAGTGATCTCTAATTGGTCCATGATCTATTCGTTTCACTTGTATCTAAATTCTCTCAAGCATCTTCGTTCATTTGCCAATTTTACCCGGTGTTTCCTTATCTTTCCTTCGTTCATTTTCAATTCTTACGGTGGTTCTTCCAAGATTTTTCTTCACTCATTTATCATATCAATGCATTCGTGCTTTCCAAATTCTACCGGTGGTTAGTTGAAGACCATCTTAAGTTTGCGCCATATATATCTTAATCCTTTCTACAGGAATAAGTAGTGTGCAAAATTCGTTGCTTGTCATCAATTTAAATTGGTGAAGGATAAGCATAATGCAATTCTTATTCTTGTTTCATAAAGTAAATTAAATTTCTTCTTTCCGGAGTGGTTCATCATGTCACATTCTCGGTTCGAGATGCTTTATCTTTTCTTTCTCGGAGTTCCAAGATCTCTCAAGTATATCTTCACAAAGATTCATCTAAATCATCGCAAGGTTTCACATTATGTTTTCAACTTCTCTTTCCTCTCGTTTGATCATCCTTTTGTTACCGGAGTTCTTCATGAAGGTTCTACATGATGGTTCATCAAGGATTTAATTCCTTCTCGAAGTTTTCATCGAGATTCTTTTCTAAGGATCTCAAGTATTCTTCATCTTGCAATTCGGAGTGCAATTCTTTCTACCATATCATTGGAGGTGGTATTATGTCATTCGTGATAATTTGAGTTCATGTTTCATGATTCACATGTTGTTAAGAATGAGGTATTTTAAATCCATCAACCTCTTCGTTGGAGTTATCTTGTGTCATGCTTCACCTAAAACCTTCCCTAAGTATTGTTGCTATTTATGGTGCTTATAAGCGACCCAAGTTCTTCATTTATCCTCCCGGTGAAATAGTTTCTCGTCTCCTTGTTCTTATCAATCCAATCTTTTTCCGTGAGTGGCAGGTTGTCACCTCATAATTTTGAGATGTACTCCATAAGACCATATCAAGTTTATGCTTTTCGTTGTTGATAATCCAACAACTCCATTCCAGCATTTGTTGTAAGCATGCTCTCTCAAGATCTTGTTCCCCTCCATCCATTCCATTCCATTCTTTCATGTCTTCCGGAGGCTTTGTGATGTTGCTCTCTTCACCCATCATCCCATTTTTGTCAAGTTCATGTTCAATTCCTTCCATTTACAGCCGGAGTGCTGCCCAAATTACATCAATCTTATTCCTTCTCTATCTTGTTTTAACCGGAGTGTTATCGCTATTGATCCTTATCATTCCTTGTACATCTCGTTTCTACCGGAGTGCTTGGATGTACTTCTTGTCCATTGCAACCCTTTTCTCATGTCTTTCAACCTACAGGGTTCTCGTGATGTTCCTTGTTCCTCGTTTCTAACGGAGGTTTTCAACTTTATTAATCTTCGTTGTATTATTTCTTTCAAATTTTCTCAACCTCGCAAGGTTCATGGTTCACTCATTTGTCAAAGAAGCAACTTAGTTCTACCTCTTCTCTTTCTCTTCCGTTTTTCCCTCTGGTGCCATCCTAGAACTCGGGACGAGATCCTCTCATAGTGGTGGAGTGTTGTGACGCCCCGAGACCGTTGCGCCAGGTGTCTTCCAGTTATTCGCTGTTGTTGCCATGTCATTCGCTTGCGTGTTGCATCTTGTAATGTCATCATGTGCATTGCATCATCATGTTTTCAAAACTTGCATCTGTCTCGGTCTCCCAGTTCCTTCCGTTGTCCATTCTGAGCCCAGACACACTTGCACGCGCCCGCGGCACGTCTGAAATATTATTTTATAAGTGGCCGGAAAATGTTCTCAGAATGGGATGAGAGTTGGCGTGTGGTCTTGTTATGTTGTAGGTAGGCCGCCTGCCAAGTTTCATCGCATTCGGAGATCGTTTGATAGGCCAACCGTTAAACTTATAGCGGCATTATAGCCGGTCAAAACGTCGGACGTTTTCGGTCTCCGGAAACTGCTGTCGGGCATCTCTCTTCTCTCTCTGCTGAGCCATCAAACCCCTCTCCTTCGTTGACCATTCCAAGACCAATCAGGTTATCAATTCCCTCTTGCCAAACCACCTACTCCCTCTTTGCACAGTGCATCGACCCCTCGCGCGCGTCCGAATGTTGTCCCGAACCCGACCCGGGCAGTCGTCACCATTGTGTCCGGATCATCCCCAAACATCTACAAAACATCACCGTTTTCTTATTTGGCCTCCTTATCCTATTTTCCCGGACCGTCCGATTTTAATCAAAGGGACGAGGTAACCCGTAACCTAATCTGTGATGTATATATACTCCACTCCTAGTCTATTTGGGCAAACCCTAAAATATAGGGACTTGTCCCGTCGAGCCGCCGCCATCCACCTCGGGATCCCTCCAGATCCAATTCCACCAACCCAGCCAATCTTCTCCTCCCGATCCTAGTCCTCTTTGACCCCTCCCTGTTTTTCAGTGCCGCACAAAATCACAGCAGCAGCAACCGAGGCCCCTGCTCCCTGCCTCCTCCTTGTCGCCTGTGAGCCCGAGCACGCCGCCGCGCTGTTGACCGCCGTCGACCAGGCCAGACCTCCCCTGCTCCTTTCCTTATCCTTCCCTGCCTCTACTCCCTCCTCTCACATCTCTCTCTCCCTGTTCATGCAACAGGAGTTATGCCTCGATGCCATGGCCGCCGCCCCGCTTCTTCGAGACCACCCGCCTCCAGGACCCTGTCTGCCCCACCGCGCCGTGATCCGGCCACCAGGACCCTCGAGCTCCACCTCCCGTTCCCGTCACTCCGCCGTAGACGCCAAGTCCACAAGCTCCGTCTCTGCAGGGAATGAGGAGCACGCCGCCCCAATGCATGGACCCCGCGCCCGGATCCCGCCATCCCCGTAGAGCTCCGCCTCCCGTTCTCGTCGCTCCGCCGTGCGCCAAGTCCCCTGCCGTCGCGCCTCTACTTCCACCCCTCTGTCGCCGTTGCTTTGCATCCATACGAGGAGACAACCAGGAGCCAAGCCCAGCGCCTGCGTTGTCCGCACCCCCACCATCTCCTCGTTCGATCCAGCAAGGCCCAGCTCGCGTCCAGCACGCCAAGGCCCAGCACCTCTACAACCTCCAGCCGGCCCATAAGGCCTGGTGAGCAACCCCCGCTCCTATGCACTTTGGGCCAGTCAGATTCAGCCCAGTGCATATTTTTTCAGATCTGCGAGTTTTCCTTTTATTCCAGAGAACCCAAATTTGCAGAGAACCCCCTAGACTTCATGCATTTAATAACTTCTCAACCGTTCATCATTTGCAAATAACTTATATATGAAAAATGCTTAGAATTGCATCTAGTTTCATAATACGTCATTTTCATCCATGGTTAAAATGCTTAAAATGCTGTTTGTTTAAATTTGCTTAAATAACTTGCTAAAATGATTTATTTCATAACTATTTAACCGTAACTCAGAATTAAATAAACTTTATATGTAAATGGGGTAGAATTTTGCATAGTTTAACATGGTGGCATCACTTTGCATGTTTAACAACTATAAAATATGGTTTAGGGTAGAACAGTACCAAACCTAATATATGCATATGAGGATTTTCCAGAATTGTTGTTCGTTGTTTCCGGCCTCATTTAAACTTGACTAGATAGGTAGTTTTACTTTGCTTCACCCTCTTGCCATGTTTAACAACATTTAATGTTGTTGGGTACATAAACAAGACCGAACTAAATAAGTCATGTGGTGTTTTGTCAATATGCACCCCGATGCATATTGAGCTCCACTTAATTTGTAGGGTTGTTTGTGCACTTTTCCATGCCATGCCTCATCAAACCGGACATGCATCATACTTGTTTGTGCATCGTGCCATGCTTATGTGATTATTGTTTACTATGTTATTTGCTTTCTTTCCGGTGTACTTCTTCTCGGTAATCCGGTAACGTTGAGTTTGTGAGGATCCGTTGGCTACATCCGTTTGTCTTCTTCATGGACTCGTTCTTCTTCCTTGCGGGAACTCAGGCAAGATGACCATACCCTCGAAATCACTTCTATCTCTTCTTGCTAGTTGCTCGCTCTTTTGCTATGCCTATGCTGTGATACCTACCACGTGCTTATCATGCCTCCCATATTGTTAAGCGAAGCCTCTAACCACCTTGTCCTAGCAAACCGTTGTTTGGCTATGTTACCGCTTTGCTCAGCCCCTCTTATAGCGTTGTTAGTTGCAGGTGAAGATTGGAGCTTGTTCCATGTTTGGAACATGGTTATTTTGTTGGGATATCAAAATATCTCTTATTTATCTTAATGCACCTATATACTTGGTAAAGGGTGGAAGGCTCGGCCTTATGCCTGGTGTTTTGTTCCACTCTTGCTGCCCTAGTTTCTGTCATATCGGTGTTATGTTCTCAGATTTTGCGTTCCTTACACGGTTGGGTTATAATGGGAACCCCTTGACAGTTCGCCTTGAATAAAACTCCTCCAACAATGTCCAACATTGGTTTTACCATTTGCCACCTAGCCTTTTCTTTCCCTTGGGTAGGCCTGCCCAAGGGTCATCTTTATTTAAACCCCCGGGCCAGTGCTCCTCTAAGTGTTGGTCCAACTTGTTAGCCGCCGGTGGCCACCAGGGGCAACTCTGGGCTGGCCTACCAGAAGTTTGGACAATCCGGTGTTCCCTGAGAACGAGATATGTGCAGCTCCTATCGGGATTTGTCGGCACATTCGGGTGGCTTTGCTGGTCTTGTTTTACCATTGTCGAGGATGTCTTGTAACCGGGATGCCGAGTCTGATCGGATTGTCTTGGGAGAAGGAATATCCTTCATTGACCGTGAGAGCTTGTGATGGGCTAAGTTGGGACACCCCTGTAGGGATTTGAACTTTTGAAAGCCGTGCCCGCGATTATGGGCAGATGGGAATTTGTTAATGTCCGGTTGTAGAAAACCTGAAATTTAACATAATTAAAATGCATCAGCCGCGTGTGTAACCATGATGGTCTCTTCTCGGCAGAGTCCGGGAAGTGAACACGGTGTTGGAGTTATGTTTGACGTAGGTTGTTCTAGGATCACTTCTTGATCATAGTTCCTCGACCGTGCTTTGCCTTCTCTTCTCGCTCTCGTTTGTGTATGTTAGCAACCATATATGCTAGTGCTTGCTGCAGCTCCACCTCACATACCTTTTCCCTACCTATAAGCTTAAATAGTCTTGATCGCGAGGGTGTGAGATTGCTGAGTCCCCGTGACTCTCAGATACTTCCAAAACCAGTTTGCAGGTGCCGATGAAATCGCGCAGGTGACGCAACCGAGCTCAAGGAGGAGCTCGATGAAGACCTTGTTCGTTATGTTGTTCTGTTTTTTAGTTGATCAGTAGTGGAGCCCAGTTGGGACGATCGGGGATCTGTGTAGCATTTGGGGTAGTCTTCTTTTATTTTGGTTCCGTAGTCGTACCTTGTGTGTATCTGGATGATGTAATGATTTATTCATGTATTGTGTGAAGTGGTGATTGTAAGCCAACTATGTATCTTTTTTCCTTATGTATTACGTGGGTTGTGTGAAGATTACCTCACATGCGACATTGCTTACAATGTGGTTATGCCTCTTAGTTGTGCTTCGACATGTGGGAGATATAGCCGCATCGTGAGCGTTACAACTTCCTCCATTACCATTTCCGTTCCTGGGGCCACTATGGTTGTGTGAACTTCCTCCATTATGAGTGTGGCCTCCACGGTTATGCACAAGTCCTCCTGAGTTCGGGGTGAAACGGGGTCTCTGCTGAGCTCCAGAATTATACTTCCCTTGTCCATACTTCCTCTTGCGGCTGTCAATCTGCTGCTGCTTCCCTTCAAGCATGAGAGCTCTATCCACCAACTCCTGGCAGTTATTGAAATTTTCTACCATCAACTACATGCTCAGCTCATCATTCAGTCCTTCCAGAAACTTCTCCTTCTTAGCTGCATCTGTAGCAACGTCATCTGGGGCATAACATGCTAGCTTACTAAATTCATCCACATACTGGCCAACAGTGCGCCCTCCTTGGCGTAAGTTGTGAAACTCACGCTTCTTCATGGCCATAGCTCTTGCTGAAACATGGGCAGTGCGGAAAGCTTGCTGGAACTGATCCCATGTGACAGTGGCTATAGGATAGGTGATAGTGTAATTCTCCCACCATGAGGCTGCTGGTCCATCCAATTGGTGTGCGGGAAAACGCACCTTAACAACATCTGTGCATCCTGTAGTGGTTAACTCCCTTCTAATCCTGCGGAGCCAATCATCTGCAACTATCGGCTAGGTGCTACAGGAAAACACCGGTGGCTGCAACCTCAGAAAACAGGCTAAGTTGTCAACTGGGGGTGGTGGTGGTGGGTTGTTGTTTTTGTTGCTGTTGTTGTTGCCTTGGTTTTGAACTAACAACTGCATCAAGGTATTCTGCTGCTGGATCAACTGAGTGAGCTCTGGTGGAAAGGTAAATCCGGGGTCACGTCTCGGAGGCATCTGGGATTTAGAGAGAAGAGAAATAGAATAGAATGAGGTCTAGTGAGAAAACACTACCCATGTGCACATGAGACAAACATAATCATTTCACTCAATCAATCAAAGGAATACAATTGGTCTAGAACTTATCGTTATAAAAGTGCTTGGACTATACTACTTACATGGTATACTACTACTACTGTTTTGGTGGTCAACTAGAAATATTGTTCGGTCGAATATTCCATGATATCTGCTCCAGCTTCATCAACATAGTCATCATCGCTATCATCGGGATCCGAATCAGTGTCGTCGATGATGATGTAATCCTCATGGTGAATCTCCTTGGGTTCTTTGTCTTCTTCTCCTGGCACGGGGTCTCCCATGAAAACTCCTAGCTTCCTTTCTAGGTCCTCATTCTTTTCCACTAGCACGATGATTTCCTCCTCATAATCTTCGCGCGTAGCCTTGAGTTCTTCTTCAAGCTCCGTGATCCTTGTCATTGCCTTCTTCAAATCCATCATGCCTGCGCCCATCTGATTCTCCTGGCGACGGATGTGCTGGTTTAACTCCTGAATGAAAAGCGGCAATTGATCTATCCTTCCTGGTTCTCATCATCTCCCATTGCTCATCTCGGCGCCCACAAATCTGGTAGATAGTATCCTTGAGATCCTTTTGGTAAACTTCTCCAATGCATCGCATTGTGATGTGAGCTGCCATACTCTTTTCTAGAATCCAGGTTGGTGCATCAAAAGAAAACTCTATGGGCTTAGTGACTGGCGTAAATGTCCTTCCTGGTACTTGAACTTGAATCATCCAGCGCTCCACTTCTCGTAAAGTGGCATTGTAAGTCCCGGTGAAGCTTGGTATTCCAATGTTTAGGTACTTAGTGACTTCCTTCAAGTGACGTCCAAAAGGGGTGTCTTCATCCGGTTGCGTGAACTTGATCCATGCATCCACCATCCTAAAGAGTAGAAAAATGGAGAGGAGTTAGAAGTGAGAAGAGAGTACTGATCTAGGGCTTTAGCTTAGTGGTCGTGTCCTACAGTCAGCATGTGCTCTGATACCATCTTTGCAGCGACCAGACCTCAAACACTCTGATCTCTGTGTATAAGTGTCATCCCTGGATTGGTAATGCTGACACACACAGTACTTGAAGGATTTATAACAGAGTGGCAATCACACACTTATTACATCGAATGTCTCAAAAGAGAACTTATTACAATAAATATGGCTTAAGGCCATCTAATACGATAACAGCGGAAGGCTTGGAAGATAAAGTGAGTCCATCAACTCCAACGACATCACTGAGTGAAAGACCACGACCTAAGGCTCCTTACTCGTTGTCTGAAAAGTCTGCAACATGATACGTTGCAGCCCGAAAACGGGTCAGCACATAGAATATGCTGGCAAGGTAACACAAGAGAATAATGAACAGAATAAAGCTATCACTATATGCACATATGGCTGTATGGTTGATATTTTTTGCGTAAAGCCAATTTTTCCCTACTGCAAAGGAATATATTTTATTTAACTACAAATTTGTTGAAAACATTAAGAATGGTAAACCCCATCTCAATCCCAATTAAAAATAATCATTAACCCAAACACAATTATATAATTAAGAGTGATGAGATCCACATGATAATTCAAGAACCAGATACTCAAGATGTCCATAACCGGGACACCACTAACCATGATTAGTTTGTACACACTGCACAGGTTTGTGCACTTTTCCCCACAAGCCTCGATCTCCTCCGTTGGATTTCTCGCACTACATAATGTTTGAGAAACGGATGACCGAGACACAGTCTTTCAGAACCGTTAGCACCTTACGATGGGTAGACCAGTACACCTACATCCCCTACATCTGCTAGTCTACCACTGTAAGAGTTCACACAACTTAATCAACTATGCTAGAGCCCATAATAGCATGTGGCTGCACACAGAAGTTTCCAGTATGAATAATCTTATGACCCCTTTGAGCCTGGGTGGCAGTCAATAGGAGAATCACATGGTACCCCGGGATTTCCAAAAAATACAGGCAATCACTGGGTTCCCCAGGTGCCTCAATCCACCCAGATGTGTATTAAAGTTGCCACCTTAAATTGAACCATTAATTAACAATACTCACATCTGTCATGAAAACTCTCAAACCAATCCACGTCTGCGAGCATAGCATAGCAGTATAAGCATAACATAGAAGTAACTCCCAGGGTTTGATAATAAACATGGTAATAGGTTCCTACCTCATGAACTACTTCCCAACCCACAGTTTAATTCAGATCCTAACCATGCAATGTTTGAGGGTTGATCTAATGCAATAAAACTGAGTAGTAAGAGGTATGATCAAAGTGTTACTTGCCTTGCTGATGATCCGCGAAACCTAGAGACTCGTAGTAGCACACTTCACACTCCGGGTGTTCTATCACAAACAAATAAGCATACAATAAGCAATCAAGCAAGGGCACGGGTAAAACTCGTATAAGAGATCTAACCAGAAAGTTCAACTTAAGAACTCCGCTTTGCAAAAAGAATCAAATCAAACGAAGCAACAAAACTCAAACAGCGAAAGAAATAGGCTTCGTTTACTAATCTGGACTAAAGTCAAATTTTACAGTAGCAAAAACTTGTTTAAGTTGATTAAACGGAATGATGGTTTCGAGACGAAACTCTAGGCGCTTGAATCGCCTGATTCTGTTAAACGAGCGAAAAGTTATACTAAAACAAAAATCGGATCAGAAATCGCGATCGAAAATAATCACGGAAAATCCGAGAAAAAGAAAAACTGACGAACAGTCTAACGAACGAATGTTCCCTGTCTGTGGCTAAACGGTGAAAACCGTTCGCTAAAACGAACGTAAAAATGGGCGTTCGCTAAATAACTAAACCAAAAAATAAACCGAACCGGATCTAATAAAAGAACAGATCTAGGGTTTTCGAAAAAACCAAAACGGTTTTCTCACAAAAACCGAGGCAACTACCTCGAGGTCCGGCGAGGGTCCAGCGCTCCGGCGCGGTGGCGTGGGGCACGACACGGCGATGGCGGCGGCGGATCGGGGCTAGGGTTAGGGTTAGGGCGCGGTGGCGGCTTGGGTTAGTCGGGGGCTCGGGGCCGCGGCTTATAAGGCCCAGCCCGAGGAGTCCTGGCCGCTTACGGCCCGGAGTCGGTTCGCCTCTTTTTTTAATAATTTTGACTCCCAGAAAATAAAAGAAAAGAAATACTAAATGGACTCCAAAAATCCCGAAATAAAATTTCCCCGTACTCTAAAAATAAGCCGGACAAGGTGAACATTTATCTCTGCCTAAAATGCAATTTTGAAAAACACACTTTTTTCCTAATTCAAATAAAATAGCAATAAAACTTCGAATAAAAAATCTTATCTGATTTTAATATTAAATCTTCGATATTTCTCTATTTTTAGGAAGTCATTTTATCCTCTCTCTTTTATTTTTATAAAAGAAATAATTGAAGAGTAAATAATTAAAATCAAATGATCCTCTTTTCAAAATTCGAGAAAAACTGGAATAAGAAAATAACCATATCCCCGACTCTCTCCGTGGGTCCTTGCATTGCGTAGAATTTCTAGGATCAACCAAAATGCAATAAAATATGATATGCAATGATGATCTAATGTATAACATTCCAAATTGAAAATTTGGGATGTTACACTTGTAGCTAATCAAATGTATAGTGACTTGGCAATACCCTTTCATGATATAAGAAATTGTATTGCATCCATGTATTATAATTATCCCATTGAGGGCAACCAATCATACCTGATGAAGAATTCCATGGCATAGGCATCAACGACATAGTTGAAGAATATGGATAATGTGTGGACCGAAGATGTTGAAACCTTCGGCTTGGTCCTTCATAGTTTTCACTTTTTTCCTTCTTCATCTTTGTCGCACGTCGTGTAATGGAAGCTTGCACATAATTCTTATTTTGAGCACTTCCTTTGGGAACCCATGCCATGTTCCTTTCTTCAAGTTCTTGTCCACTAAGTTTTTGTAATTTCTTATTTTGCCAATACGATAAGCTGAGCAGGCATCTCGGCTGTGATTTTGTTTTAACCAATGGCAATTCCTTTCCAACCTTGTGCACTCTCAACTTCTATTCTTCAGATTTGGCACTTCGGCTCTCAATGATTGGTTGCTTTGTCTCACTGTCTTTAGTAGCCAATGTCAACACATTAATTGGCTCTTTTTCATTTGAGATCAAATCTGAAGTTGCACTCTTACGACCATCTCTTTTAACACGGTAAACTTGCTTGACCACCTTTCTCTTCTTCCTTGAGCTCTGCACCGATTCCTTATGATTGAAATGGTCTTTAACATGTGATTATTCAAATGTTGATCTTCTCGGAGCTGCATAATATTGGTGAGATGGTCTAAAATAAGATGGAGAATGTGCCCTTGTATCATACCTGTCCCATGAGGAATATGGATCTATATGAGCATAGGGAGGCATCCACGACATTTTCATTGGCGGCCCAAAATAAGGATATGAATATGTTGCATTAAAATTCTCACTTTGCCAATACCGATCCTCATATTTGCACCTTGGGGGTGATCTTGGTTTCTTTGCATGATTTGGCTGATAAGCATTCTTCTCTTCAATCTTCTTTTGATATTTATCCAATAGTTCAGCGAAGGTGATTTTTGATCTCTTACACTTGCGCTTATTTCGGCCTTTGTTTTCTTTTGGTTTGCTTTCATAGATCATTGGATTTTCTTGCTGCCCCTAGTCCTTGGTGTCTCCATTGTAGCTTCGATGGAATTCTCGCCCTTAAGATTATGTTCATTATGCTCTTCAACAACTTCTTTACTTGAAAGCTTGATCCCATCACCTGCAGTTTTTACCTTCTCTTCAAATGGATCAGCTTGAAGCAGCCGATGCAAAACCTTTTTGCCATCGGGACCAATCGGAATAGATTGGTCATCTCTTGGTATTTCAACAAACTTCTATCGTCCTTTTTCAATGGCCGATTTAACTATTTGACGAAACATGTTGCAATCCTCAAAAATATGCTTGGACGAATCATGCAACTTACAATACATTTGTCCTTGGATTGATGGCTTAACATGGTGATCAAGAATTATAATGTAATTATTTTTAGCAACAAATCAAATATTTGATCACACATGCTTGAATTGAAGGTATACTTCTTGTTTTCTAGCCGATCTTTTTGTGAGAACGGCTTTGGAGTTA
The DNA here is from genome assembly GCF_002162155.2 of Triticum dicoccoides. Classification (NCBI taxonomy): domain Eukaryota; kingdom Viridiplantae; phylum Streptophyta; class Magnoliopsida; order Poales; family Poaceae; genus Triticum; species Triticum dicoccoides. The sequence continues at coordinate 196,740,111 of NC_041392.1, forward strand.
AGCAAACGAATGGTTCAGATTTTGCATCACCCCATTCGGCTATGCATTGTGTTTTGCACTCTATCTCCGATGTCTTTGGATAAGAAACTATACTGGCATCGGTTTGCTCAAAAGATTTTAACCTTGGCTTTAAATTTCCGAAACAAAAATAGTTAGAACATACATGTGTGAATTGAGACCAAGTCTAAGCCAAGTAAGAAATAAGCAAAGCTACCCAATTAGATATGAGCTTTAAATAAAGCAATGGGGAAAGCCTTGGCTGCAATAATTTCTCGCAATCGGTCTTTCTGAATGGTGCAATGTGTTGAATGATATGCTTTGTGACAATCTGGTTGCTAACAAATAAATTACCCTTGTTCATTGGTCTCTCAATATTTCTTATGAAGATTTTTCTAATATATGCATCAACAACTAAGTCATGACCAAATCTGAAAATAGGTAAATTAATTGCTAGACATACCTCTTCAAAAATGTTGGGAGAGCATGATGATGGTGTGACTTGAAGAATATCTTGCTCCGGCTTCAGATAGCTCCCCAACTCCTTGTCATCATCTTTCTCTTGGTTTCGTGCATCATTAGTTTGAAGATCTTCGTCCACCAAACTTTCTTTGGCTACTTGTTCTTGTTCTTGAAGTTCATCAATGTCTATGGCACGAAACTCATAGGGCAGGAAGTAGGTTCCATTAACTTCAGAAAAATCAAGTATCGTTGTCTTGCTATACTTCCCATGCCCTTTCTCAACAATGTTTGCTTTTTCAACCGAAGCACTTTTAGTTTTCGAATCATCATTCTTTTCACCGGTTATATCAATTGGCAACACTTCTTTTCTTTGAGCTAATTCCCTATCAATTCTCTCTTGGCGAAGTACTTGCACCCTATCGCGCAAAGCTTTAACTCCCCTCTCAATCTCAGCCCGCTCTAGGTTAGTTTGCGCCCCAATGCTTTTAGAATCTTTCGGCAATGAAGTGTTAGTGTTGTCGAAATTTTGCAATTGTGTAGGGGGTGTATAATATGCTGCGGTACTAGGTGGAGGTGTATGCACTGCTGTATAACCATATGCTCTTTCGCCAATTCTATCAATGCATGTAGTTTCATCTTCTTGCAAAACTCTAGCCTTTATTGTAGCATAATCAGGAAGCAACCCCTTTTCATATTGTTCAAGGCAAAGAGCACTAATCCTCTTGTTTTGTGCCAAACTCTTTTTTAATGCAGCCACAACCGCTTCTGGAAGAGATTGCTCCGCAATACTTTCAGATTCTTTCGGCAATGATTCGCGAGTGTTGCCAAAATTCTCAAATTGCATAGAGTATGCATTATATGCTACAGTATTTGATGACAGCACATGTGTTCCTGTAAAATTTTCACTTATTCGGCTATGACCATGAAGACGCGGGGCCGAATTACGAACATCTACAGTTGCATACGGTGCTTAAAAATTACTAACATGAGGTGTAGCATATGATGGTTGAGAGTAACTAGCCGAATAGCTAGTAGTAGCATGTCCAATTCTCCCATCCATCGACAAGGTTGGATTCACATACTGCAAATTAGTTGCCGATGAATAATAAGGTGAAACACTTTCTTGTATGCTATTGGAAATTTTAACATGAGGTGTTTCAAATTGATTAACCAAACCCATCATGTCGTTCATCAGCATATGGATTTGTGGGGTTGCCGATGCATGAGAGTTTGGATACATATGTTGTACATTACTAGTATCATAAGAAGTTGAAACATGTAAATTACTTTGAATTGGCCAATGCACGTAATTAGATGCATTATTGAAAAAACTAGGGCTGGACGATAGAGTATAATCATTGAACGATCTAGTAACATCATATGAATTATTTACATCTACAGTAGGGAATTGGGTATTCATATTACCTGTGTAGATTGCAAACCCTAGATGACGATCTCTTCGTAGCAAGAATGGGCTGGAGACCGTTCAAAGCTTCGTCCCCAACGGAGTCACCAAAAAGTATGTTCGCACATGAACACGTCACCGTGTACCCTCGACGCCCGGGGTGATGCACCACAGCTCACGTCGAAGGAGACCCGGCCGGAAGCGCGGTACGCAGGCAATCCGGCGGGTGCTTTTGAAGACCCAAAACCCCACACGCCCGAGAGGGACCCCATTAGGTCTCTCGGCGGCTATGGGCTGCCCTAGGTTGACCTGATCGCCCCTAGGGCCTCGAGGTTCGCCGCCCTGCAACAAGAAGAACAAACGAAGGACGATGAAGAAGAACTAGGGTTAAGGAGAAAAGATAAAAGATAAAAAGTGGTAGATGATTTGTTTGATTGTGTGTTGTTCAATCGGCCGCCACCCCTTAGATATATAAGAGGCGTCTGGATTTCCCGTGCAAGGAAAAGGCTTGGATTCACGTCCAAAACCCTAGTCAAATTCGGATTGGTTTTATCCGAACTTTCCAAAACTGTTCGGTTTAAATTGGCTGCACCATGCGGGTCTTTTTTGTGGTGGTAAATGATCTCGGATAAAAACGAGCCAAAAAGCAATCTTCACCGTTTCGACGAGACGAACAACTTTCGTGTTGAAGGTTTTTTTATCAGAGGTCATCTTGAGGGTCAAATCGGTTGCGCAAAACAGGCTATTCCCTCGCGCTACCCATCAGACATGTGTCTGGTGGGGCGCGCCACATCTCGCCTCCTGACAGGGCTGCACTCCGATTGCTCTAAATTTTACATATGAACTCGGATTTGGACGATTTGTATATCAAAATTGATCGTTTCGAGAGACGAAGACAACAAGTGTAGATCATTTTCCCATTTGAGGTAGTCTTGGGGCCTTAATCGCCCAAACTGTACTCTGCATATAAGATCTTAGTACTTTGAGTATAGTTTCGGCTTCGAGATGAAATCAGACGGCGATGACCCAAACTTCAAAGATGTTCATATCAATAATACGAAACTCTTCCATGTAGATCACTTCTCCATTTGTGTAACATCCCAAATTTTCAATTTGGAATGTTATACATTAGATCATCATGCATATCTTATTTTCTTGCATTTTGGTCGATCCTAGAAATTTCACGGAACTCAAGGACCTTCGGAGAGAGTTGAAGATTTCGTTATTTTCATATTTGAGAGTTTTCTCGAATTTGAAAAGAGGATCATTTGATTTATTTATTTCATCTTCAATTATTTTCCGATACCAAAAAATATACAAGAGAGGGAATAATATGACTTTCTCAAATTGAGGAAAAATGAAGATTTAATAAATAGATCAAATTTTGTTTTCCGGTGTTTATTCGCATTTTATTTGGATAGGGAAAAATTCGTGTTTTCAAAAATTGCATTTTAGGTCCGGAGAAAAGTTCATTTTGTTCGGCTCATTTTTAGGAGTCGGGGAAAATTTACTTTAGAATTTTTGGAGCTCGTTTAGATTTTCTTTTCTGTGATTTTCTGCGCGCGAAACCGTTTAAAAAAAAGAGTAGGCCAGCCAGGCCAAAGGCCCAGCCAGCCGCCGCCCCCAGCAGCGCTGCACGCCTCGTGCGCCAGGCGCCAGCCGCCGTCGCTCTGGCCGAGTCCCAGCGGGACTTAGGTCGGTTAGCCCCTCCCCTTTCCTTTGTTTTGTTTTCTTTTTCCTATTCCTAGTCTATTTCTTGTCCCCTACCCCAAGTCTCCTCTATTGGAAATATGCCCTAGAGGCAATAATAAATTGATTATTATTATATTTCCTTGTTCATGATAATCGTTTATTATCCATGCTATAATTGTATTGATAGGAAACTCAGATACATGTGTGGATACATAGACAGCACCATGTCCCTAGTAAGCCTCTAGTTGACTAGCTCGTTAATCAATAGATGGTTACGGTTTCCTGACCATGGACATTGGACGTCGTTGATAACGGGATCACATCATTAGGAGAATGATGTGATGGAAAAGACCCAATCCTAAGCCTAGCACAAGATCATGTAGTTCGTATGCTAAAGCTTTTCTAATGTCAAGTATCATTTCCTTAGACCATGAGATTGTGCAACTCCCGGATACCGTAGGAGTGCTTTGGGTGTGCCAAACGTCACAACGTAACTGGGTGGCTATAAAGGTACACTACGGGTATCTCTGAAAGTGTCTATTGGGTTGGCACGAATCGAGATTGGGATTTTGTCACTCCGTGTAAACGGAGAGGTATCTCTGGGCCCACTCGGTAGGACATCATCATAATGTGCACAATGTGACCAAGGGGTTGATCACGGGATGATGTGTTACGGAACGAGTAAAGAGACTTGCCGGTAACGAGATTGAACAAGGTATCGGTATACCGACGATCGAATCTCGGGCAAGTACCATACCGCTAGACAAAGGGAATTGTATATGGGATTGATTGAGTCCTTGACATCGTGGTTCATCCGATGAGATCATCGTGGAACATGTGGGAGCCAACATGGGTATCCAGATCCCGCTGTTGGTTATTGACCGGAGAACGTCTCGGTCATGTCTGCATGTCTCCCGAACCCGTAGGGTCTACACACTTAAGGTTCGATGACGCTAGGGTTATAAAGGAAGTTTGTATGTGGTTACCGAATGTTGTTCGGAGTCTCGGATGAGATCCCGGATGTCACGAGGAGTTCCGGAATGGTCCGGAGGTAAAGATTTATATATAGGAAGTCCTGTTTCAGCCATCGGGACAAGTTTCGGGGTCATCGGTATTGTACCGGGACCACCGGAAGGGTCCTGGGGGCCCACCGGGTGGGGCCACCTGCCCCGGGGGGGCACATGGGCTGTAGGGGGTGCGCCTTGGCCTACATGGGCCAAGGGCACCAGCCCCAAGAGGCCCATGCGCCTAAGGAACCCTAGAGGGAAGAGTCCTCAAGGGGGAAGGCACCTCCGAGGTGCCTTGGGGAGGATGGACTCCTCCCCCCCTCTTAGCCGCACCCCTTCCTTGGAGGAAGGGGCAAGGCTGCGCCTCCCCCCTCTCCCCTGCCCCTATATATAGTGGAGGGGAGGGAGGGCATCCATACCTGAGCCCTTGGCGCCTCCCTCCCTCCCGTGACACCTCCTCCTCTCCCGTAGGTGCTTGGCGAAGCCCTGCAGGATTGCCACGCTCCTCCATCTCCACCACGCCGTTGTGCTGCTGCTGGATGGAGTCTTCCTCAACCTCTCCCTCTCTCCTTGCTGGATCAAGGCGTGGGAGACATCGTCGAGCTGTACGTGTGTTGAACGCGGAGGTGCCGTCCGTTCGGCACTAGGATCATCGGTGATCTGAATCACGACGAGTACGACTCCATCAACCCCGTTCACTTGAACGCTTCCGCTTAGCGATCTACAAGGGTATGTAGATGCACTCTCCTTTCTACTCGTTGCTGGTCTCTCCATAGATAGATCTTGGTGATACGTAGGAAATTTTTTTGAATCTCTGCTACGTTCCCCAACAGTGGCATCATGAGCTAGGTCTATTGCGTAGATTCTTTGCACGAGTAGAACACAAAGTAGTTGTGGGCGTCGATATTGTTCAATATGCTTGCCGTTACTAGTCTTATCTTGATTTGGCGGCATCGTGGGATGAAGCGGCCCGGACCAACCTTACACGTACGCTTACGTGAGACCGGTTCCACCGACAAACATGCACTAGTTGCATAAGGTGGCTGGCGGGTGTCTGTCTCTCCCACTTTAGTCGGATCGGATTCGATGAAAAGGGTCCTTATGAAGTGTAAATAGCAATTGGCATATCACGTTGTGGTTCATGCGTAGGTAAGAAACGTTCTTGCTAGAAACCCATAGCAGCCACGTAAAACATGCAAACAACAATTAGAGGACGTCTAACTTGTTTTTGCAGGGTATGCTATGTGATGTGATATGGCCAAAGGATGTGATGAATGATATATGTGATGTATGAGATTGATCATGTTCTTGTAATAGGAATCACGACTTGCATGTCGATGAGTATGACAACCGGCAGGAGCCATAGGAGTTGTCTTAATTTATTTGTGACCTGCGTGTCAACTTAAACGTCATGTAATTACTTTACTTTATTGCTAACCGTTAGCCATAGTAGTAGAAGTAATAGTTGGCGAGGCAACTTCATGAAGACACGATGATGGAGATCATGATGATGGAGATCATGGTGTCATGCCGGTGACGATGATGATCATGGAGCCCTGAAGATGGAGATCAAAAGGAGCAAAGTGATGATGGCCATATCATGTCACTATTTGATTGCATGTGATGTTTATCATGTTTATACATCTTATTTGCTTAGAACGACGGTAGTAAATAAGATGATCCCTTACAACAATTTCAAGAAGTGTTCTCCCCTAACTGTGCACCGTTGCGACAGTTCGTGTTTCGAAGCACCACGTGATGATCGGGTGTTAGATTCTAACGTTCACATACAACGGGTGTAAGACAGATTTACACACGCGAAACACTTAGGGTTAACTTGACGAGCCTAGCATGTACAGACATGGCCTCGGAACACGGAGACCGAAAGGTCGAGCATGAGTCGTATAGAAGATACGATCAACATGAAGATGTTCACCGATGATGACTAGTCCGTCTCACGTGATGATCGGACACGGCCTAGTTTGACTCGGATCATGTAATCATTTAGATGACTAGAGGGATGTCTATCTGAGTGGGAGTTCATAAGATGAACTTAATTATCCTGAACATAGTCAAAAGGATTTTGCAAATTATGTCGTAGCTCACGCTATAGTTCTACTGTTTAGATATGTTCCTAGAGAAAAATTAGTTGAAAGTTGATAGTAGCAATTATGCGGACTAGGTCCGTAAACTGAGGATTGTCCTCATTGCTTCATAGAAGGCTTATGTCCTTAATGCACCGCTCAGTGCGCTGAACCTCGAACATTGCCTGTGGTTGTTGCGAACATCTGACATACACGTTTTGATAACTACGTGATAGTTCAGTTAAACGGTTTAGAGTTGAGGCACCAAAGACATTTTTGAAACGTCGCGAAACATATGAGATGTTTTGAGGGCTGAAATTGGGATTTCAGGCTCGTGCCCATGTCAAGAGGTATAAGACCTCCGATGACTTTCTTAACCTGCAAACTAAGGAGAAAAGCTCAATTGTTGTGCTTGTGCTCAGATTGTCTGAGTACAACAATCGCTTGAATCAAGTGGGAGTTAATCTTCCAGATAAGACAGTGATGGTTCTCCAAAGTCATTGCCACCAAGCTGTTAGAGCTTCGTGATGAACTATAACATATCAGGGATAGATATGATGATCCTTGAGGTATTCGCGATGTTTGACACCGCGAAAGTAGAAATCAAGAAGGAGCATCAATTGTTGATGGTTGGTGAAACCACTAGTTTCAAGAAGGGCAAGGGCAAGAAGGGATACTTCATGAAACGGCAAATCAGCTGCTGCTCTAGTGAAGAAACCCAAGGTAAAACCCAAACCCGAGACTAAGTGCTTCTGTAATAAGGAGAACAACCACTAGAGCAGAATTACCCTAGATACTTGGTAGATAAGAAGGCTGGCAAGGTCGATAGAAGTATATTGGATATACATTGTGTTAATGTGTACTTTGCTAGTACTCCTAGTAGCACCAGGGTGTTAGATACCGGTTCGGTTGCTAAGTGTTAGTAACTCGAAACAAAAGGCTACGGAATAAACGGAGACTAGCTAAAGGTGAGCTGACGATATGTGTTGGAAGTTTTTCCAAGCTTGATATGATCAAGCATCGCACGCTCCCTCTACCAAAGAGATTGGTGTTAAACCTAAATAATTGTTATTTGGTGTTTGCGTTGAGCATAGACATGATTGGATTACGTCTATCGCAATACGGTTATTCATTTAAGGAGAATAATAGTTACTCTATTTATGTGAATAATACCTTCAGTGGTCTTGCACCTAAAAATGGTTTATTGAATCTTGATCGTAGTGATACACATGTTCATGCCAAAAGATAGTAATGATAGTACCACCTACTTGTGGCACTGCCACGTAAGTCATATCGGTATAAAACGCATGAAGAAGCTCCATATTGATGGATCTTTGGGCTCACTCGTTTTTGAAAAGTTTGAGACATGCGAAACATGTCTATTGGTGTATATGCATGAAGAAACTCCATGCAAATGGACCGTTTTGACTCACTTGATTTTGAATCACTTGGGACATGCAAATCATACCACATGGGCAAGATGACTGAAAAGCCTCGTTTTCAGTAAGATGGAACAAGATAGCAACTTGTTGGAAGTAACACATTTTGATGTGTGCAGTCCAATGAGTGCTGAGGCATGCAGTGAATATCGTTATGTTCTTACTTCACAGATGATTCGAGTAGATGTTGAGTATATTTACTTGATGAATCACGAGTCTGAATTATTGAAAGGTTCAAGTAATTTCAGTGTGAAGTTGAAAGATCGTCGTGACAAGAGGATAAAAGATCTATGATATGATCATAGAGATGAATATCTGAATCACGAGTTTGGCATAGAATTAAGACATTGTGGAAATTGTTTCACAACTGATACAGCCTGGAACACCATAGTGTGATGGTGTGTCCGAACATCATAACTGCACCCTATTGGATATGATGCATACCATGATGTCTCTTATCGAAGTACCACTATCGTTCATGGGTTAGGCATTAGAGACAACCACATTCACTTTAAATAGGGAACCACGTAATTCCGATGAGATGACACCGTATGAATTATGGTTTAGAGAAACCTAAGTTGTCGTTTCTTAAAAGTTTGGGGCTGCGATGCTTATGTGGAAAGGTTTCAGGCTGATAAGATCGAACCCAAAGCGGATAAATGCATCTTCATAGGACACCCATAAAAGTTGGGTATACCTCCTGTCTCAGATTCGAAAGCAATAAGGGATTGTTTCTAGAATCGGGTCCTTTCTTGAGGAAAAGTTTCTCTCGAAAGAATTGAGTGGGAGGATGGTGGAGACTTGATGAGGTTATTGAACCGTCTCTTCAACTAGTGTGTGACAGGGCACAGGGAGTTGTTCCTGTGGCACCTACACCAATTGAAGTGGAAGCTTATGATAGTGATCATGAAGTTTCGGATCAAGTCACTACCGAACCTCGTAGGGTGACAAGGATACGTACTACTTCAGAGTGGTACAGTAATCCTGTCTTGAAGGTCATGTTGCTAGACAACAATGAACCTACGAGCTATGGAGAAGCGATGGTGGGCCCAAATTCCGACAAATGGTTAGAAGCCATAAAATCCGAGATAGGATCCATGTATGAAAACAGAGTGTAGACTTTGGAAAAACTACTTGATGGTCGTAAGGCTGTTAGGTACATATGGATTTTGAAAGGAAGACAGACAATGATGGTAAGTGTCACCATTGAGAAAGCCCGACTTGTCGTTAAGATGTTTTTCGACAAGTTCAAGGATTTGACTACGACGAGACTTTCTCACTCGTAGCGATGCTAAGAGTCTGTTGGAATTATATTAGCAATTACTGCATTATTTATGAAATCTTGCAGATAGGATGTCAAAACATTGTTTCCTCGATGATTCTTGAGGAAAGGTTGTGTGTGATACAACCGGAAGGTTTTGTCTATCCTGAAATATGCTAATAAGTATGCAAAGCTCCAGCAATCCTTCTGAGGACTGGAGTGAGCATCTCGGAGTTGGAATGTATGCTTTGATGATGATAAAAGATTTTGGGTGTATACAAAGTTTATGAGAAACTTGTATTTCCAAAGAAGTGAGTGGGAGCACTATGGAATTTCTGATGAGTATATGTTGTTGACATATTGTTGATCAGAAATGATGTAGAATTTCTGGAAAGCATATAGGGTTATTTGGAAAGTGTTTTCAATGGAAAACCTGGATTAAGCTACTTGAACATTGAGCATCAAGATCTATAAGGATAGATCAAAAACGCTTAATAGTACTTTCAAATGAGCACATGCCTTGACGTGATCTTGAAGGTGTTCAAGATGGATCAGTCAAAGAAGGAGTTCTTGCCTGAGTTGTAAGGTATGAAGTTAAGACTTAAAGCTCGACCATGGCAGAATAGAGAGAAAGGAACGAAGGTCGTTCCCTATGCTTAAGACATAGGCTCTATAGTATGCTATGCTGTGTACCGCACCTGAAGTGTGCTTTACCATGAGTCAGTCAAGGGGTACAAGAGTGATCCAAGAATGGATCACAGGACAGCGGTCAAAGTTATCCTTAGTAACTAGTGGACTAAGAAATTTTCTCAATTATGGAGGTGGTAAAAGAGTTCGTCGTAAAGGGTTACGTCGATGCAAGCTTAACACCTATCCGGATAGCTCTGAGTAGAGATACCGGATACGTATAATGGAGCAACAATTTAGAATAGCTCCAAGTAGAACAGTTATTTGGAATAGCTCCAAATAGAACGTGGTAGCTGCATCTAGGAGATGACATAGAGATTTGTAAAGCACATACGGATCTGAAAGGTTCAGACCCGTTGACTATAACCTCTCTCACAAGCAACATGATCAAACATAAAACTCATTGAGTGTTAATCACATAGTGATGTGAACTAGACTACTGACTCTAGTAAACTCTTGGGTATTAGTCACATGGCGATGTGACCTGTGAGTGTTAATCACATGGCGATGTGAACTAGATTATTGACTCTAGTGCAAGTGGGAGACTGTTGGAAATATGCCCTAGAGGCAATAATAAATTGATTATTATTATATTTCCTTGTTCATGATAATCGTTTATTATCCATGCTAGAATTGTATTGATAGGAAACTCAGATACATGTGTGGATACATAGACAACACCATGTCCCTAGTAAGCCTCTAGTTGACTAGCTCGTTAATCAATAGATGGTTACGGTTTCCTGACCATGGACATTGGATGTCGTTGACAACGGGATCACATCATTAGGAGAATGATGTGATGGACAAGACCCAATCCTAAGCCTAGCACAAGATCATGTAGTTCGTATGCTAAAGCTTTTCTAATGTCAAGTATCATTTCCTTAGACCATGAGATTGTGCAACTCCCGGATACCGTAGGAGTGCTTTGGGTGTGCCAAACGTCACAACGTAACTGGGTGGCTATAAAGGTACACTACGGGTATCTCTGAAAGTGTCTGTTGGGTTGGCACGAATCGAGATTGGGATTTTGTCACTCCGTGTAAACGGAGAGGTATCTCTGGGCCCACTCGGTAGGACATCATCATAATGTGCACAATGTGACCAAGGGGTTGATCACGGGATGATGTGTTACGGAACGAGTAAAGAGACTTGCCGGTAACGAGATTGAACAAGGTATCGGTATACCGACGTGATCTTGACGTGAGCACATGCCTTGACGTGATCTTGAAGGTGTTCAAGATGGATCAGTCAAAGAAGGAGTTCTTGCCTGAGTTGTAAGGTATGAAGTTAAGACTTAAAGCTCGACCATGGCAGAATAGAGAGAAAGGAACGAAGGTCGTCCCCTATGCTTAAGACATAGGCTCTACAGTATGCTATGCTGTGTACCGCACCTGAAGTGTGCTTTACCATGAGTCAGTCAAGGGGTACAAGAGTGATCCAAGAATGGATCACAGGACAGCGGTCAAAGTTATCCTTAGTAACTAGTGGACTAAGGAATTTTCTCAATTATGGAGGTGGTAAAAGAGTTCGTCGTAAAGGGTTACGTCGATGCAAGCTTAACACCTATCCGGATAGCTCTGAGTAGAGATACCGGATACGTATAATGGAGCAACAATTTAGAATAGCTCCAAGTAGAACAGTTATTTGGAATAGCTCCAAATAGAACGTGGTAGCTGCATCTAGGAGATGACATAGAGATTTGTAAAGCACACACGGATCTGAAAGGTTCAGACCCGTTGACTATAACCTCTCTCACAAGCAACATGATCAAACCCAAAACTCTTTGGGTGTTAGTCACATGGGGATGTGACCTTGAGTGTTAATCACATATCGATGTGAACTAGATTATTGACTCTAGTGCAAGTGGGAGACTGTTGGAAATATGCCCTAGAGGCAATAATAAATTGATTATTATTATATTTCCTTGTTCATGATAATCGTTTATTATCCATGCTAGAATTGTATTGATAGGAAACTCAGATACATGTGTGGATACATAGACAACACCATGTCCCTAGTAAGCCTCTAGTTGACTAGCTCGTTAATCAATACATGGTTACGGTTTCCTGACCATGGACATTGGATGTCGTTGATAACGGGATCACATCATTAGGAGAATGATGTGATGGACAAGACCCAATCCTAAGCCTAGCACAAGATCATGTAGTTCGTATGCTAAAGCTTTTCTAATGTCAAGTATCATTTCCTTAGACCATGAGATTGTGCAACTCCCGGATACCGTAGGAGTGCTTTGGGTGTGCCAAACGTCACAACGTAACTGGGTGGCTATAAAGGTACACTACGGGTATCTCTAAAAGTGTCTGTTGGGTTGGCACGAATCGAGATTGGGATTTTGTCACTCCGTGTAAACGGAGAGGTATCTCTGGGCCCACTCGGTAGGACATCATCATAATGTGCACAATGTGACCAAGGGGTTGATCACGGGATGATGTGTTACGGAACGAGTAAAGAGACTTTCCGGTAACGAGATTGAACAAGGTATCGGTATACCGACGATCGAATCTCGGGCAAGTACCATACCGCTAGACAAAGGGAATTGTATATGGGATTGATTGAGTCCTTGACATCGTGGTTCATCCGATGAGATCATCGTGGAACATGTGGGAGCCAACATGGGTATCCAGATCCCGCTGTTGGTTATTGACCGGAGAACGTCTCGGTCATGTCTGCATGTCTCCCGGACCCGTAGGGTCTACACACTTAAGGTTCGATGACGCTAGGGTTATAAAGGAAGTTTGTATGTGGTTACCGAATGTTGTTCGGAGTCCCGGATGAGATCCCGAACGTCACGAGGAGTTCCGGAATGGTCCGGAGGTAAAGATTTATATATAGGAAGTCCTGTTTCGGCCATCGGGACAAGTTTCGGGGTCATCGGTATTGTACCGGGACCACCGGAAGGGTCCCGGGGGCCCACCGGGTGGGGCCACCTGCCCCGGGGGGCCACATGGGCTGTAGGGGGTGCGCCTTGGCCTACATGGGCCAAGGGCACCAGCCCCAAGAGGCCCATGCACCTAAGGAACCCTAGAGGGAAGAGTCCTCAAGGGGGAAGGCACCTCCGAGGTGCCTTGGGGAGGATGGACTCCTCCCCCCCTCTTAGCCGCACCCCTTCCTTGGAGGAAGGGGCAAGGCTGCGCCTCCCCCCTCTCCCCTGCCCCTATATATAGTGGAGGGGATGGAGGGCATCCATACCTGAGCCCTTGGCGCCTCCCTCCCTCCCGTGACACCTCCTCCTCTCCCGTAGGTGCTTGGCGAAGCCCTGCAGGATTGCCACGCTCCTCCATCTCCACCACGCCGTTGTGCTGCTGCTGGATGGAGTCTTCCTCAACCTCTCCCTCTCTCCTTGCTGGATCAAGGCGTGGGATACATCGTCGAGCTGTACGTGTGTTGAACGCGGAGGTGCCGTCCGTTCGGCACTAGGATCATCGGTGATCTGAATCACGACGAGTACGACTCCATCAACCCCGTTCACTTGAACGCTTCCGCTTAGCGATCTACAAGGGTATGTAGATGCACTCTCCTTTCTACTCGTTGCTGGTCTCTCCATAGATAGATCTTGGTGATACGTAGGAAAATTTTTGAATTTCTGCTACGTTCCCCAACATCCTCTCCCCTCACCTATATAAATACCCCCACACACCCCTCCAATACATCAAATCAAACCCTCTCCTCACATCAATCCCAAGCCCCACACCACCCCGCGCCTCCCCAAGCCGCGCCCCACCCCGTGCCCCTCATCACCACCGCCGCCGCCGCCTTAGCCGCCCCACCCCGCGCCACCCCTCACCCGCTACCGCCGCACCTTGGCCACGTCGTCGCCGCCGCCGCCCAACGCCGCCATTCCCGGAGCCCCTCGCCGGTACCTCGTCGAGGTAGCCGCGCCTCTCTTTTTCCTCGCCTCGGAACCTTTTCTTCTAATCGTTCCGATTCTTTTCTTCTCTTCTGATTTGTTTTCTTTCCAGTTCTTTTCCTTTTCTTCCGGTTTTGTTTCGGTTTTCTTCCGAAACCCTAGATCGGTTTTCCGTTTCTTTTTCGGTTTCTTTTCTGAAAGCCCTAGATCGGTTTTCGTTCTTCTTTCGGACCGTTCGTCTCAACGGACGTGATCACCGATTATTCCCGGTTAACGACGCCCGTTGGTTTAACCGTTCGTCTCTTTCTTTTCGTCGGATTTATTCCGCGGTCGCAATCTCAGATCCGATCTTCGTTCTAGTTTATCTTCTCGCTCGTTTATCGGAATCAGGCGATTCAAGCGCCTGGAGTTTCGTCTCGAAACCGCCGTTCCGTGTAATCAACTTGAACAAGTTTTTGCTATGGTAAAATTTGACCTAGTTTCAACTTGCTAGAACCGAGTTGTTTTCTTCCGCCGTTTGTTTTCCGTCGTTTGTTCGGTTCGTTCTTTCTTTGTAACCGGACTTCTTAAGTTGAACTTTCTGGTTCGTCCTCTCATTCGAGTTTTACTTGTGCATTAGATGAGTACTTATTGTGTGGTTACTATTGCTTGCTTACGATAGATTGACCGGAGTGTGACGAGTAGATCTATCAAGAGTTTTAAGTGCGAATCATCTTCATCTACATTGCAGGCAATCACACTTTGATCATACCTTTTTCCACAACCCATGTTTTATTGCATTAGATCAATCCTCTCACATTGCATGATTATGATCTAATTAAATTGTGGGATGGGAAGTAGATGAGGTAGTACCTATTACCTGTATTATTATGAAACCTTTGGGAGTTACTTCTACGTTTGCTATTTATGCCATGCTATGCTAGTAGACGTGGATTGGGTGAGTGATATCCATGACAGATGTGAGATATTTAATTTTAATGGTTTATCTAAGGTGGCAACCTAACACACATCTGGGTGGATTGAGGCACCTGATGTCTATCAGGACTTGCCTGTTTTTTTGGACCGCCACCCAGGCTCAAAGGGATCATAAGATCTTTCATGCTAGAAACTTCCGTGTGCAGCCACAAGCCATTATGGGCTCTGGCATAATTGACTAAGTTGTGCGAACTCTTACGGGTAGACTAGCAGATGTAGGGGAAAGTAGGTGTACCGGTCTACCCACACGTAAGGTGCTAGCGCTTCTGAAAGACTATGTCTTGGTCATCCGTTTCTCAAACACCGTGTAGTGCGAGAAATCAAACGGAGGCGATCGAGTCTTGTGGGGAAAAGTGAGCAAACCTCTGCAGAGTGTACAAACTAATCATGATTAGCCGTGTCCCCGGTTATGGACAACTTGAGTATCTAGTACTTGAATATCATTGTGAATCTCAACATGTTACTTCTAATTAATGTTGTTGGGTTTTTAATTATTTTAATTGGGATTGAGAATGCTCTCAACCATTCTCAATGTTTCACAACCACCATGATAGTTAAATAAATTTATTCCTTTGCAGTAGGGAAAAATTGGCTTTACGCAAAAACCTTATTACCATAGAGCTTTTCCACCAACCATATATGCATATAGTGATAGCCATTGTTCATCATTTTTCTCTATGGTGTGAATTTGCCAGTACATTCAATGTACTGACCCGTTTCGGGCTGCAACGTCTCATGTTGCAGGTTTCTTACGACGAGTAAGTGATACGTTAGGGTTATGATTTCTACACTCAACTTTGCCATTGGCGTTAATGGGAATCCACAACCTTGTTGCTTCCGCTATTTTGGATTGAGGTAATAGTATTTACGTTACTCTATACATGTGATTTACCTTTGTTATAACTCCTTCGAGTACTGTGTGTGTCAGCATACCGATCCAGGGATGACACCTAAGCACAGAGACTTGATCCATTCGGGTCGGGTCGCTACAAGATGGTATCAGAGCACATGTTGACTGTAGGACGTGACCCTAGAAACTGGCAAGCCCATAGCAAAGATTTTTCTCTACAACTTTCCCTTTCAAAAAGATCTTTTACCTCTCTTCTCTTCTGAGCTTATTCAAAAAATTCCCTTTAGTGAGACCATACCCCTTTCCCCTTTTTGACCACTCGAAGATTCCACTGATGAGACCACTCCAAGAAGTACAAGATATCGGACAACTATGACCACTTCGGAATGAAGAGTATTTTCTGTGCATCTGAATAATGGAAACTACAACGGTTGAAAACCGAAGACAAGTAGAATTTGAAGGCTCTGAAGAATTCCCAGATTTGTATGACCTAGGAAGGCTACCCTGATGGAACTTAACAGATTATGGAAGTTGTCAATACCCGAGATCAAGGTGTAATGGAGAAAGACTGAAACAAGGAGCATGAGAACTCGAAGTTTTGTCAAATAAAACCGTAAGGCAGGGGATATCAATTATGGAAGATAGTTCATGGCAATGACAAGGGCAGAAACACGGTTATCCGTGATGTCATCCCCGCTAATGCTATTGTCACCGTGCTGAGTTAAGGATGCATGTCATCAGAATGGATTTGATGGAAGAAGGCTGATAGAGCACCTAGCACAAGATGAAGTTTTATCCCTAGCCGGTATAACACCAGGATCTGGAGTAGTACATCAAGAAGTTTAAAATGGAGCTCCAGGAAGTCGTATTAGACAAGGAAGTATTTCATGAGGAACTCAGGATCCTGAAGATGAGAGTAGCCAAGCTAGAGAAGTAAAACCTCGAGATACCGGAAAATTGTCAAGAACTGAAGGACAGTATGACCATGGTTCATGTGAAGGATGTTGAAACCAGAAGTTTGAAATGCAACTCCGGAATATTAAAGGATGTCACAAGAGATTTCACGTCAACAGAGATGATCTGGCAAAAGAACTTGAGAAGGACAAGCATGATTGGAAGAAGCCATTGGACACTTGAACAAGGCTTGAAGAGTTTGGAGACGTTGAAGATTTATTGACCTTTAGAAGACCAAACCCTTGTTATATACCTATGTTAGATGCGACGTTTGTGAGCTGTCATTTGTTTGATGTTTTTCGACAGCCACAACAAAAATCTGTCTTTTCAAAACTTTTGTTTGTATTGTGTGCATTCCTCTCTCTTGATCTCTCTTATCTCACCCCAAACCCATGGACCCAATAGAGGATGAATGGAGATGATCTTGTATTTTCGGGACCGACGAGTCAATTGGAGACAGATTGATGGATTCAGAACATGGAGGATCACATGGAGAACAACCCTATAGTCGGAAAGGATATGGCCCAGCATGCTCTTCAATGCTTTGAAAGAGGTGCTGCTACTTGGTGGAGGATGTACCAAACAATCAATGGATGGCAAGGAGTAACCACTTGGAAAGAATTTAAGTTGACTTTGCTAAAGTCTCAGCTTGAGTCCCAGAAGTTGAAGTCTTATGGAAAGGATATAAGGAAACCTTGTGCATGCAAGATTTGTGGAGAAATCGGACACACCCATGAAGAACACAAGGATGAATGCCCTAATTGTGAAGGAAGTCACCCAGATGAAGAATGCCCAACTAGGCAGATCACTTGTTTCTTGTGTGAAGGGACTACCCACTATCCTGCTCAGTGTCACATTTACCCCATGGTACAAAGAACCATCCAGCAAAAGAAAGAAGCAACGAGAGGAGCCCTTATGGAAAGTTTAGAAGAACCTGTGATGAAGGAAGATGTGGAGGACACACCCAAAGAAGAGCCAATTAAACCCTGCACCAAATCATGCTATTCATGTGGAGAAGAAGGACACCTCTCCCAGAATTGTATGAATGGGGATCTAGTAGAATTCCCGACGGAGGAAGTAGAATATGACCCACAAGAAATAGAAGCCCTGATTGGAATGGAAAAGTCCAGAAAGAGAAGTAGATTGGATTCCAGGAAGGAACTGAGTCATGTCACCTGTTATAGGTGCAAGGAGTCAGGGCACTACCACAACAATTGTCCAAAAATGAAGCCAAGGACCCAAGTAGGCTATATAATCACAAGGAAACCTCGAATCTTCCCAGAAGTAATATGTTTCCATTGTAATGAAGCAGGGCACTTTGCCAGAGATTGTCCGAAGGAGAAGGAGACTTGTGATAAATAGTTGAGTTTGCAACAAAAGAAATGGAGTTGAAGAAGTGAGAACATTTTCTTTTCTATCAAGGAGTTGAGTTGAGACATGTAATGGAAGAGCGAGAGATTGTAATCATTGGAGAATGAATAAAGTTAGCATCGTTGGTACTGATATGGATTTTATGAGTTGTCACTCTATGAAGAAGGATTTTGATCATTTTGAGGATAAGAGAAATATGTTCTATGGAAGATTTGTGCATTTTAAGGGTGGTAGTACCCTGTAAGAACCCTTGACTCTTGGAAAAGATAAGGATACTCCACTGAGTGGATTTCGGACAAAATGAATATGAGTTTTGTCTCAATATGTGTGATGGCCCAAGAGTATGTGGGATGAAGTTGGAGACCGTCAGTTGTTTGGACCAAATGTGATCAAGGAGTCGGAAGAGAATGTTAAGTTGATTTGAGATAGACTGAAGGTAGCTTAGTCCAGGCAGAAGAGTTATGTAGACTCAAAAACTCAAGGAGGTAGTCTATGAAATTGGAGATAGAGCATGTCTTCGTGTGACCCTCTGCGAGGAGTTAAACGTATTGGAGTTATGGGACAGTTAGCCCCGAGATTTGTAGGACCATACCGAGTTTTGGAGCGTAGGGGAGAAGTGGCCAACAAGTTGGAGTTACCCGAAGGACTGTCAGGAGTTCATGATGTGTTTCACATTTCCCAGTTGAAGAAGTGCCATGTAGAGATGGCCCATATTCCCTTGTAAGGACGCTTAACCACGGAAAGGATAATGATGTTCCACGAAGTGGAATATGGACTCCATGAGTATAAGTTTTTATCTTGGTATGAGGGATATTCCACGAGGATGAAGAGCTGAATTACTATTGGATATAAAGGAGGTATGATGTCGGAAATATGGATCAATGGAAAATTCCATGATGAGTTTGAGTAATCATGTTTTAGTTTGGTGCCAATAGAAGGAAGGAAGACAGTACAATTGGATGGATTTAAGAATACTAGGAAGTTGGAAAAATGATCAGTTGCCCGATGATAAGTTCAAGGACTACAAATGCTGAGATGGGCCATAACCCACATGCCCCAGGACCTGCCAAGAAGCAAGCACATTCTTGCTGAAGGAAAAACCCTGGAAGTGGATATACCTTTGTCGACAGATGATTTTATAGGACTTTACGCAAAACCTGAGAGTTGTGAAGGAACGATAGATGTTTGTCTAGCTTGCAGAATCTATGGATATATCCGAACTTGGTTCGTCGACAAGAGAAATTCTTCAATGCTTGTGAGGAATGACCAAGTGTTAGTATGCGAGATTCGCTAAACTGTGTACATGGTAATGATTAGGGTGCGGGATGGATTGATCACCATACCGACTTACTCTTATTATTCGCCTTGCTATATGGGATGGTAAATCTGAGTGACTTACCTATAGTAGAGAGACGGCGATATTAAACCTTGTTTAAACCTTAGAATGGTATAAGTATTTTTCCCTTGTACACGGCAGTTGTGCCAACCGTAGGTTATACGGTGAGGATCAACCAAGACCCATTTCCTGCAGGAGAAACCATACATTGTTGACCACCATGAGATATCGATAGTTGTTTAGTTTTGGCGCTAGACCCGTCAGCTATGAAGAGCCACTCGCGGAATAACCTTACCAAGAGGAAAGGATAGAAGAATTGAGGAAAATGTTATGCCACTACCGGAAGAGCCGGATAAGGAATTATCCTGAAGATCTGAGAAGACCGACACTGTCAAGAATAAGGATGGAGTATATGAGTTTTGATGAAACTGTAACAATGATTCTAAGGGTGGTAGCACCCCAGACACCGTGTGATGATCGATGGATTTTGAGAAGACCCCCAAACCCTAACCTTTTCTTGCTAGCCTCTCCGAATCTCGAGGACGAGATTCCTTTTAAGGGTGGTAGGTTTGTAACATCCCAAATTTTCAATTTGGAATGTTATACATTAGATCATCATGCATATCTTATTTTCTTGTATTTTGGTCGATCCTAGAAATTTCACGCAACTCAAGGACCTTCGGAGAGAGTTGGAGATTTCGTTATTTTCATATTTGAGAGTTTTCTCGAATTTGAAAAGAGGATCATTTGATTTATTTATTTCATCTTCAATTATTTTCCGATACCAAAAAAATATATAAGAGAGGGAATAATATGACTTTCCCAAATTGAGGAAAAATGAAGATTTAATAAATAGATCAAATTTTGTTTTCCGGTGTTTATTCACATTTTATTTGGATAGGGAAAAATGCGTGTTTTCAAAAATTGCATTTTAGGTCCGGAGAAAAGTTCATTTTGTTCGGCTCATTTTTAGGAGTCGGGGAAAATTTACTTTCGAATTTTTGGAGCTCGTTTAGATTTTCTTTTCTGTGTTTTTCTGCGCGCGAAACCGTTTAAGAAAAAGAGCAGGCCAGCCGGGCCAAAGGCCCAGCCAGCCGCTGCCCCCAGCAGCGCTGCGCGCCTCGTGCGCCAGACGCCAGCTGCCGTCGCTCTGGCCGAGTCCCAGCGGGACTTAGGTCGGTTAGCCCCTCCCCTTTCCTTTGTTTCGTTTTCTTTTTCCTATTCCTAGTCTATTTCTTGTCCCCTACCCCAAGTCTCCTCTCCCCTCACCTATATAAATACCCCCACACCCCCCCTCCAATACATCAAATCAAACCCTCTCCTCACAGCAATCCCAAGCCCCACACCACCCCGCGCCTCCCCAAGCCGCGCCCCACCCCGCGCCCCTC
>NC_041392.1:196761328-196826589 GCF_002162155.2 Triticum dicoccoides
GCCCCTCATCACCACCGCCGCCGCCGCCTTAGCCGCCCCACCCCGCGCCACCCGTCACCCGCCGCCGCCGCACCTTGCCCACGTCGTCGCCGCCGCCGCCCAACGCCGCCGTTCGCCGGAGCCCCTCGCCGGAACCTCATCGAGGTATGCCTCGCCTCGGATCGTTTTCTTCTAATCGTTCCGATTCTTTTCTTCTCTTCCGATTCGTTTTCTTTCCGGTTCTTTTCCTTTTCTTCCGGTTTTGTTTCGGTTTTCTTCCAAAACCCTAGATCGGTTTTCCGTTTCTTTTTCGGTTTCTTTTCCGAAAACCCTAGATCGGTTTTCGTTCTTCTTTCGGACCGTTCGTCTCAACGAACGTGATCACCGATTATTCCCGGTTAACGACGCCCGTTCGTTTAACCGTTCGTCTCTTTCTTTTCGTCGGATTTATTCCGCGATCGCGATCTCAGATCCGATCTTTGTTCTAGTTTATCTTCTCGCCCGTTTATCGGAATCAGGTGATTCAAGCGCCTGGAGTTTCGTCTCGAAACCGTCGTTCTGTCTAATCAATTTGAACAAGGTTTTGCTATGGTAAAATTTGACCTAGTTTCAACTTGCTAGAACCGAGTTGTTTTCTTCCGCCGTTTGTTTTCCGTCGTTTGTTCGGTTCGTTCTTTCTTTGCAACCAGAGTTCTTAAGTTGAACTTTCTGGTTCGTCCTCTCATTCGAGTTTTACTTGTGCATTAGATGAGTACTTATTGTGTGGTTACTATTGCTTGCTTACGATAGATTGACCGGAGTGTGACGAGTAGATCTATCAAGAGTTTTAAGTGCGAATCATCTTCATCTACATTGCAGGAAAGTTCACACTTTGATCATACCTTTTTCCACAACCCATGTTTTATTGCATTAGATCAATCCTCTCACATTGCATGATTAGGATCTAATTAAATTGTGGGATGGGAAGTAGATGAGGTAGTACCTATTACCTGTATTATTATGAAACCTTTGGGAGTTACTTCTACGTTTGCTATTTATGCCATGCTATGCTAGTAGACGTGGATTGGGTGAGTGATATCCATGAAAGATGTGAGATATTTAATTTTAATGGTTTATCTAAGGTGGCAACCTAACACACATCTGGGTGGATTGAGGCACCTGATGTATATCAGGACTTGCCTGTTTTTTTTGGACCGCCACCCAGGCTCAAAGGGATCATAAGATCTTTCATGCTAGAAACTTCCGTGTGTAGCCACAAGCCATTATGGGCTCTGGCATAGTTGACTAAGTCGTGCGAACTCTTACGGGTAGACTAGGAGATGTAGGGGAAAGTAGGTGTACCGGTCTACCCACACGTAAGGTGCTAGCGCTTCTGAAAGACTATGTCTCGGTCATCCGTTTCTCAAACACCATGTAGTGCGAGAAATCAAACGGAGGCGATCGAGTCTTGTGGGGAAAAGTGAGCAAACCTCTGCAGAGTGTACAAACTAATCATGATTAGCCGTGTCCCTGGTTATGGACAACTTGAGTATCTAGTACTTGAATATCATTGTGAATCTCAACATGTTACTTCTAATTAATGTTGTTGGGTTTTTAATTATTTTAATTGGGATTGAGAATGCTGTCAACCATTCTCAATGTTTCACAACCACCATGATAGTTAAATAAATTTATTCCTTTGCAGTAGGGAAAAATTGGCTTTACGCAAAAACCTTATAACCATAGAGCTTTTCCACCAACCATATATGCATATAGTGATAGTCATTGTTCATCATTTTTCTCTATGGTGTGAATTTGCTAGTACATTCAATGTACTGACCCGTTTCGGGCTGCAACGTCTCATGTTGCAGGTTTCTTACGACGAGTAAGTGATACGTTAGGGTTACGATTTCTACACTCAACTTTGCCGTTGGCGTTGATGGGAATCCACAACCTTGTTGCTTCCGCTATTTTGGATTGAGGTAATAGTATTTACGTTACTCTATACATGTGATTTACCTCTGTTATAACTCCTTCGAGTACTGTGTGTGTCAGCATACCGATCCAGGGATGACACCTAAGCACAGAGACTTGATCCATTCGGGTCGGGTCGCTACAATTTGAGGCCACTTTAAATAAGTTCTTGACCATGCCAAAATCTGGTGTCAACAAATCTCAAGTGGGATTCTAATAGCATCTCCAATAGATGATGTAAAATAGATATAAAATTTACATCACCAAAAACCGCCCGACTACAACAGATGAGGTAAAAACTATTGCCTCTGAACTTAACTGTCGAAACTGAAATTTACTGTGGAATCTGAATGTTACTGTCGAAACTGAATGCAATGGTAGCAGAGAGGTACTTGACATGTCGTTTAGGGAGGGCCTGCAGTTCATCTTCAACCTGCACCCCCTGAGCCGCCAACCACCACCGGCCGAATCGCCGGCCCTAGCGCCGCCTCGCCGCCACGAAACAACTCCCCACCGCCGGTCCGCCACCACCTCGGCCAGCCCTCTAGGCCCCCGCCCCCACCCTGAACCCTAAGATAGATAGTGGGGTACCTCTCCGGCGAGCCCCCGTCCCCGCTGCGGGTGGTTCTTCCTTAACTCCAGCGAGCCCCCCACCCCCTGAAAATCGACTGACCCAAAAGTCGATTCAGTCGACTGAAGTGTAGCTAAATCGGGGCACAGCAGCAGCACGAGCGAGGGGGAGAGCAGCAGCAGCGCGAGCGAGCGAGAGCCGGAGCAGCAACAGCAGATCCGGCTGGTATGGCCGCCGCCGCCGAAGGGGCCTCGCACTGGGGGAGAGCCGTCGTGGAGATGTCGCCCGTGGCGCCGGCTTCAAGGTAGTCGCTCCATGGGGGTGCGGGATGGAGCACCGTCAGTGCCGGGAGGTTGAGTTAAGGAGAAGGTGCGATGCGATGAGTGGACAACCTCTTTGGTGGCACCGAGTAGGCCTCGGCTTCGTCCGAGGAGTCAGTGAGGATGTTGCGGTTCTGGTGGAGTAGGTTAAGGTAATGCTGTGGGGATGGAGCAGCTGTGATAGACGAGGCGATCGTCAGAGCAACTCCTTGGAGGTGGAGGACGGGGCGGCTGAACTGGCAGGACGACAGATCCTCATCCGGTGAGGTGGACGATGGACGTCGAGCTGTTGCGGTGGATGACATCGTCGGAGAAGAGGCTCCGACTGGGCAGCGGTGAGGTGGCGGATGGAGGAGGGTGGGGTTTTGTGGCTGGAGCGGAGAGGTTATGGCGGCCTGGTATTTTGAATGGCAAAAAGGAGGCGATGGGAGGGGGTGAACCATGACTTAGGGACGCGCTTGTCCAAAATGTAGAGCGTGTTACAAAATTACACCCCACCGATTTGAACTAGCGGACCTTTCGGCTCAGGGTTAGAAGGGGGATTTCGCATGTCGGGATTTGGCAGCTAGAGGGAGTCTCCGCGCGCGTTGTAGTTTCGGGATAGCAAGGCGCGGGTTGTGAAGGCGCCAGTTTTGGGAGCACGATATCTGAATTTTCGGGATATAACAAGGAGCGGGTTGAATTTTAGGGACAAGCCTAATGTGTAATATTGTACTTGTATGTACCAAATCAATTTGCACTTCCCTCAACTAAAAAGAAAACGAAAAAAATAAAACTATTCACACCACACAAAGAGAGAGTCTTGCCCCGTTTTACTATAAAAATTATATTCAAAGCTACTCCCTCCTTCCATCTATATAGGGCCTAATGCGTTTTTCGATGCTAACTTTGACCAAATATTAGAGCAATAATATATGACATGTAAGTTACACAAAGCACACCGTTAAATTCGTCTTTGAAAGGTTCTTTCAATGATATAATTTTCACATTGTGCATGTCATGTACTATTAATCTTGTCAATAGTCAAAGACGTTCTTAAAAAATGCATTACGCCCTATATAGATGGAAGGAGGGAGTATGAATCCATGTTATGTGCAGTTAAATTTTTTCGCATGCTGTATGATGCATGTAACCTATTCATACCAACATTTTAGTGCATTCGAAATGTCTATACTACCGCTGCAACTCGAACTAAATTTGAATTCATTTCTCTATTTCAATAAGAATCTACAATCATGATTGTTGCCAACTTCAACATCATTCGTATATTACCTTAATAACACACCACATGATTACTATAGAGATAGATATGAACTATGTGTACTACATGAACTAGAATTCTATTTTTTTGAATACATCTGATGTTGATTCCAAATAATAGTACATTTGATGTAGTAACTATATATTCATAATCTAAACCATGTTCCATACGTACACCGTGTTTATCACCCATAGTATAGTGCCCCGCCCCCTACATTATGACAAGTATTTAGACCTGAGCTGCAAAAGTCACACATTAGCCCAAATTATGATCAATGTTCTATATATTATACGTAGTACTAGCAAGGTGCCCATGCGTTCCGTAGAACATTAACATGATCAAGGGGATGCCTAATTTTCAAATATGAAGAGGGGTGTGGGTATATTTTTTCAAAATTGCCATAGTTTCCTTCCTATCCATCAGATATAAATCAGACGACCTATATTGCAGGATGGCAGGCACACCATCATCAAGAACTCCGTTTTTTATAAGAGTAGAGATAAAATATATTATATGTAGTATAACATGTTCATAACCACACCATGTGTATCACTGTTATATATATTCACACATGCGTCGGTTTAAAATGCTATGATAAATTCTTCAAATATCTGGATTCTCTTTTTATAATGAAGTATGATCTCTATTCGTCTTTTACACCCACACAATCCTCTTATCTTTATAGCTAGCGCTAACTTTCTCTCGTGCATGCACACACGTGCATCTCTCTCACCCTTCCTCAGCATTCTCTAGCTCCATCGCGCAAATTCGTCTTTTCACTTTAGGTCGTTCACCCATGGTGTGTGTAGGCCCAGCTCCTTCTTTAAGGCACACATCGATCGATATGCCTCTCTAGCTAGGTGTGCCTAGCACAAACACAAGCTTCCCCTCCTCTCTTATCACCGTCCATGCCTCACTCCTACCACTCTTTTCATCGATCTTGTACTCGCATGCTCCTTCCCCCTCGATATAGTATGACTCTCGCACCACCTCCTAGATGCATCTCTCTCTCTCTCTCTCTATCCTTCTCCTGTGCCTCATTTGTTTCTAACACACACATGCATGTATACCAATCGATCTCCCAACATATACCTCGGTCGAATTTAACTATCCCCCCATCAATCGACGTACCTCACAAGTTGTGCCTCTCCTTTCTCTGACAAAGGACGAT
Source organism: Triticum dicoccoides (assembly GCF_002162155.2). NCBI lineage: Eukaryota > Viridiplantae > Streptophyta > Magnoliopsida > Poales > Poaceae > Triticum > Triticum dicoccoides. The sequence goes on from NC_041392.1 coordinate 196,766,584, forward strand.
TGATCTTCCTATGTAGTTACGTCTGCTTACCATAGCCATATCGTCCCCCCTCATCATTCGTGCATGCCTCCTGACCCATCTCTCACGTGCACGTGCACAGACAGGCAACCATCCCCTCTCTTATTGATATTGTAGGCATGCCCTCCGGTTTTCTAGCAAGCCTATCCCACCATTTGTTAGAAGCAACTCCACTACCACCCCCTCCAACACTCTAGCTCTGTCTCTCTCCCAACCTTATTCCTCTCCTACACATATGCATGGATGTCGATCGATCTCCCTTAATACATGAGGTAGATCGATCTCCCTTAATACATGAGGTAGGCCTCTCTCCTCCTCCACACATATACTAGCCATTGTACCTCTATAGTTAATTAGGCCTCCCTCCCCCACCACACACCGATAGTCGAGTGTTGTAGGTAGGTATCCATGTCATAGAGACAAACTGCACCTATCCCCTCTCATGTTCCAGTAGGCCAGCCACTCTATATCTTTGACGTGGGCACACATAAATTCGATGGCACTCTTTATCGATCACGCGCGCGCGCGCGCACACACACACATCATCCCTCTCTTCGATTCTATGGACACCTCAAGCCGATGATACCTCCACTCTCTTCTCGTGGATCGCCCCTCTATATATATGATATATCCAGGACTCTATTTCACACACATTGCATATGTTACATTTTTTGATTGACCCCCTCCCAAAAAAAACTCTCACGAACCCACACACTATATCTCTCTACGTTTGTATCTCTATCACACAACCCCACGTAGGTGGTGTACGTATACAATATGAGAGTAGGTGCACCGTGCACGTACTCACGCTTCGTGCCCAGCCACACCCGCGCGGGTACACGGTGGAGCTCATTTCTGTACGAAATGGCAGCCCACGTGCTAATTTGAACGTGTGTAGCGGTTGTTTACCTACGAAGGTCGTGTACCATACGTGCATGAAACAAAGTTCGACTTGATTCATTGGCGCGTTATTTTTAAATAAAGTTATATCGCTCAATGGCATGTACACAGAATATAAAACAATTTTATGGATAAAAAGGTAGTCCGCTCCACTATATACAATGGAGCCTGCCTGCCTGGGTTGTCTCTCTTCAGAGTATCTCACACAAGGCTGCGGTGGCCTCTCTCTCTCTCTCACCGTTGGTCACTGATCCGGCCGCATCCCGTCCACCGGCGGAAAGGGAGGACGTGCATCGTTTCTCCGTTCGACGGCGCTGAGGCAGCACGTCCCGATCTGCGGTACACGCCGTTCTCTTTGATCAAGCTCCGACGCGGTAGGGCCTATGCCACCTGCTCGCTGCTGCAGTATGGGCAGATTCCGGCCACCGTCTCTCACCTAGTTACATCCCCACGACCTCCAGGTATCCCCTCCGGCCTTGCTCCACTGCCCGTCTTCCCACATCGCCGCATGTGGATCTTCCATAGTTCTTTGCCGAAAACGTAGCTCGTTCGGCGTACTTTCCATATTGCAATCTCGTCCTCACACCGTTTTAGACAAACACAACCGTGTTGTTATCTTCCCTTAGGACAAGAAATATGCTTCTTTTTTGTCGTCCCATGTGTCATCAACTGTTATTGGCCAGTAATTGTTTCCTTTCTACCTCTTTTTTGCAAACAAGGCTATCCATTTCACCTCGTTGCTATTGCAACCTTTTGGTGAACTGCACAAATCACTTTTTTCTTAAGAGTGTTTTGTGCAGTTGTACTAAAATGTCACACGGGCAACATCTCTACATTTCAGTGCGACTGCACAAAGGGAGATTGGTTTTGCTCTATCCGTCTCATCCAACTCTGAGCCTAATATTCTCCAACTAGTTAGTCTTAAAAGAGACTGCAAAGGTGACCGGCTTCTATTTGTGTGTTTATGGTTTCATCAGCAATCCTCTATTATCGTAATCACACTTAATATCTTTGCAACATGGATGCTCAGCTCTATTTTAGTGGAACTGCACAAAATGATCGGAATGTTGCATGCTCCAGAGAGCTAGTTTTTTTTTCCAACATGCCTTGTTGATTTAGACAGAGCTGGGGGGACGTTGCTGCCAATGAAAGCATGGGTCAATTTTAATTTAACACCTTCTCACAACTTTGTCTTCTGTTGTGATGTAAATATTAGCTCTGATATGCTAATAATTGAGATACATTAGCAAGGAAGTTAGTTTTTTATTGTTTCTGAAAGAGCATCGATGGCAAGACACACGAAACAAAAGCTGAAAGCTCACACCATTATACAATTTCATGTCATTGGAAAATTATTTGTATAGTACGTCAATTATGTAAACAAATGCTGGAAGCTTGATAGCATTGCCAGAAGCCTCTTTGGCATCCGGGTCCATGCACAAAATTATACTCTTTCGTTCCTAAATATTTGACTTTTTACAAATTTCAAATGGGCATATTTTAGAGTGTAGATTCACTCATTTTGCTTCATATGTGTACTCCCTCCGTTCCTAAATATTTGTCTTTCTAGAGATTTCAACAAGTGACTACATACGGAGCAAAATGAGTGAATCTACTCTCTAAAATATGTCTATATACATCCGTATGTAGTAGTCCATTTGAATCTCTAAAAAGACAAATATTTGAGTAGTCACTCATTGAAATCTCTAGAAAGACAAATACTCTGGAGTATATTTAAGAACCTAGGGGGTAGGGCACAGCAGCATGGGAGACTCAGCCCGGTCGTTGCGTCGCATTAATTAATAGTGAGTAATGAGCAGTCAAATCATAAGCCCCACCTTTCCAACTGTAAGTTGCTCGGAAGAAGCAACCATCAATACGCTCTTCTTTGAATCCGCTCATACTACTCCATCCGTCACTATTTATAGAGCATGCTTCAGAAAAAGAAAAAATCTCTGGAACCAAGCCAACTAGCGATCGGCCTGAAAATAGCATTGGTAGTTATAGCACGGCGTCTATTACTAGAGGAAATAATGCATACACACATGCATGCAGTGCTTCCACCCCGGGTACACACATGCATGCACTTACTCCACTCCGTAGTACATCGAGAGAAAATTGTGGACTTGATTGCGGTTACCACGCCCTAATTAATTATGCATTAAACCAAACGCGTCTAAAGTCTCTCTGGTGGTGGAAATGCATTGAGAGAAATGCATCATAATGAAGCGCGCCCTGTAAACTGTGACGGAGGGAGGAGTAGTATGAAGGTGCAAAACCAAGTACGAGTATGGCCAGTCGGTCAACGCACCTCCTCTTGGCATATCACTGACATGTGGGACCGGAGTGTGAGCAAACCGATCTCAATTGACGGCAAAATGGCCAACCCGCCGTTCCTTGAGAGAGACGAGGAGCGAGAACACACAGACGGGCTAGCACGAAGGCCAAGATATATTCAATCATGGTTGATCGATATCATCATTACATGTTGGGCTGCCGTTTTCCACCCTTCTTCGCAATAAATGTGTACTTTATCAGAGATTAAAAAAAAGAGTATAGAAGCTCCACCATGCGGTTCTAGTAGTAGTACTACTCGTACTACTAAACCTTGCGCTTGGCTCTTCGCCTCTTCATGAAGTCGAACAATGATGGTACTCTGCATGTTCGATACTATAGTGTATGCCTCTAGCAATCTGACACCGAATGAACTGATGCATGTCCACCGCCTGGGCGAGGGTAGGTTGCATTAGTCAAAAGGCATAAGCGAGCTTCACCTTGCCCTACAAGCTTCTCCTCGTTCTGCGAGTTGACGGGACCAAAAAGTAGTGCTAGTCCATACTCCCTCCGTTTCGGTTAATATGGCTTAATCTTTTTTGCGGGTAAATGATAGAGCTTTATTCATATGTAAGCATTCTAAGGACGATCAGCCAAGACACTGGTCACTAGCAAGTGAGGTACCTCGCAAAAAAAGAAGTAGGAAGTGAGGTGTTTCATCAAGCCAGCTCTCGGCCACATTCAAAGTGCAGCAAGCACGGTTCGCACAAAGATGCACCACAAGGTTTGCTGACCTGTTTACATGCTGGATAACAAAAAAAGAGGAAATGTTACCGAGCGCTCCTATTTGTAACAGGATATGAGCTAGAATTAAGCGAGAATTGTGGCGAGTGTTCCATGCCATCAACTTCCATTATCACATGCGAGAACCCTTGAAGAGAACCAAATGTGTTGAAGATTGCTTTATCACATTTTAAAAATATAATAAGAGTGCAGACGCTCCTCCACCGGTTCCTAGTACTAGTATAGTACATACCTCTATAGACTATTGTAGTAGTACTAGTACTAGTAAACTTTGCGCTTGGTTGTTCGCCTCTTCGGGAAGTCGAACAATAATAGTACTAGTATAGTGTATGCTTCTGGCAATCTGAAAACGAATTAACTATTGCATGTCCACTGCCTGAGAGAGGGAGAGCTTGCATTAGTCAAAAGTTTCTCCTTGTCCTGCGAGCCACTGCGCGCAAGCTTCTCCCGTCCTGCAAGCTTCTCCTCGTTCGGCAAGTTGACGCGACACAACATAGTAATGCTATTCAATACTGCCTCCTCTCCAGTTAATATGGCTTAATTTAAAATGAGATAAATACACTGTTTGTCACTGTATATTTGTAAAGATACGGTCAGTGGACTTCATAATACGCTCATTGCGCTCAATATATACATTTTCTGGTGTTTATACAGTCACTAGCTCACCCTGGCTGAGTATGTGTGTGCATGCACGTGTAGGTTGAGCACTTGAGCATGGATGTTCCGTCGTGTGCTCGAACATGCATGCATTAGGGTATCACGCACGTTTTTGCGTCCATGTGTACGTATGACTGTTGCATACACGTAGGGGGAGTACATGTAGGGGCCACTATAGGAGCAGTCAAATCACACAGTAAGTTAGTCGGAAGAAGCAACCATCATTTCACTCTTCAATAACATGTACGCAATATAAAATGGTTGATACAGAGAAAAAAACCACTATATATACACTAGCAGGATCCTAAGCTACAAGCCTGCTTGCTTGGGTTGCTCTCTTCACAAGCATAGAACGACGATGGCCACACCGCTGGTCACATATCCAGCCTGATCCCGCAGCTGGGGGAAGGGAACAATGTTCTGCGTAGACGCGGCCGACATCGATGAGGGAGAAAATCCACAGTCGGTGCGTCCCAATCAGGGGTCACCGTGGTATGGGCCGATGCCGTGTCCCAACTACCCTTCTAGCTACAGCCCGACGTCCCAGGTAGTCCATTTTCCTTTTGGAGCCGGCTTGCTCCACTGCTGCATCTCCCCACGTAGCTCCATCTCCATGTCGATCTTTCTCTACTTCTACAGGCTTCTACTTGTGATGAGTTTATGTCTCATGAACTAGTGCCAGTACTATTATTCTAATCACACTTCTTCAATATCTTTGCCATCAGGGATGCTCAGCTCGATTTTAGTGGAACTGCACAAAAGCATCGTATGATCTGAGGGTGCCAGCCGTCTTTCCTTCGACAGGTTCTACCTGGCCAGGAAATTAAATCATGTTTAGGGTTTAAGTCGTAGTGACCCCATCAGTAGTTTTTCTTTCGTACACGCTCTCACAACTTTTGTCTTTAGTTGTGAAGTAAATATTGGCTATGATCTATGAACCATTGAGATGCATCAACATGCGTGTTAGTTTTCCTTTTTATTTGATGGAATGTTGTAACAGGGCAACCTTAGAGTAGGAATGAAAATGGAGTGGAAAGTTTCCGTTTTTTGGAGAAAAAATGGAAACAGAGAGAAACCAATGTTTCGTTTCGTTGGATCACGCCATCGAGCAAAACCAACGTTTAAATCACGTCTATCACATTCGTGTCTCACCCTCATCCACGGCTCGACCCCACATGTCCGCTCGGCATGCCACTCACCGCATACTGAGTATACGATAACTTTCCCGCCTGCTTGTTGATGGATCGCGCCATGGAGTACTAGTACTACTGGAAGAAATTGACGAGTTGGGGGAGGACAACTAGCTGTAGCACTGACTCCCAAGAACTTTTTACATGCATGTTGTGGCCGTTGCGACCTTTGAACGCGGAGCAGTCGCGTGCACCACGAAGCGGCACGGGCAACACTCTCTCGGCCGGCGCGCCGCTTCAATGCCGGCGCCAGTGAGAGGTCGCGTCCGCTCTGGCCAGGCATGAATGCGACACTGACCGTTTCGGGCGGGAAGCACACACGGGTGATGAAGAGGGTTCGGGTTGATCAGGAGCGGCCGTGGCAGCGGTTCGGACGCCTGCAAACAAGAGATGTTGTACGCTAATATTGCGTGTATATAATTAACAATGTAAATAATGTGCTAGTTGGACAAATATGATTGGAGATGGAGATGGAAATGGAATTTTACGTAAACACGGATATGCATGTCTATGTCTATGTGTGTGTGCGCGATGACTCTTGTGACCTGGAAGCGGGGCCGTGTTTTTGATCGAGTTTTCTTTCTTGGTACGTTAAAAACTTGTCAGCCAGTTTTCGTTTCTTTTATCTGGGAACACGTGTATTCTATTTAAAACCACTACTATGGAGATTTTTTTACTCCATTATAGCCTCTTCTTTGATAGAGTTTCTCGCGTCTCGCTCTCTCACCCTCTCCATATGAAAACAAGATGACAGTGTCGACACTATCTCTCTCCTCACCGGTGGTCACAGATCCGGCCGAATCCCGTCCGCTGCGGGAGGTGAGGAGGTGCATCGTTGACGTTGTCGCCGTCGGTGATGGAGGAAGCCGATGCGCACCGTCCTCTCGGAGCCGGCGCTGGCGCGGACGAAGGTCCTTCGCGCCCTTGTTCGCTGCCGTCGTGTGGGCAGATCCCGCCCGCCCGCCTAAGCAACATCTTGCCCACCTGAGGTATAACTTCTTGTACTGGTCCAGCTTCCCAGGTCGCTGCATGCGGGTTTTCTTTTATGCGACTACTCCCTAGCTCCCCAAGTATAGTAGCTAGGGTTCGTCGGCTGGTCCAACATCACCTACTATTATAGAGGAAATGCCACTCAAAAAGTTGTCCTGATTTATGCCTCAGTGGAGGTATACATGTTGTTTCAACAAAAAGTACATGGTGGTTGTGCGGTCATTGTCCATATGCTCCTATTTCTGCTGCTAATCTAACACTATCAATGGTTAAATGAAGAAATGCCTTTTTTTCTCGGGTATCCTGGTTTAGTTCCCATCAAGATAATCATGATGCTTCTATTTGTTGGTGTACTTTTCATAATTCTTATTGACAATTGAGATGTCGTTCTTAATCTTGTAAAACAAAGTAACAACACTATATCCCTTTTTTATATTTTTGGAAACAGTGATGCGTATCTCCATACCTGGGCTTGTCTTCCTCAGCTTTAGTTGAACTGCACAAAATTGGATGGCCATTGCTGTTCCGCCTCACTATCCTCTGCCACGTGGTTCTTCCTTCCTCAAGCTTGATTGCTGAGAAGAAATAGACCACAGCGAGGATTTGTCGAACTTCATAGGTGCCTCACCCAAACTTGATGCCAAATGGATGATGCATCACCACGATAACCTATCGATGCTCATGGTTGCGCCTCATGGTTGCATCGGCTGGTGAAGCTGATCAATTTTCAATGAAAAACAAGCTATCTTCCATCACTGCTCTTTGCTTGTTACCCACAAAGATGATATCCTTCGTCAGTTCACCTTGGTTGCGTTGGAGACGCAGTCGTCTTTCGCGTTGGTGCAATTTTATCACACAATTGGCTATGAACCAAATGTTTCCTCGAAGAAGGATCGATGTTGGTACTAAGAGCATAAGTTTTGTATTGATTTCTAAGCCTTTTCACAACTTTGTCTCCAACTCCCCTGTAATTTTATTTGTCCAGCTATTAACTTTGATCAAAAAATGGTATGGACTAAAAACCCGGATGGACGTAGTAGCCCTCCATTTTTATTTACTCCGCATATTAGATTTGACTGAAGTCAAACTTTATTATTAGAGAGGGCAAACTGTACATACTCTCAAACCTTTCTGATAATTGAAATTAAAATTCTTTATTTGTACACACTCTCACACGTTTCTGATAATTTGACGCATGTGTGGTTGTTCACTTAAGGGAGGGTAGTGTATCACACGTGAAGGACAGGAAGTGCGACCAGGACGCATGGATCGTTAGTTCATCGGAAGTACTCCCTCTGTTCCTAAATATTTGTCTTTCAAGTGGTTTGAAATGGACTACCATATACGGATGTACATAGACATTTTTTACAGTGTAGATTCACTCATTTTGCTCCGTATGTAGTCATTTATTGAAATCTCTAGAAACACAAATATTTAGGAACAGAGGGAGTACTAGTTTTCTTCACTGGTATGTTAAATAAAGAGTTCCGTTTCATACTTACACAATTTAAAATGATTGTTATCGAGAGAATAAGAAAACCACTCCACTATATATGAGTCGTATACACGAGTATTATATGGATGCAGCTTCATTGACTTTAGTGCACCTGCCTTTGGGTTTATGATAGGTGGGCCCAAAATGTGGTTGGCCCGCCTGTCATACAGCCAAAAGCAGGTGCAGTTAAGGCACCAGAGCTCAGTCCGTACTATAGTATATATATATAAGCTGGAGCCTCAGCCCTTGTTCGCTAGGGTTTGCACTCTCCACACTCTTGCCGCACTATATATATATATATATATATATATATATATATATATATATATATATATATATATATATATATATATATATATATAGACACACACACACACACACACGCGCGCGCTAGAGGCTCAATGTTCCTTTGCTAGGGTTTGCTATATTCACAGTCTCTCACCCTATTCACCAGATCTAAACAAGACTGCGTTGTGGCCTCTGTCTCTCTCACCCCCTCACAGTTGGCGAAGGAGGCGTCCGGATCCCATCGCACCGGGAAGGGGAGGAGGTGCAGCGTTCACTCTATCGCCTTCAGCGAGGGAGGCAATCCATGCTGCCTGCGCTTTTCTCTTTCACCAAGCGCCTGTGTGGGAGGGCCACCAACCCCTTCTTCCTCGCTGCCGTACGTACTGTGGGCAGATCCGACCTCCCGCCGCACGCCTTGCCATATCCCGACGACCCTAAGGTATAAGTTTCTTTGAAACCATCATTGGTCTAGCTGCATGCGGATCTTTTTTGATTCTGTAGTCGAATCTAGGTCTTGGTTCAAAGAGGAAAGAAGGGTGCAGTGGCGTGGAGCAGGAATCTGGGATGTGGTCCAATGAGGAAAGGAGGGAGGGAAAATAGTATAGACTAGCTATCTAGCCGCTTTGTTGGTCGAAAAGGGAAAAACGGGGTAACCCAGTGCACACATCTATAAGGAACCGAACTCTTTGTTGAAAAGGGAAAGAAACTGGGGGGTCAGGTAGTTTGTGCAGGACTAGATTTGCTGCCCTCACATAGGAAAAAGTTTCAAAGAGAACAAATATGGGACCAACGCAGATATGCTGCTTGGCTACATACTCTGCATCACCCATTTATATGTGTGGACGCACATGGTGCTGGCATGTCCCATGTCCCATCCACATGATCGTGCAGTGTGTTTTGAGATGTTGTGCTACTTGTATTGGTACTGTTTTAAATGAATGTTGAATTGAAGCTATTGTATTGATCTCTTTTCCCATTAAGTAGTGAACAAAAATGGTACCAACCCAGACATGATGCTTGTTGCTTTGTTACAACAAACTCTGCATCACCCCCTTTACAAGTAGATGGAAGCACATGGTGTTGTTGCGCACACTCGCCCTGGAACTGTTTATGTTTTTTCTTAATCTAATGATGATGGTAAAATTAAGCAATGCCACTCTCAGAATTAACTACTGAACTATTCTAAGATAATTTCTCTGTTAATATGAATCAATGCAACCGTTTTAGAAATGCTATTGTCCTATACTTTGTTTTCCATCAAGATAAGGTAGATGCTTCTTTTTGTGGCCGCATGTTTCATCCTCCTTTATTGGCAGTAATTGTTTCCTTTTTGCCTCTGTTGAATCAGGGATATATATTCAACTTCTTGCTATAGCAAACTTAAATGTCACACCGGCGACTTTACTTGATTTCAGTGCAATGGCATAAAACGAGATTGGATTTCCAATTCGTGTTGGTAGATTCGTACGTGATCTTATGTGCATCATGACAGGTTGGTACTTGCCTTCATCCACATGATCTTGCAGTGTGTTTTGAGATGTTGTGCTACTTGTATTGGTACTGTTTTAAATAAATGTTGAATTGAAGCTATTGTATCGCTGTCTTTTCCCATTAAGTAGTGAACAAAAATGGGACCAACCCAGACATTATGCTTGTTGCTTTGTTACAACAAACTCTGCATCACCCCCTTTATAAGTAGATGGAAGCACATGTTGTTGTTGCGCCCACTCTCCCCTGGAACTGTTTATGCTTTTTGTTAATCTAATGACGCTGGTAAAATTAAGAAATGCCACTCTCAGATATAACTACTGAATCTTATTTCAAAACCGCAACACTTGTTAGGGATTGGCGGGATTACCATTTTTGTGGCCGCATGTTTCATCCTCCTTTATTGGCCAGTAATTGATTCCTTTTTTGCCTCTATTAAAACAGGGACATCTATTCAACATGTTGCTATTGCGACATTTTGCTTCGCTTAATTTTGGTGGAACTGCACAAAATGAGACCGGATTTCCATATAAGTGTTGAGATCTCTTTTAGATCTTCCTCAGGAGTTGTTTCAAATCTTGGTCTTGAAAGGTCAGTACCTACTTTCCTCAGAATTAACTACTGAATCTTAGTTCAAAACTGCAACACTTGTTATGGATCGGCGTGAGTACCATTTCTGTTAGGGACCGGCCCGAGTACATGTTTAAGAAATGTATTGTTCAGATAATGTCTCTGTTATTATATATCAGTTACAGTGTTTTACAAATGGTACTATCCTGCTTTGTAGTTCTTTATACATGTTTAACCAAGGTATTGTTAAGGTAATGTCTGTGTTAAAATGAGTCAGTCACATTGTTTTAGGAATGATACTTTTCTGCTTTGTCGTTCTTTATACATGTTGAAACAAGGCATTGTTAAGATAATGTCTCAGTTAATATGAATGAATCACACTGATTGAGAATTGCTACTCTCCTGCTTTGTGTCCCATTAAGATAAGGTAGACCAGTAGATGTTTTTCTTCTGGGAGTACAAGTCATCAACCGTTATTTCTCAGTAATTGTTTCCCTTATACCGATTGTTGCTTACAGGGATATCGAAATTAAAGCTCGATTTTATTCCGACTTTGATTTTAGTTGAACTGCACAAAATGAGCCAATGTGTCTAAGGCAAACTGCTGCATTAGTGGGTCCAGTTGGTCTTACCACTTTGTGGAAAGAAGCAGTCACTGTTTGCGCTATATTACACAAGGAATGATCGAGAAGCTTTACAGAGTATTAGTAGACGCCGGTGACATGACTAGTCTGCAGAGAGCATAGGAAACTCTACAACATGTGGAGTGCACTGGGCAAAAAGTGCCCAAACAAGTACAGGAAGCCAGGACAGGACTCCAAATCTATCAATGTCATTCTAAGCAACAATGATGGGGCATCTGGGTATGGTAATCTGTTTACCGTACTTTCAATTTCTTAGTCCACCGATTGGTGGGTTGACACTGGGGCCAATATTCATGTGTGTGCTACTGTGTCTTTGTTTTCTTGCAGCATAAAATACGATATCCACAAGGATGCTTAGCTTGATTTTAGTGGAACTGCACAAGATGTCCAGATGGTTTTTGTCCTCCATAATACTTCATCATGCACAATACATCGAATGGTTCTCTAATCATTCGTCGTCACCTTGAGCCACCAGACTATATGTTTGGATGGTGCTGCTAACGTTGGCCATTAAGAAGGGTAAGAAGAAAGACAAAAAGAGAGATGGCTGCTTTACTTGTGGTTCGGAGGAACACTAGGCAAATAAGTGCCCAATCAAGTACCAAGAAGCCAGGACAGGACTCCAAGTCTGTCAATGTCACTCTAAGCAACAATGATGGGGCATCTAGGTATGGTAATCTGTTTACCGTACTTTCGGTTTGTTAGTCCACCGATTGGTGGGTTGACACTGGGGCCAATATTCATGTGTGTGCTGATGTGTCTTTGTTTTCTGGCAGCATATAAATACGAAATCCACAGGGATGCTCATCTTGATTTTAGTGGAACTACACAAAATGTTCAGATGGTTCATGTCCTCCATAATACTTCATCATGCACAATACATCGAATGGTTCTCTAATCATTCATCGTCACCTTGAGCCACCGGACTATCAGATGACAAACTAATGACAAACCCTGCCCGTTCCACAATCATAGGCATTACATATTTTGAATGGAAAAGCTTGTCAAAGTTGACATTAGTTTAATATATTTGAATTGGAAAACCTTGTCAAGTTTTGCTCATTGGTGTTAGCCAGAAGACATGCATTTGATATTTTGAGCGGGACGCCCTTTACTGTGAGCAACGTCGATCATTTTTTCCTATTCCTGTCTTCAGTTCAGAAGTAAATATTTACTCTGTTGAGATGCATAGTCACATGAATGTTGACTTATGTAAGATATTTTAAGAGTTTGTTCTGAATATTGTCTATGTAATGCCAGGCCTTGTGTTTGATTGCAAAGTTGAGCATCGAATGTTGTGGCATGCAGCATCACGAGCTGCTCACCGCACCTCCTGAGAATAATGCTTCGTATTGTTTTGCATGTCGATCTAATGCCAGTGATTTGCTTGTTAAGAAGATCATCCTCTTCTATTGTTTCCGTGCTTAAGAATTTCATTGTCTTATGTTTCTTCATAGCCTATACGACAAGTCGGGTAGGTTAGACGTGAAACCATATGATCTTCCGACCAACTCATCATCTTAGGCCGTGATTGGATCATTGTTTTCCAACCAAAACTGCCTGTAAAACTGACGCTTGTAAATAAAAGCAGATGGTCTCGGGCGAAGCGCTTGGTTGGTCGATTTCGACTAGTAAAATATACATTGGTCTCTCAAATTACACGCGTAACCCGCCAGTTTTACTTACAGACCTCGGGCCCTCGGTTTCATTACGCATGTATTTTACGCGTTGTTTCCGATGACGAGTAAATTACACTTGTATCCTCGGGCCCTTGGTTTCATTACGCATGTATTTTACGCGTTGTTTCCGATGATGAGTAAATTACACTTGTATCTTAATACATGTGTGAAATAAACCAGAGCTACCAAGCACGGCCTTACCATTTCATGCCTTGTAAATAAAAGCAGATGGTCTCGGGCGAAGCGCTTGGTTGGTTGATTTCAACTAGTGTCCGATGATCCTGGCTTCCTCAATGAGCAGCGGGCGGTGTATCAGACCATCCGTAGGGCCCGCGAGGCCCTCTCCGTCGTCCTTCGAGTTGTTGCGCTCGCCTTGGCGCCGGGCATTGTTAACATGGTCAATGAACATGAGGATTCAGGAGATGACTTTATTTTGACTGGATGACAGTAGGGACCCACTAGGGCCATAGCTGTACGTACGCAAATGCCTCCTTATTATGTACAACTATATTTTTTTGCTTCCTCTTGGTTTCCTGACATCACGGTCCCACTCCCACACCATTTTCAACCTATGTAGTCAATATAAATGAGAGAATTGCACAAGGTGCGGCCGACAGCTGGGACGAAGCAGCTCGAGCAGTATTTATGTTTTTGAGGCGTGAGCACCGCGGAGTTTTTCTTGGTGATGTTTTCGTTGTTGTTCAGAGGAGAGCAGGGTATTAACTGGGCAGGCTATGGCCCGTCTAGCCCAGGACAAATATCCAGCCAGGATATTGATTGTTTTCAAGATGAAAATTGCTAGCCCAGCTATATGTTTTTTTGAGGAATACCCAGGCAAGGTCAACTTGTTATTCTCCACCCTGCTGGGCTGCAAATATTTCCTAGGAGGGATGCATTAGGCTTAACAGCAAAATGGGTTTTAAAAATAATAAATGGGATGTAATTATGAAAATTGGGCAGTAACTATAAAAAATGCACCAAACACGAAATTAGTTTGTATAATATTATTTATGGATTTTGAAAATCTTAATTTTTAATTGTTGCATGCGCAATGTTTCGTTGGATTTTTACGTAATACAAATTTATATTTAATCTGACTAGAAATTTTGGGATACAAATATTTTGGATCCCATCAAAATGTGGGAAATTTTATTGAATTCTGTCTTGAACGGTTGGTTGAAATTATTAATCGTTGTCCTAGCTAGAAAATGGGCTGTACTTTTCACAAACTGTAAATGGGCTGTAGTAAATTCCATTAGAATTCAATAATGGGTTATACATTGTTACAAATTGAAAATGGGCTATAAGCTGTCTGCCACACACTTGTGGGTTTACTAAGTTGATGCGTCCCCTAAAAAAAGTTAACGCCTATGCAAGGCTTTGTCAACTTATTATAGTCAACACACGGTTCTAGCAGAAGTGGCCGTTGGATGTCTATCCAATGGAAGTCGTACTTCTTCTTCAATCTCGGATATTCTAGCTTCGGCCGCCCAAAAAATGATTCCGCCCCCTGACATTTGGGGCGCACCGTTTCGGAGGCTGACCTATGGGCCTACTAAGTTCACGCATACCAAGGGCTTTGTCAACTTAGTCAATATAAACGATTCTAACCGCAGTGACCGTACGATGTCCATCCAACGACTGTAGTGCTTCTTCAACCTCTGGTCTTCTTGCTCCAGCCACCCGAAGCAGCGCCAGTCGTGCCGCCTGCTCCTGCCTCCCGTGGCGGCTGTGCTGCCACGGAGGCCTCACCGCCCCCTACAACTCCCACCGTTGGCCAGGCCATCCCTCCACTCACCCACACCCCCTGTTATTCTGCGGCGACGGCAGCCTCACACCGCAGCCGAACCGGTGAACCCTCGTACTCCTCTCCGCTCGGGCTTCCACTGTCGCGTCTTCCCTGGCTCCGCGTCGTCCCCTTCCTAGGCCTCTCCGTCGTCCACCTCCCTGGTGCTCTCGGCGCGGCGTGGTCAACGTGGTCAAGGAACGACTTCCATCGGAAGAGTACTGTATGTGGAGAGGCTGACAGCTGGGTCCACGGCGGTTGCAAGGAAGTGTCTCCTTATTACGCGTAAAATAATTATTCCTCCACCCGACAGCAGGGACCCACCGGATGGGCCACCGTATTTCATGAAAAAAACGTTTCCCCCTGACTGCTGGGACCCACCAGCTACATCTTCGCACGCAAGGAAGTGCGTCCAGGCAAAAAAAAGATTCGCCCCTGACTGCTGGGACCCACCAGCTACATCTTTGCATGCAAGGAAGTGCCTAACAGTCGGGACCCACCTGGTCGAAGCGTACGTAGCGTTGTCATTCTGGTCGCGAATGTGTACGTACATACTGGTCCATGTAGAGGCGCGCACGTGTTGTAGTAGAGGTGCGCACGTAGCATGTACACGCACGTACAGCGGCCAGTGTGCATGAAAGAAAATACGGCCACGTACGTACATACGAGCAGGGTCTCAAACGCCTACTCGCGCATACATACGGCCAGGGCTCGTATACATGGCTGGGTCAGAACAGAGAAACATCGTCGCCGTCGTGTTCATGGGGAGCCAACCGGCTGGGTCGGAACGGAATGCATCGTCGTGTTCATCGGGAGGGCTTGTACGGAACAACCGATGGAAATGAGGCGCGGAGTACCGCAGAATGGAGGAAACGCCCTTGTGTTTGACCAACCACGTTGGAAACGGGATCCTGTTCATTGAGAGGGGTCTGGTGTACTGCAAAACGGAGGAAACGGACCTCCTACGGTCGAAACTGGGTCCTGTTGATCGAGAGAGGTGTGGCGTACCGCAAAATGGAGGAAACAGACTTGTGTTGGAGCGCTACGGTCGAAACGGGGGTCCTGTTCATCGGGAGGGGTGTGGCATACCTCAAAACGAGACTCCACGAGATACTGTTCATCTCCACCATAGACCCCTCCAACCTCCACGGGCTACTGTTCATCCACCGTCGACCTCCTCCAGCCTCCACCTGCGACTGTTCATCCACGGGCTCATGTTCATCCAGCCTCCACCGCACGCTACTCCACCGGCTACTGTTCAACCAGCCCTCTCCACGGGCTCCTGTTCAACCACCCCTCCACGGGATACTGTTCATCCAGCCCTCCACCGTCTATTGTTCATCCAGCCCTCCACAGGGTCCTGTTCATCCAGCCCCAACCGACTCGATCGATTGGGGTCCTGTTCATCCAGAGGCAACACCACGGGGTCCTATTCATCCACCCCCACCGGGAACTGTTCATCCAACCCCCCAGCAACGCTCATCGTTCATCCAGAGGCAGCAACAATCGGCTTCAGTTAGCAGCTGTAGCGAAGGAATCACCCGAGTTCAGTAACGTAGCTAGTGGAATCGCTCGGGTTCAGTTAGAGCCCAACGCCTCGCTCGGGTTCAGTTAGAGCCCAACGCCTTGCACACACACGCGTACATGTACGAGAGAAACGTGCATCACTCGGCCCCCGACCACCCACCGTAACCGGGAACTCCTCGAAATTTTCCTCGCCCTCGCTTCTACCACATTTTTTTTCCGTCATGGATGGCCCAAAGAATGTCATGCAGCTGCGTCTCCGGCCCGACCAGGACAAAAAGCCCATTTTCTATCATGGTTTTTTGTCATCGAAGTAGGAGCCCACCACATCTATGATGATACCGGGTTTTGTCACAATTATCGTCATAGAAGTGTCATAAGTATGACATAATTTTTTTCGATCGGCCCAAAATGTCATGGATGTGTCTTTTTTTGTAGTGCATGTCGTCAACTGAAGCTTAGCATTGATTAAAAACCGTACCATTTCTTTCTTTCCATATCTACCATGCCAAAAACCATACAGGTGTGCAAGAACCACCGCAACAACACCATACTGATACGTCTCCAACGTATCTATAATTTTTGATTGTTCCATGCTATTATATTATCCATCTTGGATGTTTTACATGCATTTATATGATTTTGGGACTAACCTATTAACTTAGAGCCCAGTGCCAGTTTCTATTTTTTCCTTGTTTTTGAGTTTTACAGAAAAGGAATACCAAACGGAGTCCAATTGACGTGCGAATTTTTGATGATTTTTTATGGACCAAAAGAAGCCCCTGGAGTAAAATAGTTGGGCCAGAAGAGTCCCGAGCCATCCACGAGGGTGGAGGGCGCGCCCCCTGCCCCGTGGACGACTCGGAGACACCCTTGACGTGAGACCGACGCTAAAAATTTCTATAAATACAGAAACCCCCGAAAAGAAACTTAGATTGGGATTTCCGCTGCCGCAAGCCTCCGTAGCCACCAAAAACCAATCGGGACCCTGTTCTGGCACCCTGCTGGAGGGGGGATCCATCACCGGTGGCCATCTTCATCATCCCGGCGCTCTCCATGACGAGGAGGTAGTAGTTCACCCTCGGGGCTGAGGGTATGTACCAGTAGCTATGTGTTTGATCTCTCTCTCTCTCTCTCTCTCTCTCTCTCTCTCTCTCTCTCTCTCTCGTGTTCCTGATATGGCACGATCTTGATGTGTCACAAGCTTTGCTATTATAGTTGGATCTTGTGATGTTTCTCCCCCTCTGTTTCCTTTTGATGAATTGAGTTTTCCCTTTGAAGTTATCTTATAGGATTGAGTCTTTAAGGATTTGAGAACACTTGATGTATGTATTGCATGTGCTTACCTGTGGTGACAATGGGATATTCACATGATCCACTTGATGTATGTTTTGGTGATCAACTTGCGAGTTCCGTGACCTTGTGAACTTATGCATAGGGGTTGGCACACGTTTTCGTCTTGACTCTCCGGTAGAAACTTTGGGTCACTCTTTGAAGTTATTTGTGTTGGTTGAATAGATGAATCTGAGATTGTGTGATGCATATCGTATAATCATACCCGTGGATACTTGAGGTGACATTGGAGTATCTAGGTGACATTAGGGTTTTGGTTGATTTGTGTCTTAAGGCGTTATTTTACTACGAACTCTAGGGATGTTTGTGACACTTATAGGAATAGCCCAACGAATTGATCGGAAAGAATAACTTTGAGGTGGTTTCGTACCCTACAATAATCTCTTTGTTCTCCGCTATTAGTGACTTTGGAGTGACTCTTTGTTGCATCTTGAGGTATTGTTATATAATCTAATCATGTTATTATTGTTGAGAGAACTTGCACTAGTGAAAGTATGAACCCTAGGCCTTGTTTCAACGCATTGCAATACCATTTGTGCTCACTTTTATCATTAGTTACCTTGCTGTTTTTATATTTTCAGATTACAAAAACCTATATCTACCATCCATATTGCACTTGTATCACCATCTCTTCGCCGAACTAGTGCACCTATACAATTTACCATTGTATTGGGTGTGTTGGGGACACAAGAGACTCTTTGCTATTTGGTTGTAGGGTTGTTTGAGAGAGACCATCTTCATCCTACGCCTCCCACGGATTGATAAACCTTAGGTCATCCACTTGAGGGAAATTTGCTACTGTCCTACAAACCTCTGCACTTGGAGGCCCAACAACATCTACAAGAAGAAGGTTGTGTAGTAGACATCAAGCTCTTTTCTGGCGTCGTTGCCGGGGAGGTTAGCGCTTGAAGGTATATCTTTGGATCTTGTAATCGAATCTTTTAGTTTCTTGTTTTATCATTAGTTTAGTCTATAAAAGAAAACTACAAGAAAATGGAATTAAGGATGCCTCATATTCTTCATCTTTTTAATGTCTTTCATGAAAATAAGGATTCCGATAATTGTGCCAAAGTGTTAGAAGAAGAATGTATTAATGTCTTTGGATGATGAGCATGATTGCTATGTTGTTAGTATGAGTTCTTTGAATATCCATGATGCTAATGATATGCAAAGCCACAAGCTTGGGGATGCTATGTTTGATGAAGATACTTTTTGTCCCCCAAGTTTTGATGAGAATATTTACTATGATGATAGCATGCCTCCTATTTATGATGATTATATAAAGTGGATTTGGAGAGGTCATGACTTTATTTAGTGATGAATCCACCATTTTGGAAGATGTTCCAATTGATTATGAGAACAAAGTTGCTATGTATGATGATTATTGTGATGACATGTATGCTATAAAGAATAATGATAACCTTGAAACTTGTCATCATGATTTTAATTTTCAATTGTATTATGCCTCACATGATATTTATTTGGTTGAGTTTGCTCCCACTATTCCGAATGAGAAGAATTTTGCTTATGTGGAGAGTAGTAAAATTTATATGCTTGTGCATCATGAAAATAATGCTTTATGTGATGGTTATATTGTTGAATTCATTCATGATGCTATTGAAAATAATTACGAGGGAGGAATATATGCTTGTAGGAGTTGCAATAATATCAAGTTTCCTCTCTATATGTTGAAAGTTTTGAAGTTGCACTTATTTTGCCTTCCTATGCTAGATGATTCTTGCTCCCATGAATTGTTTGCTCAAAAAATCCCTATGCATAGGAAGTGGGTTAGACTTAAATGTGCTAGTCATATGCTTCATGATGCTCCCTTTATGTTTCAATTCTTATCTTCTATGTGAGCATCATTGCAATCATCATGCCTAGCTAAAAAGGCATTAAAGAAAAGCGCTTGTTGGGAGACAACCCAAAACTTTTACCTACTGTTTTTGTGTGTTCACATGATTAATCTGATGTAGTAATCATGTTTTATAGCTTTTGTTTCAATAAAGTTCCAAGTAAGACCTTTGGGATTTTCTATGGTGGTAGTTGATTTGATCTTGCTGAAAAATAGAAACTTTTGCCCTCAGGAAAACAATTCTCATTTTTAACAGAAGCGTTATAAAATACTGATTCTTTTTGCAAAAGATTAATAAACAAATTTCTTAGGTTGTCCTAAGTTTTTAGAATTTTTGGAGTTATATAAGTATTCGAGAGCTACAGATTACTACAGACTGTCCTATTTTTGACAGATTCTGTTTTCGATGCATAGTTTGCTTGTTTTCTAGTTTCTATGGCTTAAATTGCTTAATATAAATTGTAGAAATGATAGGGAACAGTAGGCATCATGTGAGAAAAATTATGAATCTTGTCTTGACAGTACCTAAGTGGTGATTTGCTTTCTTATACTAACGGAGCTCACGAGTGTTCTGTTAAGTTTTGTGTTGTAAAGTTTTCAAGTTTTGGGTAAAGATCGATGGAATATGGAATAAGGAGTGGCAAGAGGCTAAGCTTGGGGATGCCCAAGGCACCCCAAGGTAATATTCAAGGACAACCAAGAGTCTAAGCTTGGGGATGCCCCGGATGGCATCCCCTCTTTCGTCTTCGTTTATCGGTAACTTTACGTGAGGCTATATTTTTATTCACCACATGATATGAGTTCTACTTGGAGCGTCATTTTGTTTTATTATTATTTTATTGCTGTTATTTATATTAATGTTTTTCATCTTTTAGTTCAATAAAAAGTTCAAGTATAGCCTTTACGATTCTTATTTTGCAAGTCTATATGTTGCTGTTTGAAAATAGAAAGTTTGCTGTTATGTTTTGAATATTGGTGAATAGACAGAACATGATAAAATCTTGAAATTTTTACAAAATGAGTAACAACTAATTATATACAGTGTGGTAATTTTTAAGAATTTTTGGAGTTAAATAAGTACGATTCCTCTTGCATCCTTCACAGACTGTTCTGTTTAGACAGATTGCTGTTATGTTTGCATTGTTTGCATATGTTTGCTTGTTTAATGATTCTATTTGAGGATAGGACTATTAAATATGCAGAGGCATTTAGTATGCAATGTCAAATAATAATTTTAGTGATTTTGTGCAGTAGAGAATGATAAGGTTTTGCGTTGATTTATTCTAACCTATCTCACGAGTTCTTGTTGAGTTTTGTGTGGATGAAGTTTTTAAGAATTAGGGAAACCACGATGTGAAAGGAATTAAGGAGACACAAAAGCTAAATCTTGGGGATGCCCAAGGCATACCTAGTTAATATTCTAAGAAGTCTCAAGCATCTAAGCTTGGGGATGCCCCGGTAGGCATCCCACCTTTCTTCATCAACAATTATCGGTTAGCCTCGGTTGAGCCTAAGTTTTTGCTTCTTCACATGATATGTGCTATCCTTGCAATGTCATTTTATTTTGTTTTGCTTGGTGTTTGAATAAAGTACTTAAGATCTTAGATTATTAAATGTTAGAGAGTCTTCACATAGTCACATAATTATTCAACTACTCATTGATCTTCACTTATATCTTTTGAGTAGTTTGTCATTTGCTCTAGTGCTTCACTTATATCTTTTTAGAGCACGACGATAATTTTATTTTGAAGAAATAGATGAACTATCATGCTTCACTTATATTATTTTGAGAGTCTTAAACAGAATAGTAATTTTCTTTGGTTATAAATTTAGTCCTAGTATGATAGGCATCCAAGAGGGATATAATAAAAACTTTCATATGAAGTGCATTGAATACTATGGGAAGTTTGATTCCTTATGATGAGATATGAAGATGGCGATATTAGAGTCATGCTGGTGGAGTAGTTGTGAATTTGAGAGATACTTGTGATAAAGTTTGTGATTCCCGTAGCATGCACGTATGGTGAACCGTTATGTGATGAAGTTGGAGCATGATTTATTTATTGATTTTCTTCCTTATGAGTGGCGGTCGGGGACGAGCGATGGTCTTTTCCTACCAATCTATCCCCCTATGAGCATGAGCGTAGTAATTCATTTCGATGACTAATAGATTTTTGCAATAAGTATATGAGTTATTTATGACTAATGTTGAGTCCATGGATTATACGCACTCTCACCCTTCCACCATTGCTAGCCTCTCTTGTGCCACGCAACTTTCGCCGGTACCATACACCCACCATACCTTCCTCAAAACAGCCACCATACCTTCCTATTATGGCATTTCCATAGCCATTCCGAGATATATTGCCATGCAACTTTCCATTGTCCCGTTCATTATGACACGCTTCATCATTGTCATATTGCTTTGCATGATCATGTAGTTGACATCGTATTTGTGGCAAAGCCACCTTTCATAATTCTTTCATACATGTCACTCTTGATTCATTGCACATCCCGGTACACCACCGGAGGCATTCACATAGAGTCATATTTTTTTCTAAGTATCGAGTTGTAATTATTGAGTTGTAAGTAAATAAAAGTGTGATGATCATCATTATGAGAGCATTGTCTCAGTGAGGAAAGGATGATGGAGACTATGATTCCCCCACAAGTCGGGATGAGACTCCGGACGAAAATAAGAGGCCAAAAAAAGAGAGGGCCCAAAAAAATGAGAGAAAAAAAGAGAAGGGACAATGTTACTATCCTTTTTCCACACTTGTGCTTCAAAGTAGCACCATGATCTTCATGATAGAGAGTATCCTCTTTTGTCACTTTCATATACTAGTGGGAATTTTCATTATAGAACTTGGCTTGTATATTCCAATGATGGGCTTCCTCAAAATGCCCTAGGTCTTCGTGAGCAAGGAAGTTGGATGCACACCCACTTAGTTTCTTTTGTTGAGCTTTCATACACTTATAGCTCTAGTGCATCCATTGCATGGCAATCCCTACTCACTCACATTGATATCTATTGATGGGCATCTTCATAGCCCGTTGATACCGAAAGTGCTAGTTATCGACTAGAGGGGGGTGAATAGGCGATTTTTATGAAAGTCTTCAAAACATGGGGGCTTTGAAGACAAACAGTAGAAATGAACCTATTAATATGCAGCGGAAGGTAGACTACACTAGACAAGCCATAGTCAAGTAAGCAATGAAGTGAAAGCACGAAGACTATCAGAAGCTAGGTAGTATGGATCAAGATGGAAGATAGTATGAAGCCAATCAACAACAGTCTTGTTCACATAGTGAAGTCAATCATATCATGCAAGCAGGCAATGACTTCACGAAGACAAGCAGTAAGTAAAGAGAGGTAAAAGATAGAACCAATTGCTTGGTGAGGACAGGTATTTGTTGGACCAGTTCCAGTTGCTGTGACAACTGTATGTCTGGTTAGGGAGGCTGAGATTCAACTCAGAAGACTGCGTCTTCACCTTATTCCCCTTGAGCTAAGGACACACAGTCCTCGCCCAATCACTCTGGTAAGTCTTCAAGGTAGACTTCCAAACCTTCACAGACTTCGTTCACCGGCAATCCACAATGACTCTTGGATGCTCAGAACGCGACGCCTAACCGGCTGGAGGATTCACAGTCCTCAAGTGTAACAAGTCTTCAGGTCACGCAGACAGAAAGACTTCAGTGATGCCTAACACCCTTTGGCTCTAGGTGTTTAGGGCTTTGTCCTCGCAAGGATTTCTCTCAAAGGCTTCGAGGCGGGTTGCTCTCACACGACAAAAGCCACGCACTAACTATGAGCAGCCACCAATTTATGGTGTAGGGGGTGGGCTATTTAAAGCCAGTAGGCAACCCGACCCAATTTGTCTGAAATGACCCTGGGTCACTAAGGAATTGACACATGTCCAACGGTCAGATTTCAAACACACGTGGTAGTTTGACTTGGGCTAAAAGTAAAGCTGACTCATCCAGCTCTGGATAAGATTTTATCTCATTGTCTTCGCTCGAAGACATATGATTTGGTTGAGCATCACTTCAGTCACTCTGACTTTGTTCACTTGGACCCCACTTAATAGTACGGTGGTACCTATGACTCAACAAAGAAGAAAAGGAAACTACGAAACAACTATGTCTTCACAATCCATAGTCTTCATACGATGTCTTCTCATGTCATAGTCTTCAATGTGAAACTCTTCACAGACCACCATTGTCTTCAATGTCTTCACACATTTTTAGGGATCATCTCTGGTAGGTAAACTGAATCAATGAGGGACTACTACCTGTGTTATCCTACAATTCTCACAAACACATTAGTCCCTCAACCAGGTTTGTCGTCAATACTAAAAAACCAACTAGGGGTGGCACTAGATGCACTTAAATTCTCCCCCTTTTTGGTTATTGATGACAAACTGGTTGAAGTTTTCAACGGGGATAACAGTATGTGAAATTGTAAGGGTTAAGGTATTGTCTTCATAAGTAGAAAAAGGCTCCCCCTAAAGATGTGCATATAAATAGTTTGTGTTTGAATGCAAATGCACATGGCAGGTTTTACTTGTGGAGATCCTCTTCAACTTATAAAGACAATTCATCATGCATGAAAGGATATAATGAAGATAATAACATGCATAATGAAAAATGGACGTCTGCAGAATGACTTCGTGCAGAATTTATCATCGCACATGCGGAATTTATCGTCGCATCACATAGTTAACAGAAAAGGTAGCAGACGACCATCAAGTTTAAGTGTTACAATTCAAAGAACCAAAAGTATCAAAAGTGAGAGTTGTAAACACTTGGCAAAAAGTATAGCAATGTCAGACTCTTCCATGATCGCCGACAGGTTTCATGTGTGACAAAGGCATTCTTGGTGGCAAGATTTTGAATGTGATTAACATCCACCAAGAGGCTTTGCATCTGACGCTTGAGCCAGTCATGATGCTTATCCTGTTTTTGATTTAATGCCACGAGAAGCTCTCGGTCATTGAGAGCGCGAGATCGCTTCTGAGGCCTTTGAGCAATGGTGCTTTCAGTGGCTTCAGTGGTTGCACGACGAGGTGCACGAGTGTTACCAGCCAGAGGATAAACATGAGTTGTAGAAAGAACTCCTTCAATTGGTTGCGTGAAGCTTTGGTGATCATTGTTGTGAAGATACAATGGTTCCTTGGCAGGCTCAGGGTATATGGCTTCGACAGACATATCAACCTCAGGCAAGAAGATATGATGGTTGCGCACAGAGTGTTGATAGTTAACAGAAGAGTGAAGCTTGATTAAGCGCATCACCCATGGAGCGTAAAACTTCAGGCCAAAGAGATCAATTCCTGATGCAGCAAGTTGCTGGATGAAGAAATCTTGAGCATTGAAGCTGATGCCATTGAGGATATAGAAAAGCAATGTCTTCATTGCTCCTTCAAGCTTTGCTGCAGGAGAATGTCCTTTGACAGGCCATAGAGTTCGCCTGATGATATGATAAATGGTGCGAGGTAGACACTCTAGGTCTTCAACAAAGAATTCCGTTGGATATTTAGCATTGCTTGGCAGTGGCTTCATCATGCTGAGCATTTGACTCATGTTTGGCTCAGGCTTCTGAAATATGCTCTCCAAAGCATTACGGTGAAGTTGACAACCAGGTTCACAGAGTTCACTTGGAGTGGGCAGGTAAAGGAAATATGCCCTAGAGGCAATAATAAAGTTGTTATTTATATTTAATTATATCATGATAAATGTTTATAATTCATGCTAGAATTGTATTAACCGGAAACTTAGTACATGTGTGAATACATAGACAAACAGAGTGTCCCTAGTATGCCTCTACTTGACTAGCTCGTTAATCAAATATGGTTAAGTTTCCTAGCCATGGACATGTGTTGTCATTTCATGAACGGGAGAACATCATTATGGAATGATGTGATGGACAAGACCCATCCGTTAGCTTAGCATAATGATCGTTCAGTTTTATTCCTACTGCTTTCTTCATAACTTATACATGTTCCTCTAACTATGAGATTATGCAACTCCTGAATACCGGAGGAACACCTTGTGTGCTATCAAACATCACAACGTAACTGGGTGATTATAAAGATGATCTACAGGTGTCTCCGATGGTGTTTGTTGAGTTGGCATAGATCGAGATTAGGATTTGCCACTCCGTGTATCGGAGAGGTATCTCTGGGCCCTCTCGGTAATGCACATCAATATAAGCCTTGCAAGCAATGTGACTAATGAGTTAGTTGCGGGATGATGCATTATGGAACGAGTAAAGAGACTTCCCAGTAACGAGATTGAACTAGGTATTGAGATACCGCCGATCGAATCTCGGGCAAGTAACATACCGATGACAAAGGTAACAACGTATGTTGTTATGCGGTTTGACCGATAAATATCTTCGTAGAATATGTAGGAGCCAATATGCGCATCCAGGTTTTGCTATTGGTTATTGACCGGAGATTTGTATTGGTCATGTCTACATGGTACTCGAACCCGTAGGGTCCGCACGCTTAACGTTCTATGATGATTTGTATTATGAGTTATGTGATTTGATGACCGAAGTTTGTTCGGAGTCCCGGATGAGATCAGGTACATGACGAGGAGTCTCGAAATGGTCGAGACGTAAAGATCGATATATTGGAAGGCTATATTCGAACATCGGAAACATTCTGAGTGATTCGGATATTTTTCGGAGTACCGGAGAGTTACGGGAATTCGTATTGGGCCTTAATGGGCCATACGGGAAAGGAGAGAAAGGCCTCAAGGGTGGTCGCGCCCCTTCCCCATGTCCGAATTCGACTAGGGAAAGGGGGTGCCCCTTCCTTCCTTCTCCATCTCCCTTCCCTTTTTCTATTCCATGTAGGAGGTGGAATCCTACTAGGACAAGGGAGTCCTAGTAGGAATCCTGACTTTGGGAGCGCCCTATGACGGTCGGCCTCCTCCTCCCTCCATCATCTATATACGTGGCCAGGGGGTACCCCATAGACACACAAGTTGATCATTGATCTCTTAGCCGTGTGCGGTGCCCCCCTCCACCATAACCCACCTCAGTCATATCGCAGCGGTGCTTAGGCGAAGCCCTGTTCCAGTAGCATCATCATCACCGTCATCACGCCATCGTGCTAACGAAGCTCTCCCTCGACACTCTACTGGATCATGAGTTCATGGGACGTCACCGAGCCGAACGTGTGCAGATCACTGAGGTGCCGTACTTTCGGTACTAGGATCGATCGATCATGAAGACGTACAACTACATCAATTGTGTTGTCATAAAGCTTCCACTTATGGTCTATGAGGGTACGTGGACAACACTCTTCCCCTCTCGTTGCTATGCATCACCATGATCTTGCGTGTGCATAGGAATTTTTTTGAAATTACTGCGTTCCCCAACAGTGGTATCAGAGCCAGGTCTATGCGTAGATGTTATATGCACGAGTAGAACACAAAGGAGTTGTGGGCGTGGGTATATACATATTGCTTGCCATCACTAGTCGATTCTTGATTCAGCGGTATCATTGGATGAAGCGGCTCAGACCGACATTACGCGTATGCTTACGCAAGACTGGTTCTACCGACGTGCTTCGCACACAGGTGGCTAGTGGGTGTCTGTTTCTCCAACTTTAGTTGAATCAGATTCAATGAACATGGTTCTTTCTCAAGATCAAAAAGCAATCACTATATCGTGTTGTGGTTTTTTGATGTGTAGGTAAGAACGGTTCTTGCTCAGCCCGTAGCAGCCACGTAAAACTTGCAACAACAAAGTAGAGGACGTCTAACTTGTTTTTGCAGAGCATGTTGTGATGTGATATGGTCAAGATGTGATGAGATATAAATTGTTGTATGAGATGATCATGTTTTGTTGAAGTTATCGGCAACTGGCAGGAGCCTTATGGTTGTCTCTTTATTGCATAAGATGCAAGCGCCATATAATTGCTTTACTTTATCGCTATGCGATAGCAATAGTTGCAAAAGCAATAGTTGGTGAGACGAACATGTGACGACATGTTGATAGAGATCAAGATGATGGAGATCATGGTGTCATGTTGGTGACGATAGATATCATGCCAGTGTTTTGGAGATGGAGATCAAAGGCACAAGATGATGACGGCCATATCATGTCACATATTTTGATTGCATGTGATTTTTATCCTTTATGTATCTTATTTTTCTTAGGTTGGCGGTAGCATTATAAGATGATCTCTCACTAAATTTCAAGGTATAAGTGTTCTCCCTGAGTATGCACCGTTGCGACAGTCCGTCGTGTCGAGACACCACATGATGATCGGGTGTGATAATCTCTACGTTCACATACAACGGGTGCTTGTCACAGCCATAGCTTGGCCTTGCTTTTCATTGCATCATCATCTTGCATCATGTTTTAATTTCTCAGAAACTTGAAATGAGGATGATCAAACCCTAGCAGCTAATGGAATTCAAATAGGTTCAACTAAAATAAATTCCAAGAACCCAAAATGGTCTTAGAAAAATGTTCATGATTTTTGTAGATGCTGGGAATAGCAACCAGAGGTGATGCACATTTTTCCTAGCCATCTTGGATTTTACCTCAACACATATTGTATTTGATTGGGGCTCCAAAACATTGCTATAAATATTTTGACAACTCCAAATATTCTGAGAAATATTAAGGGACATTGGATTAATTCAGAGAGTTCCCAAAAAAATATTTTCAGAATTATATAAAAATGATTTGGTGTTAAACTAAATCAAAACAGAGGCAAACAAATAGAAAAACAAAAACAATTAAAAGGAGAGCAAACTTACCTGGCGCTTACCTACAGCCCAGAGGCTCAGCACTATGCAGCCCAGGAGCTGGCCCAGCCGACCACCAGTGCCAGTCGTCTTCAACCCAGCGCCAGAAGGACGCTGGGCGCGTGCTCATCGCGCGCTGGCCACGCGCCGGGTCACCTCCTGCTACCCGTTGCTGCTTCGGCGCCCTGGACGATGCCATGTTTTCCCCTGGACCGCCTCGTCCTCTCCCGTGCCTCTCTTCTCCTCTGCTCTCCTTCTCCCGCTGCTACCGAGCGCCTTGCAGCGCGCCGACGACCTCCACTGCGGCCACCGACCACCCCACGCCTCACCGACACGCCAAGAAGCTCCGCCTCGTTCCCCTCTTCCTCCTCACCCAGCCACATGGTGCCTGAAGCCCCTGGACGCTGCCAACACCGTCGTTCCCCTCGTCGGTCGCCGTGGATCCTCGCCATCGATTCGGGAGATACCGGGCGTCCCCGACCTCGCCCTCGCGCTCATTAGACTCGTTGTGAGCCTCCGCATCGAACCCCCCTCTCCCCGATGCCTATTTCTTCCCCTAACCGCGGGCTCCGTCGATTCCGAGAGCTTGCTCGCCGCCGGCCATGTCGCCACCGTGGCTAGAGCCTGCAAATGTCGTGTCTGAGCATGTTTTCGTCCTCAGCGCGTTCCCAGGAACCCAGAACACCTACCAACTCGTCCCCCCGTGCACCGTAGCACATTGTCCGTCTTCACCGAAGTTCGGCCATCGTGGAAGCGAAAACCGCCGTCGATCTAGGTCATCTCTGGCGACCCCACTAGAACCAGCCGACGCGGACGAGGCTCAGGGTTCCAACGGTGCCATCCACGCCTCGAACTGTGGCATGCGCTGCGATTCCGTGCATCGCCGCCGTCTCGGACCTCGCCGGCAGTTAGTCGCCGGCAGGTTTGACCGAGTTAACCAGGGTTTGGCCCCCTGGGTCATTGACATGAGGGCCCGAGGCCCTGCTAATTAGATTAGATGCTAATAAAAATTTAGCTAACCCACTGACTCGTTGACTGTGGGCCCCATCCCTTCTAATTACTTTAGTTAGGATTTAACTAAACCCTGGTTAGCACTGAGTCAATGACAGGTGGGCCACACCTGTCAGGTTTGACCTGGGCGGTCCTATTGACCAGCTGATGCCAGCATGACTTAATGCTGATGCAGTAAAGTTTTCTGGAATTAAAATAATCAGAAATGATTTATAAATTTCAGAAAATAGCTAAAACTTCTAAAAATCATAGAAATTCAACCGTAACTCCAAATAAGATAATTTATATATGAAAAATGATCAGAAAAAATCCAATCTATCCATCTGTACTATTTTCATGCATGTTAGAACAACTTATAGATACTGTTTAGGACAAATCAAATGAATGGCATTTAAATAACCATATGTGGAGTTTGAATTTGAACCTTGGGTTCAAACCAACTACACTTAATTGTGTGGCTAGTTGCATTAGGCCAAATCACATCATATTGCCATGTCATAATCATGCATCATAATTGCTGTATTGCATTGATTGTGTTCTTCCTTGTTTGCCGGTGTTGTCCCCTCTCGATAGACGTGGTTCTGATGATGTGATCGATGACACCAATGAAGAACTATACTATCTTCAGAAGTGCTAGGCAAGCAAAACCCCCTTGTTCATTCCGATACAATCCCACTCTCTCGCTCCCGCTCTCTTTTACTGCATTAGGACAACAACGATTCAACTGTTACTTGTTGCGGTAGTTGAACCCCTTTCCTCTGCATGACCTATCATTGCCACAGTAAATAGATGAGACCCACTAGCATGAGTAGGAGTTGTTTGAGCCCTGATGTGCCTACTCATTCATGCTTGTTGTCATGCCTGCTAATCCTTAGAGTTGAGTCAGGTCTGATTCATCGGGAATGGATTGGAACATGGTGAACATGTCCTACCGTTGAGAGCTAAGTGTGTGAACATGATTTGGTAAAGGTAGCGGTGAAAGGCCATGTAGGAGTACATGGTGGGTTGTCTCATTGCAGCCGTCCTTAGGAACTGAGTTTTGTGTTTGTGATCCATGAACAGCTACTACCACGCATTGGAATGCTTAAGTGCCCCTCTCGACTAATTAATCAACCTAATCTCTGTCCAGGAGTTGCAACTAGTTTCTGGTGTTTGTAGGTAGTGTTAGTAGTCTACCAAGTGGCACCCGGTACAGGTGAGCTTGGGACAGACTAGGCACAGTGGCCTGGTGTACCAAGTGGCACCCGGATGGTGGGCTTGGGAACCTTGTACACATCGTTTGGGGCCATGAGCGACACCCCGGCCGGATCTCCTTGCGGATGGAACCTGAATATGCGATAAACCTGGACTAGAGACTTGTTGGTTAGTCAGGTCGTGGCCGACTCCCTCGCCAGGCTTCCGCTTGAAGGTTGCTGAGATAGACAACGTGTACATGGTGGTAAGTGGCGAGAGCGTGTGTGAAGAAGTACACCCCTCCGGGGTTATCATTATCTATTCGAATAGCCGGATTCCTCGGATATGGGAACTTGGACCCCTTGCATAGTTCATAGACAAGTGAAAGTGGATACTCTAAAACTTGCAAGATAAGCGTGAGTGCTATGGATGGCGTTCTCGCAGGGAGACGGGAGCGGATCCATAGTGGTGTATTGGTATGGTGAATTTGTGGACTCGTGTGCGCCACCTCAAAAGAGTTACTTGCAGTCGTAGTTCAGGATAGCCACCGAGTCAAAGCCGGCTTACTGCAGTTAAACTCCACCAACCCTTTGTTGATACCGATGCATATGTAGATTGCTCTGATGTAAGTCTTGCTGGGTACATTTGTACTCACATTTGCTTAATTTATGTTTTTGCACAGAGACTTCAGTCTCGCTTGTAGTTCCATGTGGACTTTGACATTTAGCTTGATACCTCAGCTACGATCTTGTGCCCTCGGCAGGGTCTGGTAGATAGTCAGGTTTCTTAGCCTTTTTCATTTGTAGTTGTCTGTACTTAGACAAGTTAAGCTTCCGCATGTGCTTGTTGCTTGTATGCTCTGTATGTTGGGTCATGAGACCCATGTTTGTAATATCTCGCTCCTCGGAGCCTAATGAATAAATAATTGAGTCGTAGAGTTATGTTGTGATGCCATGTTGTATTTACACATGTCGAGCATATTGTGTGTATGATTGAAATGCTTGGTATGTGTGGGATCCGACAACCTAGTTGTTTATCCTTGGTAGCCTCTCTTATGGGGAAATGTAGTCTTGTGCTTCCATGAGCCATAGTAGTCCGCTACAGCCTGGTTTATCGAAGTCCTGCTAGCCCAGCACTACTGCTCAGGACACTTGACTGGCCGGCATGTGTTTCACTTTGTTCCCGTGTCTGTCCCTTCGGGGAAATGTCACGCGGTGACACCCGGAGTCCTGCCTAGCCTGCTATAGCCCGGTTCACCGAAGTCCTGTTAGCCCAGTGCTACAGCCCGGATTCACACGCTGCTGACCGACATGCTCGATGTTGATTCATGTATGCATGTCCCCGTAAGTTAGTGCCACTTTGTTTTCATGACTAGTCATGTCGGTCCGGGTTCTCTGTCATATGGATGCTAGCGACACTATCATATATGAGAGCCAAAAGGCGCAAACGGTCCCGGCCCATGGTAAGGCGACACCCGTGGGGATACCGTGCGTGAGGCCGCAAAGTGATATGAGGTGTTACATGCTAGATCGGTGTGACTTAGAATCGGGGTCCTGACAGCTTTGGTATCAGATCCTGACTGCCTGTAGGATTACCGAGCCAAGCTGGTCGAAGTCGTGTCTAGAAATGCTTTAGTTATACAAGGGAATTGATTGTGTATGGGAACGTAAGGCTCTTTTTACTCCTTATATTCATGACCTTCTGATCTGAGTCATCTTATCTTTTCTACGGGGTTAAGAACTAGGCGTCCCTTCTATCTCTCAAGATGATGTGTTACTAAACTGTAGTTGCCTAGGATTGTTGAGTTTAAGCCTCAGTTCAGTTCCTACTACTTCCGTATGTTGATCGTTGATCCCGGAACTTTGATATTGTGATGTTGAGTGGTTATGCCACCATTTTGCAGGATGTCTCAAATCATTTTGATCATTTATAGCCGTTATACTGTCTGAGTCATCCCAGGTTTCTAAATAGTCCGATGCATTTGCAAATCCCTTCCTCCCGTTCTCGATGTTCCTTTGGGCCAGATTAAGCACACTAATCGGTCTGTTGAGGTACTCCGTTGCCTTGATATGTATGTTGGAGTTAGTATTATGACCCTAGGTGTCTTCAAGAACCACTCAGTAATCTAGCAATGTTTTGTGTTCCCGGTGTGATGATTCTGGCCACCATCCTCGAAAGCATCTCGTGATGCCATTTAGTTAGTAGGCCTTCTATTTCTGGGTTTTGAACCCAAGATTCACCCTACTTACTTCATGTTGATAGTGTTTGCTCGTTCCTTTAGGTTATTATTAATCTTTGCGTTAGTCCTCGAGGTCTGTGGTATTTCCTTCTTCCAAATACTATAAACCACTTATGGCAGAAGTTTGTTGGATCAAAAGATCACAATCAGAGTACTCTTGAGGAGTTCTCCATTCATAATTGTGATTCTACCAGTTCTACCTTTCTGCATGGGTTATCCGGAAGAATTTTGTTGAACTCATTCGACATGCTAATCTATGCATCCACAACTCAGAAAGTTATATGTTCCTTTGAGTTGTCCCTCTTTAGTTATTTTCTGACCCTCGTCTATCAATTGTTGGTCAAGAGTAGTTGTGCATTGGTGTTATCGATGCCTATTATTCATGTGATCCATCAAGCCATTCTATTCCGGAATGACTAGGAGAAACAAACTCCAGTACCTCATCCATATCTAGGGCTGGGTCAAAGCAGTTGTATTCCGCAGATCAAAATGCCAATCCAGCTTTGATTCTGTTCTACCATGAAGTATTGCCCTCTTTATGTCAGGAATATCATAGGAATTGCACAACCTCCTATGAACTCTTGATATAGTGATACTTCTCGCCATCATTATTCATTCCTCGGTCCCGTGTTGTTGTAACCAGAATGCTGACAAGTGAATCGTGATGTGTGAAATCAATACTCCGAGCAACTCGTTGCTTGGTAGTAAATGGACAATATTCTCATTCTTAGCGTGTTGGTTATTGAACTACCATTCTAAGATTGTGCTACCTAGACTATTTTCCTGGTGTACCCTTCGATCTTGAGCTAGGATTGAATCCCTTGCTTATTTGACCATATCATCTTGCCCTGAAAAGCAAGATTGTTCTCGAGCTTAGTAACATATCGGTGGTTCGTGATTTTCCAAATATCTTCTCGGAAGTGTTACCAGGTTGTCACCTGACCGCTATGTTGAGTTCATGATCAAGTTGGTTCCTTGTAGCCACGCCTTTTCTCCAAGAACCTGTGTTGGATACCCCTGAGCTAGTTGGTTAAGCTAAACAACAACTTGGAGAGTTGGAAGATAAGAGCTTGTCTGACCTAGTTCATGTTAAGGGATATCTTTGTGTGTGTGTGTTTGTGTCGAAGAAGGATGATATCTTCATCAATTGGTCCTCATGATCAGTTGTTGGATCTATTGTCTTGTCCAAACTTTGATTTGAGTGTGGGCTATCCTCAAATCAAATCAGAACCAATGATGTTTGTAATGTTGTCTTACTCGTGTTTGATCCCTCGGGCATACACCATTACATCCTTTGGTCTGATCAATGCTATCACCGTGTTCACCTAATTACGGAATTCCATCTACATGGCAATCTGGATGAATTGTTGTTGAGCCCATCGACAACATCCTTATCTTCTCCATGATTATGTTGAACATCCAGCTAGTGTTGGAAATTTGTGAGCAATGCTTTCGACCGTTCATGAAGCATATGTCCGGATGAAAGAAGTGACTTTCTCTAAGTTCACGTGCATTAGGTGTAAGTTGCCGCCATGAATTTGAGAAATGATGTTTTGTTTCCCTTGGAATCATCCCAAATCAGTCATGCATACGTGCGAAGTATTCTATGGTTTGGTAGATTAATTACCTCCACTCCATATGTGTTCCTAGCACACCAAGCCACTTATTGATTTGTTCAAGGAGAAGAAGTTCCTTTTTAAGAGCTAACGCGAGCATAATCAAGGACTTCGTTATCCATAATGATGGTTCCCCACCTAAACTTGGTAGTGTTTCATTGCAAGACTACTACGTGGTCATGCTTGTCTGGGACAGCGTGTTCACATGTTTGTAGTAGAACCAGCTCATGTTTTGGGAGCTTACCACCATAGTCCATTTCCCGAGAATCCTGCAATGTCATCTCATCGATTTGTGTTGCAAACTTTCATTTTCTTCTAGACTCGATGGGTCTGGAATATCCTGTTACCAACCAGATCTGAATCCCAGGCAGATATGATGGTTGGAATTTTTCCAAGATCTATGATGTAGGTCCCCGACAAGGTTGATGTTCTGGCCGACACACCTAGCCAGAAGATCTATCATTGTAGTATCTTGATTGAGCTATTTGACCATCTTCTCCATGAGGATTTAGTGTGACCTATTCTTGAAGTTGTTCCTTAGGGATCCTTGTGCTCTCAGTTTCTTCGATGATTCTATAACCATTGGAATGTTTGAAATACTCTCGATTGTTGAATTCTTCCCCAGTTATCAGAATCATTCCCAACATTTGCATTTTATTCCCACCTTGCACCTCAGTAGTTGTTGTTTAGGATCGTCTTCAAAAGTGGACTTACCATGGGTCCCATCCATTTCCGATGATAAGCTAAAAATCATCCATTGCGTTGTCTTCAACAAGGTAGTCCACATCATCCATCCTAGTCTGAGTATGCCACTCTTTCGAACTCTTCCAGACGATCGTTTGAGAATTGCCTTAGGCTGGTATGGAGAGTTTCAACGATCTTTGTATCAAAAGTAATTCTTTTTGCCACTTAAGGGAATAGTTCTACGAGTTACCTCTTCTAGGGTGTCCCATTATGGAATCATGGCAATTCAGTCCTTGCTACGTTGAAACGCATCCACCAGTCTATTAAGCGTGGAGTTGTTGCCTACCAAATCGGACCTTCGCCATCTGTGTCTTCCATCCCTCTTGATGTATGTTTGTGTCTCAACTCGAGAGAGTTACTGTGTCTCATCCCGTGAGTTGATCGTGAATTGCTCGATCTTCAAGAAGATCGTTTCCTGTAGAATCTCTTCTTGTCGTCATCGTGTTGGATCAAGATCTATTGGAGCAATGAATCAACATCTTTGAGGAGGACAGTCGGATCGTCAAGGTTGTGTTAGCTTTGTGTCCCCTCTGTCTTCTTACTCCACGTCTTGAATCTCGGGATGAGATTCTTGTTTAGTGGGGGTGAGTTGTCACAGCCCTAGCTTGGCCTTGCTTGTCATTGCATCATCATCTTGCATCATGTTTAAATTTCTCAGAAACTTGAAAATGGGGATGATCAAACCATAGCAGCTAATGGAATTCAAATAGGTTCAACTAAAATAAATTCCAAGAACCCAAAATGGTCTTAGAAAAATGTTCATGATTTTTGTAGATGCTGGGAACAGCAACCAGAGGTGATGCACATTTTTCCTAGCCATCTTGGATTTTACCACAACACATATTGTATTTGATTGGGGCTCCAGAACATTGCTATAAATATTTTGATAGCTCCAAATATTCTGAGAAATATTAAGGGACACTGGATTAATTCAGAGAGTTCCCAAAAAATATTTTCAGAATTATATAAAAATGTTTTGGTGTTAAACTAAATCAAAACAGAGGCAAACAAATAGAAAAACAGAAACAATTAAAAGGAGAGCAAACTTACCTGGCGCTTACCTACAACCCAGAGGCCCAGCACTATGCAGCCCAGGAGCTGGCCCAGCCCACCACCAGTGCCAGTCGTCTTCAACCCAGCGCCAGAAGGGCGTTGGGCGCGTTCCACCTCCTGCTACCCGTCGCTGCCTCAGCGCCCTGGATGATGCCACGTTTCCCCTGGACCGCCTCGTCCTCTCCCGTGCCTCTCTTCTCCTCTGCTCTCCTTCTCCCGCTGCTGCCGAGTGCCTCGCAGCGCACCGACGACCTCCACTGCGGCCACCGACCACCCCACGCCTCGTCGACACGCCAAGAAGCTCCGCCTCGTTCCCCTCTTCTTCCTCACCGAGCCACATGGTGCCTGAAGCCCCTGGACGCCGCCAACACCGCCGTTCCACTTGCCGGTTGCCGTGGATCCTCATCGTCGATTCAGGAGCTACCGGGCGTCCCCGACCTTGCCCTCGCGCTCGTTGGACTCGCTGTGAGCCTCCGCACCGAACCCCCCTCTCCCCGATGCCAATTTCTTCCTCTAACCACGGGCTCCGTCGAGCCCAAGAGCTTACTCACCGCCAGCCATGTCGCCACCGTGGCTAGAGCCTGCAAACGTCGCGTCTGAGCATGTTTTCGTCCTCAGCGCGTTCCCAGGAACCCAGAGCACCTACCCACTCGTCCTCCCATGCACCGTAGTACACTGTCCGTCTTCCCGAAGTTCGGCCACCACGGAAGCAGACACCGCCGTCGATCTAGGTCATCTCCGGCGACCCCACTAGCACCAGCCGACGCGGACGAGGCTCAGGGTTCGAACGGTGCCATCCACGCCTCGAACCGTGGCATGCGCTGCGATTCCGCGCATCGCCACCGTCTCGGACCTCATCGACAGTTAGTCGCCGGCAGGTTTGACCGAGTTGACCAGGGTTTGACCCCTCTGGGTCATTAACATGAGGGCCCGAGGCCCTGCTAATTAGATTAGATGCTAATAAAAATTTAGCTAACCCACTGACTCGCTGACTGTGGGCCCCAACCCTTCTAATTACTTTAGTTAGGATTTAACTAAACCCTAGTTAGCACTAAGTCAATGACAGGTGGGCCACACCTGTCATGTTTGACCTGGACGGTCCTATTGACCAGCTGACGCCAGCATGACTTAATGCTGATGCAGTAAAGTTGTCTGGAATTAAAATAATCAGAAATGATTTATAAATTTCAGAAAATAGCTAAAACTTCTAAAAATCATAGAAATTCAACCGTAACTCCAAATAAGATAATATATATATATATGAAAAATGATCAGAAAAATCCAATCTATCCATCTGTACTATTTTCATGCATGTTAGAACAACTTATAGCTACTGTTTAGGACAAATCAAATGAATGGCATTTAAATAACCATATGTGGAGTTTGAATTTGAACCTTGGGTTCAAACCAACTACACTTAATTGTGTTGCTAGTTGCATTAGGCCAAATCACATCATATTGCCATGTCATAATCATGCATCATAATTGCTGCATTGCATTGATTGTGTTCTTCCTTGTTTGCCGGTGTTGTCCACTCTCGATAGACGTGGTTCTGATGTTGTGATCGATGACACCGATGAAGAACTATACTATCTTCAGAAGTGCCAGGCAAGCAAAACCCCCTTGTTCATTCCGATACAATCCCACTCTCTCGCTCCTGCTCTCTTTTACTACATTAGGACAACAATGATTCAACTGTTACTTGCTGCGGTAGTTGAACCCCTTTCCTCTGCATGACCTGTCATTGCCACAGTAAATAGATGAAACCCACTAGCATGAGTAGGAGTTGTTTGAGCCTTGATGTGCCTACTCATTCATGGTTGTTGTCATGCCTGCTACTGCTTAGAGTTGAGTCAGGTCTGATTCATCAGGAATGGATTGGAACGTGGTGAACATGTCCTACCGGTGAGAGCTAAGTGTGTGAACACGATTTGGTAAAGGTAGCGGTGAGAGGCCATTAGGAGTACATGGTGGGTTGTCTCATTGCAGCCGTCCTTAGGAACTGAGTTCTTTGTTTGTGATCCATGAACATCTACTACCACACATTGGAATCTTAAGTGCCCCTCTCGACTTATTAATCAACCTGATCTCTGTCCAGGAGTTGCAACTAGTTTCTGGTGTTTGTAGGTAGTGTTAGTAGTATACCAAGTGGCACTCGGTACAGGTGGGCTTGGGACAGACTAGGCACAATGGCCCGGTGTACCAAGTGGGACCCAGATGGTGGGCTTGGGAACCCTGTACACGTCGTTTGGGGCCGTGAGCGACACCCCAGCCGGATCTCCTTGTGGATGGAACCCGAATAGGCGATAAACCTGGACTAGAGACTTGTTGGTTAGTCAGGTCGTGGTCGAGTCCCTCGCCAGGCTTCCGCTTGAAGGTTGCCGAGATACACAACGTTTACATGGTGGTAAGTGGCGAGAGCGTGTGTGAAGAAGTACACCCCTGCAGGGTTATCATTATCTATTCGAATAGCCGGATTCCTCGGATATGGGAACTTGGACCCCTTGCAGAGTTCATAGACAAGTGAAAGTGGATACTCTAAAACTCGCGAGATAAGCGTGAGTGCTATGGATGGCGTTCTCGCAGGGAGACAGGAGCGGATCCATAGTGGTGTATTGGTATGGTAAATTAGTGGACTCGTGTGCGCCACCTCAAAAGAGTTACTTCCAGTCGTAGTTCAGGATAGCCACCGAGTCAAAGCTGGCTTGCTGCAGTTAAACTCCACCACCCCCTTTGTTGATACCGATGCATATGTAGATAGTTCTGATGTAATTCTTGCTGGGTACATTTGTACTCACGTTTGCTTAATTTATGTTTTTGCAGAGAGACTTCAGTCTCGCTAGTAGTTCCGTGTGGACTTCGACATTTAGCTTGATACCTCAGCTATGATCTTGTGCCCTCGGCATGGTCTAGTAGATAGTTAGGTTTCTCAGCCTTTTTCATTTGTAGTTGTCTGTACTCAAACAAGTTAAGCTTCCGCATGTGCTTGTTGCTTGTATCCTCTGTATGTTGGGTCATGAGACCCATGTTTGTAATATCTCGCTCCTCGGAGCCTAATGAATAAATAATTGAATCGTAGAGTTATGTTGTGATGCCATGTTGTATTTACACATGTCGAGCATATTGTGTGTATGATTGAAATGCTTGGTATGTGTGGGATCCGACAACCTAGTTGTTTATCCTTGGTAGCTCTCTTATGGGGAAATGTAGTCTTGTGCTTCCATGAGCCATAGTAGTCCGCTACAGCCCGGTTCATCGGAGTCCTGCTAGCCCAGCACTACTGCTCAGGGCACTTGACTGGCCGGCATGTGTTTCACTTTGTTCCTGTGTCTGTCCCTTCAGGGAAATGTCACGCGGTGACATCCGGAGTCCTGCCTAGCCTGCTACATCCCGGTTCACCGGAGTCCTGTTAGCCCAGTGCTACAGCCCAGATTCACACGCTACTGACCAACATGCTCGATGTTGATTCATGTATGCATGTCCCCGTAAGTTAGTGCCACTTTGGGTTCACGACTAGTCATATCGGCCCGGGTTCTCTGTCATATGGATGCTAGCGACACTATCATATACGTGAGCCAAAAGGCGCAAACGGTCCCGGGCCATGGTAAGGTGACACCCGTGGGGATTCCGTGCGTGAGGCCGCAAAGTGATATGAGGTGTTACAGGCTAGATCGGTGTGACTTAGAATCGGGGTCCTGACAGTGCAAGCCAGTTTTGCACACGCGGAATACTCGTGTTAAACTTGACGAGGCTAGCATATGCAGATATGGCCTCGGAACACTGGAGACCGAAAGGTCGAGCGTGAATCATATAGTAGATATGATCAACATAGTGATGTTCACCATTGAAAACTACTCCATCTCACGTGATGATCGGACATGGTTTAGTTGATTTGGATCACATGATCATTTAGATGACTAGAGGGATGTCTATCTAAGTGGGAGTTCTTAAGTAATATGATTAATTGAACTTAGTTTATCATGAACTTAGTCCTGATAGTATTTGCATAACTATGTTGTAGATCAATAGCTCGCGATGTAGCTCCCCGTTTATTTTTGATATGTTCCTAGAGAAAAACTATGTTGAAAGATGATAGTAGCAATGATCCGGACTAGGTCTGTGATCTGAGGATTATCCTCATTACTGCACAGAAGAATTATGTCCTTGATGCACCGCTAGGTGACGGACCTATTGCAGGAGCAGATACAAACGCTATGAACATTTGGTAAAGCTCGGTATGATGACTACTTGATAGTTTAGTGCACCATGCTTTACGACGTAGAACCGGGACTTCAAAAACGTTTTGAACACCACAGAGCATATAAGATGTTCTAAGAGTTGAAGTTGGTATTTCATACTTATGCCCATGTCGAGAGGTAGAAGACCTCTGACAGTACTTTGCCTACAAGATGGAGGAAAATAGCTCAACTAGTGAGCATGTGCTCAGATTGTCTGGGTACTACAATTGCTTGAATCAAATGGGAGTTAATCTTCCAGATAAGATAGTAATTGACAAAGTTCTCTAGTCAATATCACCAAGTTACTAGAACTTAGTGGTGAATTATAATATGCAAGGGATAACGAAAGTAATTCCCAAGCTCTTCGCGATGTTGAAATCTGCGAAGGTAGAAATCAAGAAATAGCATCAAGTGTTGATGGTTAACAAGACCACTAGTTTCAAAAAAATGGCAAAGGGAAAGAAAGAGGAACTTCAAAGAAGAATAGCAAGCAAGTTGCTGCTCCCATGAAGAAGCTCAAAGCTAGACCCAAGCCTGGAACTGAGTGCTTCTACTACAAAGGAAATGGTCACTGGAAGTGGAACTGGCCTAGATACTTGGCGAATAAGAAGGATGGCAAAGTGAACAAAAGTATATATTTGATATACATGTTATTGATGTGTACTTTACTAGTGTTTATAACAACACCTTAGTATTTGATACTGGTTCAGTTACTAAGAGTAGTAACTTGAAACGAGAGTTGCAAAATAAACAGAGACTAGTTAAGGGCGAGGTGATGATGTGAGTTGGAAGTGATTCCAAGGTTGATAAGATCACCATCGCACACTCCCTTTACCTTCGGGATTAGTGTTGAACCTAAAATAAATGTTATTTGGTGTTTGCGTAGAGCATAATATGATTGGATCATGTTTATTGCAATACGGTTATTCATTTAAGTCAAGGATAATTGTTATTCTGTTTACATGAATAAAACCTTCTGATGTCATACACCCAAGGTGAATTGTTTATTGAATCTCGATCATAGTA
This sequence comes from Triticum dicoccoides, assembly GCF_002162155.2. Classification (NCBI taxonomy): domain Eukaryota; kingdom Viridiplantae; phylum Streptophyta; class Magnoliopsida; order Poales; family Poaceae; genus Triticum; species Triticum dicoccoides. The sequence goes on from NC_041392.1 coordinate 196,807,968, forward strand.
ATACACATATTCATAATATTGAAGCCAAAAGATGCAAAGTTAATAATAATAGTGCAACTTATATGTGGCACTGCCGTTTAGGTCATATTGGTGTAAAGCGCATGAAGAAACTCCATGCTGATGGGCTTTTGGAATGACATGATTATGAATCATTTGATGCTTGCGAACCATGCCTCGTGGGAAAGATGACTAAAACCGCGTTCTCTGGAACAATGGAGCAAGCAACTGACTTATTGGAAATAATACATACTGATGGATGCAATCCGATGAGTGTTGAGGCTCATGGTGGGCATCATTATATTCTGATCTTCATAGATGATCTGAGCAGATATATATCTACTTGATGAAACATAAGTCTGAAATATTTGAAAAGTTCAAAGAATTTCAGAGTGAAGTGGAAAATCATCGTAACAAGAAAATAAAGTTTCTGCGATCTGATCATGGAGGAGAATATTTGAGTTACGAGTTTGGTCATCATTTGAAACAATGCCGAATAGTTTCGCAACTCACGCCACCTGGAACACCACAGCGTAATGGTGTGTCCGAACGTCATAACCGTACATTATTAGATATGGTGCAATGTATGATGTCTCTTACCAATTTATCACTATCGTTTTGGGTTTATGCATTAGAGACAGCTGCATTCACGTTAAATAGGGCACCATCTAAATCTGTTGAGACGACACCATATGAATTGTGGTTTAGCAAGAAACCTAAGCTGTCGTTTCTTAAAGTTTGGGGCTATGATGCTTATGTGAAAAAATTTCAACCTGATAAGCTCGAACCCAAATAGGATAAATCCGTCTTCATATGATACCCAAAGGAAACTATTGGGTACACCTTCTATCATAGATCCTAAGATAAGATATTCGTTGCTAAGAATGGATCCTTTCTAGAGAAGAAGTTTCTCTCAAAAGAAGTGATTGGGAGGAATGTAAAACTTGATGAAGTAATTTTACCTTCTCCCGAATTGGAAAGTAGTTCATCATAGAAATCTGTTGTAGTGATTCCTACACCAATTAGTGAGGAAGTTAATGATGATGGTCATGAAACTTCAGATAAAGTTACTACCGAACCTCGTAGGTCAACCAGAATACGTTCCGCACCAGAGTGGTACGGTAATCCTGTTCTGGAGGTCATGTTACTTCACCATGACGAACCTACAAACTACGAGGAAGCGATAATGAGCCTAGATTCTGCGAAATGGCTTGAAGCCATGAAATTTGAGATGAGATCCATGTATTAGAACAAAGTATGGACTTTGATTGACTTGCCCGTTGAGCGGTGAGCCATTAAGAATAAATGGATTTTCAAGAGGAAGATGGACACTGATAGTAGTGTTACTATCTACAAATCTTGAATTGTCGCAAAAGGTTTTCGACAAGTTCAAGATGTTGACTACGATGAGATTTTCTCACTCGTAGTGATGCTTAAGTCTGTCCGAATCATGTTAGCAATTGCCACATTTTATGAAATCTGGCAAATGGATGTCAAAACTGCATTCCTTAATGGATTTCTTAAAGAAGAGTTGTATATGATGCAACAATAAGGTTTTGTCAATCCTAAAGGTGCTAACAAAGTGTGCAAGCTCTAGCGATCCATCTATGGACTGCAAGCATCTCGGAGTTGGAATATATACTTCGATAAAGTGATCAAAGCATATGGTTTTATACAGACTTGCGGTGAAGCCTATATTTACAAGAAAGTAAGTGGGAGCACTACAACATTTCTGATAAGTATATGTGAATGACATATTAATTCTTGATCGGAAATAATGTAGAATTTTCTGGAAAACATAAAGGAGTTTGAAACGAGTTTTTCAAAGAAAGACCTTAATGAAGCTACTTACATATTGAGCATTAAGATCTATAGAGATAGATCAAGACACTTGATATATTTTCAATGAGTACATACCTTGACAAGATTTTGAAGTAGTTCAAAATGGAAAAGTCAAAGAAGGAGTTCTTGCCTATGTTGTAAGGTGTGAAATTAAGTAAAGACTCAAAACCCGACCACAGGAGAAAATAGAAAGAGAATGAAATGTCATTCCCTATGCCTCAGTTATAGGTTCTATAAAGTATGCTATTCTGTGTACCAGACCTATTGTGTACCTCACCATAAGTTTGGCAAGAGGGTACAATAGTGATCCAGGAGTGGATCACTTTATAGCGGTCAAAAATATCCTTAGTGGAAAAAGGAAATGTTTCTCGGTTATGGAGGTGACAAAGAGTTTGTCGTACAGAGTTACGTCGATGCGAACTTTGACACCATTCTGGATGACTCTAAGTCTCGATCTAGATACATATCGAAAGTGGGAGCAATTAGCTAGAGTAGCTCCGTGCAAAGCATTGTAGACATAGAAAATTTGCAAAATACATACGGCTCTGAATGTGGCAAACGCATTGACTAAATTTCTCTGACAAGCAAAACATGATCACTCTTTGGGTGTTAATCACATAGCGATGTGAACTTGATTATTAACTCTAGTAAACCGTTTGGGTGTTAGTCATATGGAGATGTGAACTAATCACATAAAGATGTGAACTATTGGTGTTAAATCACATGACGATGTGAACTAGATTATTGACTCTAGTGCAAGTGGGAGACTAAAGGAAATATGCCCTAGAGGCAATAATAAAGTTGTTATTTATATTTCCTTATATCATGATAAATGTTTATTATTCATGCTAGAATTGTATTAACCGGAAACTTAGTACATGTGTGAATACATAGAGAAACAGAGTGTCCCTAGTATGCCTCTACTTGATTAGCTCGTTAATCAAAGATGGTTAAGTTTCCTAGCCATGGACTTGTGTTGTCATTTCATGAACGGGATCACATCATTAGAGAATGATGTGATGGACAAGACCCATCCGTTAGCTTAGCATAATGATCGTCCAGTTTTATTGCTATCGCTTTCTTCATAACTTATACATGTTCCTCTGACTATGAGATTATGCAACTCCCGAATACCGGAGGAACACCTTGTGTGCTATCAAACGTCACAACATAACTGGGTGATTATAAAGATGCTCTACAGGTGTCTCCGATGGTGTTTGTTGAGTTGGCATAGATCGAGATTAGGATTTGTCACTCCATGTATCGGAGAGGTATCTCTGGGCCCTCTCGGTAATGCACATCAATATAAGCCTTGCAAGCAATGTGAATAATTAGTTAGTTGCGGGATGATGCATTACGGAATGAGTAAAGAGACTTGCCAGTAATGAGATTGAACTAGGTATTGAGATATCAACGATTGAATCTCGGGCAAGTAACATACCGATGACAAAGGGAACAACGTATGTTGTTATGCGGTTTGACCGATAAAGATCTTCGTAGAATATGTAGGAGCCAATATGAGCATCCAGGTTCCGCTATTGGTTATTGACTGGAGATGTGTCTCGGTCATGTCTATATAGTTCTCGAACCCGTAGGGTACGCACGCTTAACATTCTGTGACGATTTGTATTATGAGTTACGTGATTTGATGACCGAAGTTTGTTCGGAGTCCCGGATAAGATCGGCGATAGGACGAAGAGTCTCGAAATTGTCGAGACATAAAGTTCGATATATTGGAAGGCTATATTCGGACATCGGAAAGGTTTCGAGTTATTCGGGTATTTTTCGGAGTACCGGAGAGTTACGGGAATTTGTATTGGGCCTTAATGGGCCATACGGGAAAGGAGAGAAAGGCCTCTAGGGTGGCCGCGCCCCTTTCCCATGGACTAGTCCGAATTGGACTAGGGAAAGAGGGCGCCCCTTTCCTTCCTTCTCCTTCTCCCTTCCCTTTTTTCTATTCCATCTAGGAGGTGGAATCCTACTAGGACTAGGGAGTCCTAGTAGGACTCCACACTTTGGGCGCGCCCTGTGAGGGCCGGCCTCCTCTGACGGTGTCCTGGACTAGGGGGTACTCACCACGTCATCTGCCAATCAGTTGGATTGGGCTGAGGACCCCAATGGCCATATGCTCATAGGCCAGTTCGGACAGGCGATGTATACACGAGGAAGATTCCACAAGACTTGGTGATCAAGACAAGGACTCCTCTCCACCGACGAATTCGACTAGGACTATGGTATATTATATAACCCGAGGCCAGGCTAGTCGGTAGATTTATGACATTACTCATCATACCTGTAGGGTTTAGACCACAACACATGATCTCGAGGTAGATAAACTCTTGTAACCCCTATACTCATCAAGGTCAATCAAGCAGGAAGTAGGGTATTACCTCCATCAAGAGGGCCCGAACCTGGGTAAATATTGTGTCCCCTGTCTCCTGTTACCATCGATCCATAGACGCACAGTTCGGGACCCCCTACCCGAGATGCGCCAGTTTTGACACCGACATTGGTGCTTTCATTGAGAGTTCCGCTGTGTGATCGGCAAAGGATCAATGGCTCGCCCGTAGATGAACTACGATGCCGGCATCTTCGTCGCCAGCTCGACTGGTCACCTTGGCTCGACCGAGGACCACGCTCCATCTCCGATCGTCATCTTTGGATGGGGGCCTTCATCAACATCAGCTCCGACCTCTCTCAAGATCATGGAGAAACCATCCATGGAGCTCGGGGGCTCAACGTCAACATTGCCCTTGGGCGACCGTGCTGTTTTTTTCGAAAAGCGAACTTGTATCCGCTGCCACCACCTCCTAGAGCATCGCTTTGATGCTTCCTTTGGTGTAATTGTGCGGAATTGAGTCTAGAACAACCATGCAAAATTTCGTTGAGTTCCGATGGAGGAATCTCGGGCAATCTATGATATACCGGAACCCTGTCAAATCTGGGCGGGAATCTGGACGAGTTTAGGGTATGGTCTCCAGCACCTAGCTCAGAAGTCCTTTGGAAGATCCAACCGTTGATCGGCTGCGGAGTTCCTATAATTACCACCCCTCAAAATTTCAGCTCAATCCGACCGTCCAAACTCCGGATACCTTCCGATTAGTGCATCACTTTTTAGACCTGTTTTCTGCGCGAATACAGATCTGACCAGAATTCATATTTCTTTACGAACGTGATATTTGACAGCTTTTTAAAAGAATTTTCTTCTATGGTATTGTGCGTTGTTTTTAACGCTTGCCCATAAAAGTTTAATCCTTCTTTGAGGCACTCTTCACCATCGCGCTGGTGTCGCACCAGTCCGGTAACATTGCTCCACGTCTGCCGACCTGCGCTAGACAGATCGTCACTTCATCGAGCCGAGCCTAACCTTATTGGATCATCAGCTCGGTAAGCTGAACAAGAGTTCGACATCGCGAAGGATAAATCATCACCAACACCACCGCCCCACGGATTGCACGGGTCGGGCGCACCGACATCGCCGGTTGGTCACTTCATCAATCCGGCATTGACCGCGTCACAAGTTATGACCAGCGTCGTCATGGCCGCACTTTTGCTTTTTCAAGCCGATGTCCATCACGCCGAACTGCTTCAACATCTCGGCTGACATGGCAGCTGCAACGTCTCCTTACCGACCCGCTCCGTCATGTCAGCTAGACCAAGGACTTTGCTATTTCTTCATCAACATACTCCGATGAATTCGGCGTCACCAACAGACCAGCTTCGTCACATTAGCTGGACCGGGGGCTTTGCCTCGGTGAGCCTACCTTTGTCAGCATCACCATGCCGTTGCTTTATCGACCATCAGGCAATGGGTGTGCGGATCGAGTCCCAATCTTGGTAGTAACCTTTCTTCAGATTGCTACAACACATAAACCAGGTGCTATTAATCCTAGTGTTTTTTTCTTGCTTGGGTTTATTTTTCCCAAGAAATTATTACTCTGGTTTGTTTCATCATCTGTACATAGGTCTATCAAATGGTGGCCGCATTAACAATGGTCGCGTGGTGGTTCTGTCAGTTTCCGTACATAGTTCGGCGAATGCCGCATCCGGAACTCAGACCGGCCTGTGAATTCAGGCTTGGCCACACCTTCACTGCGCCACGCTGACGCCCTGCATCGACATGACTTCGACGCCAGGCCACATCTCTTATAATAAATTATTTTTGCGAAAAGCAATTACCCTTTTTGGACCACACTATTTTATGTGTGTAGGTGATCGACTTCAACTGTGTCACGCGGTCACTTTGGCAAGCCAACGTCATTGTCCCAATCGGCTCGAGTGATCACCTTGTTGGTTGAATCGCCAGACCGACATGTTCGGTTGCCTCGGGGACTTCGGCATCACTGAGAGAGCTCTACCTCATTGAGTGTTTGGCACGGGCCATATTTCTTTTATTACTCACTTTTCGTAAATTATTAATTATGCAACAATTTTTTTGTTATTCCTATTATCTCCGGCTTGCACTTTTTTCTGTGCATAGGTAAAGGATTCGGGTCGGGCAGCACTGTCACCTCGGCGTATCGATGTACCACGTCACCTCTGCTGGACTGAGGGCTTCGTCATTACATCATTAAGCCACGCCGGGGACTTCGGCGTCACACTATCGGCTTGCATTGGTCGTGCCATGTCGCCACTTCAGAGTGTCGAGCTCTTCGCTCTGCCACCTCGGGACCGGCTTGGGGGCTGGGACCTTTTCCCATCGTAAGCTCGGGCTGTGCATCGACACCGAGCACATTAACCAGCTAAGTCGCTTCCATGCTTAAAAACCTTTAGTTTTAAATTTCGTTCGGTTCGACCAAGCATTATGCTTTTTTAACAAAAAGTCATTTGCGAAAAAATTTCTTTGTCAAAACCTTGTTTATTGTAAGCACATTCAAATACCCCATTTACTTGGGGGCTTCTTTTATGAAGCCTTTCCTCTTGCATATGATTATACTTGTATGGCTTCATTCCTTGTTCGTGTATTACGCCACAATATGCACCATGTTGACTTAAGTGTTTTCCAAGCTGGATTGCCTGGCTCCTGTGCTTACCCCTACGCTCCCGATTGTTCGGCTAGGCGGTAAAGGGATCACCTCTGCGATTGTTACTACCGGGTCATCCGAGTTAGTACCTCAGACTGGGTGAAGCCGAAAGCTAGTGCTCTTATTGTTTTCAATAATGGTCGGCACACAACGGAAGTCATGAGTACAAAAAATCTATTCCACAAGTCTCATAGCAACAATGAGCAACCAAACAAAAGTTTTTGGTGGAGGTACTATTTTCTTCGAAGATGCTTCTTACACTTCGTCAGTAATATAGCATAAGTTCCCTGAGCGCGCTTTGTCTGTTACAGCCTTATGGCCTGATTGCCTGGTTATCGGAAACACCATCGATCCTTTCGACAGGTGGAGTACATGGCACTTTTTGGTCCTTGAACGAAGAGGGAGAAGCCGACGGTCGGTTAAGACGTGTTTAAAGTTCGGGTGAACACATATATGATATAAGTACATCGGTACATACAATCATTATACATAAAATTATTTTACCCAAGTCACTTGGGGGCTCTTAAAATTTATATGAGCTGTTTTATAATAAATGTGTTTTCTTCTTGGTCGTTGCAAAGTCTTTTTCTACCGCTCCTTTTTTGATTCGAGTGTATGGTCATAGCCGGATAGCCTGTCTTCTCTCTAAAAAGCCGCTCGAGTTTAGTTCGCTAAACTCGCCTCGAAGAAGTACTCCGCCTTTGGGATAAGGAGCTCGAAGCCGTAGGCTGGCCCGCTTGAAGTGTTGAGATGGGTGTGTCATGTTAAAGCACGGTAGAAGCACAATTTTTTATTTTTTTCCAATTTTAGGATTGGCACCGAACACTTGATCTTGTTCGGACGTCAAGTTTTTACTGATGTTTTTTGGTTTTCCAAGCTTATGGCACTTTTAAACTATTTGTGTGTTTTTAGCAGAAGTCTCGCAGTGCAACGCCGGACACCTTTAGAGATTCGGCAAAAACATTCTTGGATATTGCTAAATATGCATCGGTTTCGAATTGTGTCTTCAGTCAATAGTTGGGTTGCCCGGCTCCTGCGCTTGCCTCCTACATTCCGCTTTGTTCGGCTAGGTGTGCAAAGGGAGAACCATTGTGATTGTGCTTCCAGCTCACATGGTTAAGCACCTCAGTGGAGAAAGCCAAAAACTGACTGTCACAATAAGCGTAAACTGGTCAGCGATCCGATGACTGTGTTAAATGACGAGCCGTTCATAACATTGGTCGAAGTGTTTACGGCTTGACCTCGGATGTCGCCGAACACTAACCGGGGGCTCATAGCTAGCTTCCCCAGTTTAAAGCTCCTATGACTAAGTGAAAGTTACAAAGCCTGCATATCTGATTGCCTCATTTCCGCTAACACAACCGCCTTCGGGCTCCGAGACATCGGCTAAGGGTTGTCTTGTTATTGCGGAGACACCCTGCGTAGTATCTACAAAGGGGTAGAAGCCGACGATGGGCCACTTTCAACTGATAAACGGTCGCAACGGAGTCAAAATGAACATATCATCGCCATTGTATTTAATATACAAGGGATGCATTCCGTAATCATCGTTATAAAGCCATAAATATGCATCAATTTGACTTAAGATTTTTGCCAAGCTGGGTTGCCTGGCTCATGTGCTTACCCCTACGTTCCCGATTGTTCGGCTAGGCAGTAAAGGGAGCACCTTTGTGATTTTTACTACCGGGTCATCCAAGTTAGTACGTTAGACTGGGTGAAGCCGAAAGCTAGCGATCTTAAAGGATCACATTGGTCGGCAACGACGGAAGTAAAAAAATTGGTTTATTAATACCACAGAGTTCGGTAACTCTCCCTGAACTAAATCCTCAATATTTTCCTCCCACATTGATTGGAGGTGACGTTTCATGATCATGATAAGCATGACAACCCAAAGAAAGAAATTGGAAGATGTTTCTTACATTAAGTAATATAACATATCTCTCCGCGTACCTTTGTTTATAAAACCATATGGCCGGATTGCCTTGTTTTCCATAATTCTTTGCCCTTATAATGGCTTTATAAAGTAGGACAAACACTCCCCGTCTTCTGGCCGAGGAGGTTGAAGCCGATGGTCGGTCAAAAAAGTTTTGTACAATGCGGATCTGATCATTAATGATGTAAAGTACTTGGATACGTAGAATCATTACACATAATTTGTGGTTTTACTCTGGATATCGATCCTTAATTCGGCCACCTGTGCCCACATTAAGGTTCGGGGGCTACTGGGCTTCAGGCTTATCATTCACTAATATTGAAAGGGGCGTATCGATCCCCTGATATGGCGTTGCCACCCGACCAGTGTCTCAGGGGCTACTGCATTGACAATCCAATGCAGAAAATTTAAAGTGCAATATAGCTTTCGAGGAGATTATGATCCTCAGGTTGGTCCGGCGCATCCAACCTGAGTCTCGAGGAATTTGCACACCGCTTTTTGTGTCCCGAAGTATTCCGCCGAGCTAAGAGTTGATCCTCAGGCCGATTTTGTGAATCAACCTAAGTCTCAGGGGCAACTGGGATCAGCGGTCTTATGTCATCCTTGAGGTGCATCTCGGGTTTTAGACCGATACACACCTTGAGGGCTACTAGCTATATATCTCGGCAGAGAATAAATTGCACCAATCAAAAATATTGACAAAAAATCGGCCCGCAGTCGGGTGGTGCACCACCTCGGAAGCAGTCTGGCATAAAAGCTCGAGCGCTAGTGGCTGGCTCCATAGAGGGCATTTCTGGCATTAAGCTCGGCTAAACTCCTTCAAATTTTTTGAACAAAGGTGATTTATGACACCTTGGCTATAGTACGGCGTTGGAGCTCCATTGGAGCTTGGACATAGTCCGATGTTGGAGCTCGGATACATTCCAACGTTGGAGCTCGGAAGCGGTCCAGTGTTGGTGCTCGGTTGCAAAAGATACCTCTAACGCAGTCCGGCATGGGAGCTCGGACGCATGAGGACGCTGCCGCCCGGGAACAACTTCAAACCCGAGGTGTGGCATAAAAATAACAAGGCATTGATAAAGGCAGAGAACTTAAAGGGGCTCCTCGGATACCCGACGTGTAAACTCTTCGGATTTACTTCGGCGATCCTCAAGATCAAAGATGGGAATATTTGTTGAACCAGTTTTCAAGACCAACGACCGAAGATGAAGAATAGTTCAAAAGAATCGAGGAGCGTCCCCAACTTGAAGACCGGTTCAGGGGGCTATTGACGGTGTCCTGGACTAGGGGGTACTCACCACATAATCTCCCAATCAGTTGGATTGGGCCGAGGACCCCCATGGCCGTATGCTCATCGGCCAGTTCGGACAGCCGATGTATACACAAGGAAGATTCCACAAGAGTTGGTGATCAAGACAAGGACTCCTCTCCACGGGCGTATTCGACTAGGACTCTTGTTATCCTAGGCCTCTGGTACATTATATAAGCCGAGGCCAGACTAGTCGGTAGATTTATGACATTACTCGTCATATATGTAGGGTTTAGACCACAACATACGATCTCGAGGTAGATCAACTCTTGTAACCCCTATACTCATCAAGGTCAATCAAGCAGGAAGTAGGGTATTACCTCCATCAAGAGGGCCCGAACCTGGGTAAACATCGTGTCCCCTGTCTCCTGTTACCATCGATCCTTAGACGAACAGTTCGGGACGAGATGCAAAGTAAAATAAAGGCAAAGGAAATAGCAAAGGAAATAACTAAGTAGTAGGAGATCAATATGATAAAGATAGACCCGGGGCCATAGGTTTCACTAGTGGCTTCTCTCGAGAGCATAAGTATTCTACGGTGGGTGAACAAATTACTGTTGAGCAATTGACAGAATTGAGCATAGTTATGAGAATATCTAGGTATGATCATGTATATAGGCATCACGTCCGAGACAAGTAGACCGACTCCTGCCTGCATCTACTACTATTACTCCACTCATTGACTGCTATCCAGCATGCATCTAGAGTATTAAGTTAAAAACAGAGTAATGCCTTAAGCAAGATGACATGATGTAGAGGGATAGACTCATGCAATATGAAGAAAACCCCATCTTGATATCCTCGATGGCAACAATACAATACGTGCCTTGCTGCCCCCACTGTCCCTGGGAAAGGACACCGCAAGATTGAACCCAAAGCTAAGCACTTCTCCCATTGCAAGAAAGATCAATCTAGTAGGCTAAACCAAACTGATAATTCGAAGAGACTTGCAAAGATAACCAATCATACATAAAAGAATTCAGAGAAGATTCAAATATTATTCATAGATAGACTTGATCATAAACCCACAATTCATCGGTCTCAACAAACACACCGCAAAAAGAAGATTACATCGAATAGATCTCCACAAGAGAGGGGGAGAACATTGTATTGAGACCCAAAAAGAGAGAAGAAGCCATCTAGCTACTAACTATGGACCCGTAGGTCTGAGGTAAACTACTCACACTTCATCGGAGGGGCTATGGTGTTGATGTAGAAGCCCTCTGTGATCGATGCCCCCTTTGGCGGAGCTCCGGAACATGCCCCAAGATGGTATCTTGTGGATACAGAAAATTACGGCGGTGGAATTAGGGTTTTGGCTCCGTATCTAATCGTTTGGGGCTACGTAGGTATATATAGGAGGAAGGAGTACGTCGGTGGAGCAACAGGGGGCCCACGAGGGTGGAGGGCGCGCCTTGGGGGGGTAGGAGCGCCCCCTACCTTGTGGCAAATCCTCTTTTCTTTCTTGACGTAGGGTCCAAGTCTCCCGGGTCTTGTTTGTTGAGAAAATCACGTTCCCGAAGGTTTCATTCCGTTTGGACTCCATTTGATATTCCTTTTCTTCGAAACCCTAAAACAGGCAAAAAACAGCAATTCTGGGCTGGGCCTCCGGTTAATAGGTTAGTCCCAAAAATAATATAGAAGTAGATAATAAAGCCCAATAATGTCCAAAACAGTAGATAATATGGCATGGAGCAATCAAAAATATAGATACGTTGGAGACGTATCAGCGGTGCTTAGGCGAAGCCCTGTTCTGGTAGCATCATCATCACCATCATCACGCCGTCATGCTAACGAATCTCTCCCTCGACACTCTACTGGATCGTGAGTTCGTGGGACGTCACCGAGCTGAACGTGTGCAGATCGCGGAGGTGCTGTACTTTCGGTACTAGCATCGGTCTATTGTGAAGACATACGACTACATCAACCGCGTTGTCATAACGCTTCCGCTTGCGGTCTACGATGGTACATGGACAACACTCTTCCCCTCTCGTTGCTATGCATCACCATGATCTTGCGTGTGCGTAGGATTTTTTTTGAAATTACTGTGTTCCGCAACAGCAGGGCAGTAAGCTCAATTATATCTTGGGCTTTGGCTTCATTCTGTACATCGCCTGTCATCCACTCAAGGACCCAAGTCTTCGGATCCCTGTTGTATCCGCGAATGTGAAGAGTGGCATAGAATTGTAGCAGAAGCTCCTCATTCCAATTTTCTTTGTCGGTCACAAACTGCAGAAGGACAGCATCTTTGAAGCAGTCTAGGGCTTCTGCCAAGTAGGGCATGCCAGAAATGGCTTCGCAGTCTAGACGCATATGGGGAAAAATGCGCTCTTGATTGTATAAGACACAAGAATAATAAGTGCGTTGCTGATAGCTCCAGAACCGATCTGATGAAATTCTTGGCTGCGAATATGGGTTCTTGGCACTATCAAAGAAGGTGTTGTGTGCTTTGAAGCCATTCACATTGAATTATCTTGGCGAAGTCGCAATACCTGGAAACCTTGGCAGCCTGGGCTTTGGCTTCTGGACCTGAGGCCCGTGCTCCACATGATAGTCAAACTATGGTCCTGGAGCAGGCGGAGGAACCAGAATGGGCCAGCGGACAGTGACAAGTTAACCATGATCGAATGCTTGCTCAATGGTGTGAAGCCTTGGAGGCGGTTCAGGAGCAGAGGCATTGACTTGGGCTTCAAGCTGCACATTGGCTTCAGGTGCAACATCTACTTCCGCCACCATATTCATTGTAGGCGCCACATTAGCTTTAGCCATGACAACGTCATTGGCTTCAGTAGTGTTGTTGGTGGCCGCCTCAGTGTTTTCAACCTCAACTTGAGTAGCTGGAGGGTCGGGCACTGACTCGTTTTCCTTGAGAACAACTTCTTGGTTGGTAGGGGTGTGGCAATGCGCTCTTCTTCGTGACGGGGTTCTTGTTGGTCATCAGCTGATGGAGCCGGAATGTCTTCAGCAGCTTCTGCTTCTGACTCAGAGACGTTCGCTGTTGGAGTGGCATCAGGAAACACTTGTCTTGCCACTAACTTGTTTTGCACTTCTCATTCTGGAATGCTCGGCATGGCGAACTGTGGCCTAGGGCCTTTGCGAAGCCTGCGGAATGCGGGCGACGGCTTTGGAGATGGGGTGGTATTCACCATGTAATTGTCATCATCAAGTATCAGAGTGGTAACTTGAGGAGGGGGAGTACTGGGTGTGTCTTGGCTTGGTGTGTCTTGGGGGTGATCAGCCCATGATGCATCCTGAGCAATTGGCATCAATGGACGACCAATGCTGACGAGTTCGCTATTCGTGAGAACAGGCGATGATACCGGTTGGTGCTCGATCTGAGGAAGGACTTCATCATCATCTACATTGTCGTGATGACCAATGTCTTTAGCTGTGATGGGGTCAGCAGCTGGAATGTCTTCAGCTTTAGTAGCTTCTGTGGAAGTAGGCTCATGAAGTACTAGCTGACGTTCTTGGTTGGTGGATGCAAGACGAGCAACTGAGATGGGCTCGACAAAGAGGGGCTCTGAGGGAGCAACCCGATCTTTCTTCGAAGACTTTGTCTTCCGCTTCTTGGTCTGTGGGGCATCATCAGTGGCATTCTTGTTCTTGCGCTTTCTAGCTTCGGCCTCAGCTGCCCTTGTCTTCTTCAGTTCTGAAGCAGCTGTGGGGACCTTAGGCTTCGAGCGTGTCATGCTGGCAGGGAAGACAATGCGAGGTGCTTCCCACGCTGATGCTTCAGCTTGGGCCACATCAGGCTTCTTCTTTTTGGCAGCCAACTTGGGGTCCATGCTAGGATTCCCAAGTGCCTTGCGCTTTTCGGCTTCATTGTGAACTTGAACACATTTACTGGCGGAGAGTTTCATCCGCTCTCTTCATCCTTTAGCTTCTTCACGTTTCTTGTGAAACTGCTCCTTGAGCTCATGCATCATCTTCTTGAAGCTTTGAACATCAGCCATGCTAAGATTGGCCATGTTCCTCTTGAATTGAGCTTTCTGATGATCAATCTTATTTTTCAGTTCAACGATCTTCTGAGACAGAGCCAGCTCATTAGCTATGGCAATATGGAAAGAGACACCGATGCCAATTGGAAGCTCAAGGTCATTGATGCTGATACTGGGGTTTTCAAACCATTCATCAATGAAGTTGTTCAAAATATCCACTTCAAAGAGAGGCAGATCGTTGAAGATCTCTGCCTCCTCCTTGCTCTTTATAAGCATCCCAAGAGCATCATCACCAAGATCGTCGTCGCTGGACAGATCAATGGTGGCTTCTTCATTCCACAAAAATATCGGCTAGGGTCAGTTCTTGCCCAGAGCGCTGGATGGGGTTCTTCTGTTTGAAGACTTCTCGGTCTTCTTGGAGATGCGAGAAAGATCTTTATACTGCACACTTGCTTCAGGAGGTGCAGTGGCCAGTGGCTTCGCACACAAAGCTTTAGGTGCAACAGAGGGGTTTGAAGCCTTAGATTGCTTCTACTTCTGTGGCCATGGTGGAGCTGGCGCTTCATCAGTTTTAGCGTCATTATTAGAGTGGTCCACGACTGCCCCTGAAAAACAATGTGAGTGAGGAGACCTTTGAGGTTGTAGAAAGGCCCGATGATATTGGGTTCAGCATCACGAGTGCCATCAGCCCGACGAGCAGATGGACCGGGGTTGAAGTCGAGTCCAAATGCTTTCTTGTTCTTCACAGCAGAATCCTTGGCAAACTTGTAGTTGCGCTTGAACATATTGTCGTCATGACACCATAGCAGAGAAGATGGGTCAGCATTCTCTGGCTGTGGTACGCGAACCATCCAAGGATAGAAACTTTGAGCAATGGCTTCAGTTCTGGACCTGGGTGGAAGATTTTTGAAGAGAATGTCTCCCCATGGTTGCTTGATGGCATTCTTCTCCGCATACTCTGTAGTCACAAATTTGTACAAAAATCATTGTTCAGCCCAGTATCTACGAATCCATTGGATTCAAGTCTTGCACTGGCCATAGCTCTCTTCAGGATCAGTCTTATATAACTCATAGAGATCTTTGGGCAAATCCTTTGATGTGCCCCCATGGCGCTGTCTTCCGCCCTTTCTTGCAAAGGCTTCCGTCTGCTGGTCAGACAAGAACTGGCTTCAGGAGAATTGATGTGATGTTGTAAGAACTCCGCAAATGAATGCAGACTATGAGAACCAAGGGATTCTCCCACGGACATGTACCTGTGACAGCATTAGAGATGCGAGGGAAGGGGAAGAGGTCATATGCATTCTCAAAGGATTTTGAAGATAAATCAGTTTGAAGACATTGACCTCATGGCAGGAAGACATTCACTTATTTGTTGATCGTTGGTTCCAGATTTGTACGAATGCAAGAATAGGTACAAGTTAGGAATCTAACTAGTAGTGAAGCATAAGTGAATATACTAGGCATGATATGAGATGCAGAACATGATAGATCCAATTTCGTAGGTTTAGAAACCACTTTTGGTGGAGACGGATGGATCTATCGGATCAAAAAGGCAGTAAAAGGTAAGTTTTAATTACCACATGAAGAACTGCTAGACGGAGTGGATTTGGAGGCCGAGCAGTTCAATCTGTCGTGCCCTAACTTGGCGACGGAAGATACCTATGGCGGCGGTGGAGGAGACGAGGTCCGCGACCGGTGTGAGGACAACGTCGGTGAGGTCGTGGCAGCTAGGCGCTTCGTCGTCGGCGTTGTCGAGAGCTAGCGGTGGCGCTAGGGTTTGCGCGAGGTGGAGAGGTGGGAGAAGGATTCTGACCGTGATGTGATGTGTATTCATAAGGAAAGGGACAGCATAGCGCAATTACGCAGGTGCCCCTGGCAGTTCACATCTGAGGGACACATGCCAAGCATGCAACACATTGGAAGTTGTTCCATGTTCCCACACATGCCTGGACTGTCGGGTGGTCATTCTGGCTTCTCTGGGTTTCAGGCAATAAGGATATAGCATTTAAAACAGATTCAATTTTTGTCGCTGTATCTTCTGCTAACAAGGACGCAGAGAAGACATTTGATAGTTTCAATAGAATGCATATGGTTTGGATAGATAGAATTTGGGGTAGAAGCATAGAAGAGGTTAGGGTCCGATCACATTCACTTAGGTCAAAAGATTCAAACATGAAGACATAGCTACAAGTGAATGCTGTAGAGGACAGAACACCAATATATGTATATATCAATATGATACCAACTCAACATTGTGAAGATAATCATGAAGTCGAATCAATGTTGAAGACAAAACCAAATGTGAAGATTATGCAAATGTGACGCCAATTGAAAACACTTCAAACAAGAGTTTGGTGGTGGCATTACCCACCGTATAGGAAGTATTAGACCCAGACACGACGCACAGTTATCATGGTGATCCGAAGTTAATTTCCGCATTAATGTATTCACACTTAGAATGTATGTCTTCATTATTTGAAGATATACGTTACTTCGTGTGTTGCACATCTAAGTCATCTCATGCATAAGCGTTAGGATGTGTGTCCAACTATAGGACGTTTGAGGATTCTAAGATATTTAGCTCACACCGCAACTTACAAAACCTTTTCTCATCCAAGGGCTTTGTGAAGATATCTGCCAATTGCTCTTCAGTGTTGACGTGAATGATATCAATATCTTCCTTCATGACATGATCTCTGAGAAAGTGATGACGGATCTGAATGTGCTTTGTCTTTGAATGTTGAACTAGGTTGTGGCAATCTTGACAGCGCTTTCATTGTCGCAGTAGAGTGGCACATGCTTCAGATGGATGCCATAGTCCTTGAGAGTTTGCTTCATCCACAGAAGCTGAGCACAGCAAGATCCAACAGCAATGTATTCAGATTCAGTAGTGGAGAGAGACACACATTTCAGCTTCTTTGAAGACCAACAGACAAGAGATCGTCCAAGAAAGTGACATGTGCCTGATGTAGACTTGCGACCAACCTTGTCACCAGCATAATCAGCATCTGAGAATCCAACTAGATCAATCTCTGAGCCCTTTGGATACCATAATCCTAGTGTTGGGGTGTAAGCCAAATATCGAAGAATTCGCTTCATAGCTAAGTGATACAACTCCTTTGGTGCCGCTTGGAATCGGGCACACATGCAAATGCTAAGCATGACATCTGGCCTAGATGCACACAAATAGAGTAAAGAACCAATCATGGAGCGGTATACCTTTTGATCAAACTATATACCATTTGCGTCGGGACTCAGATGACTTTTGGTTGGCATTGGCGTCGTGTAACCTTTGCAATCTTGCATTCCAAACTTCTTCGTGCAATCCTTCAGATATTTCTCTTGAGATATGAAGATGTTGTTGCTTTGCTGACGAATTTGAAGACCTAGGAAGAACTTCAGCTCACCCATCATGGACATCTGATATTGCTCTTGCATCACATGTCCAAACTCATCACTGTATCTCTTGTCAGTGCAGCCGAAGATAATGTCATCCACATAGATTTGGCACACAAATAGTTCTCCATCATATGTCTTTGTGAAGAGTGTAGGATCTAGGGAACCAGGTTTGATGCCTTTGCTCTTCAGGAAGTCTTTTAGTGTGTCATACCAAGCACGTGGGGCTTGTTTGAGGCCATACAATGCCTTGTTGAGCTTGTAAACCATATCAGGATGTTTTGGATCTTCAAAGCCAGGTGGTTGTGCAACATACACTTCTTCTTCAATCTTGCCATTGAGAAAGGCACTCTTCACATCCATTTGATATAGGAGGATGTTGTGATGGTTGGCATAGGCTAGCAGAATGCGAATGGCTTCAAGCCTAGCCACCGGGGCAAATGTTTCATCGAAGTCAATCCCTTCAACTTGAGTCTATCCTTGAGCAACGAGACGACCCTTGTTTCTGACAACCTGACCATGCTCATCTTGTTTGTTGCGATAGATCCATTTTGTTCCTATGATATTGTGCTTGCGAGGATCAGGACGCTTGACCAGTTCCCATACATTGTTCAGCTCGAACTATTGAAGCTCTTCTTGCATAGCTTGAATCCATCACTACAAAAAAAGACACATCCCTGACATTTTGGGCGGAACAAAATTTGTTTCTGTCATACATATGACACTTCTATGATGATAATTGTGACAAAACCCGGCATCATCATAGATGTGGTGGGCTCCTACTTCTATGACAAAAAATCATGACAGAAAATGGGCTTTTCGTCCTGGGTGGGCCGGAGACGCAGCTGCATGACATTCTTTGGGCCGTCCATGACGGAAAAAACCGTGGTAGAAGCGAGGGGGAGGAAAATTTCGGGGAGTTCCCAGTTACGGTGGGAGGTCGGGGGCCGAGCGATGCGCGTTTCTCTCGTACTCGTACGCGCGTGTGTGCGAGGCGTTGGCTCTAACTGAACCCGAGCGAGGCGTTGAGCTCTAATTGAACCCGAGCGATTGCACTACAGGCTACGCATTACTGAACCCGAGCGATCATTCGATGGCTGTTAACTGAACCCAATCGAGCGATTCCTTTGCTACTGCTACTAACTGAAGCCGATCGATGGGATGAACAGTGAGTGTTGCG